>NC_140168.1:112403826-112871326 GCF_963971535.1 Notolepis coatsorum
TGTCCCTACTAACCCTACTGTCCCTACTAACCCTACTAACCCTAACCCTACTAACCCTACTGTCCCTACTAACCCTACTAACCCTACTAACACTACTGTCCCTACTAACCCTACTGTCCCTACTGTCCCTACTAACCCTACTAACCCTAACCCTACTGTCCCTACTAACCCTACTAACCCTACTAACCCTAACCCTACTGTCCCTACTAACTCTACTAACCCCTGCTTCATGTTTGGACCATGCGATTTGAGGCCAAGCACCGCTTTTTCAAAAGAGTGGTGCATGACACTCAAAACTTCAAAAATATCTTGAAGACGATGGCAATCAGACACCAACACATGATGGCATATCATCTTGCTTCACCATCATATTTCAAGCCAAAAACCCAGGCATCCAGGGTTGACTCTGTTCTGGTTTCATCTCTACCAGCAGTAGCTCAGGTACACATTAGAGGACACACAGTTAGTGACACAATCTATCAGACATCAAAGGTAACCATTGATGGCACAGACTATGTCTGTGGAATGTTTCTCTCCGTCAGAGTCAGTGGTGGACTGTCTACATTTAGCCAAATAGAACAGATCTACCTTGTGAATAACGAGGTTTCTTTTCTGTGTCGAGACTATGACTCCTGGTATATAGAACATCTTAGGTCCTATGAGCTGTCAACCACACAACCACATCTGTCCATCTACCTACAGTCTGGTCTCAATGATACAGTCCCACTCTCAGCATACAAGATCAATGGTCTGCTGCTGCTGCTGCTGACTCCCAAGCGATTCATTCAAGTGAAACGGAAGGTGAATAGTTATTTTATTAATCGATTATTGTGTCTTTATTCACTCGTGTAATTGACCAGTTTATATTCTGTATAAGTTCATATTCTGTATATGTTAATAATGACGCTTTCTGTGTTGTGTTTATGACTACTCCTTAGGTCCTTGAGCTGCTGTCTGTCGACCGGACCACATCTGTCCACTGTCCATCTACCTGCAGTCTGGTCACAACGATACAGTCCCACTCTCAGCATACAAGATCGATGGTCTGCTGCTGCTGCTGACTCCCAAGCGATTCATTCAAGTTTCCATAGCACAATGGCAGCTGCCTCCCCACAACCCATGATCCTTCGTGTTGTTGAGACAGACCGGGCTAGAAAATTAAAACTCAGTTCACGACCCGCCTCTGTTGATGCACTGATCAAGATTATAAAAGAACAGTTGGAAATAGACCTTGACTTCAGTTTGCTGTATGAAGATCCAGACTTTGATGGGAAACTTACTTCCCTTGATGACATTACGGAATTGCCACAAAAAGCTGTTGTGCACATTTCACTTTCGCTCGACTCCAGCTCTCTCGCATCTACTGATATACTTTCAGATATGTCATCTCCAGAACGTCTAAGCAGATGGCCTCCAGGTCCTTTTCCAGTTCCTACATTTGCATTCGATGTTGAGCTGAAACTTAGAGACGGAAACAACGAATTTGAGAAGAACAAGAGACACCTTAAGTTGACAAGAGACCTAAAGCACGACATCTTAGAAAAGCTTGCATCTACAATGTATGCTTTCAAGGCTTATTCAAGTGATAAAGAGATAGCAGTGGCTTCTGCGGCTCTTGTCGCCAAACATCCCTGCTTGAAGGAAGCAGGATCTGAGACCGGCTGCAATGGATGGAAGAACAGCATCAAATTCAAGATGGGCAATTTCAGGAACAAGCTGAGACGGGCAGGATGTGAGGAGGTCACTGTAAATGCTGGAAAAAGAGGTAGAAGCAATCCTGATGGCGAACCTTCACATTCCAACATTAAAAGACCCAAGCGAGCAGAAGTAAACTTCCTACCCAACTATCCCCAAGGAGAGGATTCCTTGAGGCTTGAGCAGTTGAGGCAGACAATTGCTGAAGAAGTCAAGAAGACTGAGAAAGAGCTCATGGACCTCTGGCCTGCTCTCAAAATGGAGTCTGAGGTAATATAGATCAGCTCTCTCTTTCCTGTGTTAACATTTGGCACATTCTGTGTGTTTTAAAGTGAAACTTGTGATTCTTAAGCCTGGTTTATATACTCTAGCGGCGCATCTGCGTGTGTGTTCTGTGCGCCCCCGCGAGCTAGTCATCAGCGACCAATTCCGCAAAGCATGTAATGACATGGTTGACCAGAAATCCCGCCGTCATGCTCTGAAGCCCAAACCAAACAAAGTAAGAGATCCACCAAGTTGAAGTGACTAATTGATGTTGATATACTATATTGTCCTGCTGTTTTTAAATATAGGTGTATGCAGAGTTCCAGCTGATTACCAACCAGAACCTGCCCAACACATTCTACGCTGAGCTTGACCGCCATCTTCCTCGACTGATGACGTTATTCAGACAGAAGGCGTCCAAAACTGGGAACACAGCAGATGCTTTGGCTCACATTTTAAAAATCCACGATGAACAGGTGAATAGATTATTATACACCTCTGTAACATTGAACAGGTTCAATGATTCAAATGAGCTTTTGAATTTTACAATTAGTCCACCATTGTGTTTGCCATTTTTCTGATTGCATTAAAGATGTGAACATGTTATTTGTGGACATATCTGATTGGACTGTTTTAAATCCGCTTTGTTCAGTAAACATTTCCATATAATACAATTCTTTTTCTTCTTCTTAATCTTACATCTTAATAGGAAATCCATGATGTTCACACCAGGCGTACCACTGTTCTCCATGCCCTGCCTGTGTATCTGCATGAGGAAGTCTCTGGATTTTTCAAAACCTGCACAGTGAGTCAGAGTGAAAATAATTTACAGTACAACTGTATATTAAGTGAACAGTTAATCAAAATGCTAAGTATCAGTCTTCCTTCCTTCCAGGTCTCCCTTGTGAAAGAGATATTTGATCTCGACGGAACTAACCTGGTTAAATAAAAATAACCTTCTCACCAAAAAAAAATTTCTAACTAAAATATAAACAACTTACAAACACAACTCCATATACTTAGCTTTGTGCTGCACTTTGTAGAAACCATGGATTTATTTGTGATTATTATGTCTCTTTCATTCCTTCAGGACACGCCTGATGAGCCAGAGCTTCAGGGTGTTGCAGTGGCCCTCCTTACTGTCATCAGTGACCATGACACAAGTCCAGTTCACTACCAGCCTGTGACAATCTCTGTTGTCATTGAAAGTCACATCATGATCAGCCTCCCCAGATTTGGTGATTCCTTCCTGTAATGTTTGGACTAATCTATGCACTACCCCAAAGCACTTACCAACACCTCAAAAGTGTGTCTATAGAAACTCATCTGAAATGTCTTGTCATGTCAAAATAATACCTTCAAAAGTTGCTGTACTACTTTGCAGATGTTCAGCCAATAGGTCCAAACTACTCAATGTACCTTGTTCTTTATTTTTTATGTAATATGTTTACATTTGAGAGTTTTACAGTTCGAATTTTCTTAACCGTCTATAGCTGGCATTATTGTAATTTCATCCAAGTAAGTTTTAGAGTTGAAAGAGTTTATCAGAATCTCAAAGGCAACATCCAAGTCCCAAACGTTTGTTTCTCGAGGAACAATAGGAGGCAATGGGCATAAATGCCACTCTGCTCTGACTGCTTCCATTGCTTGTAGGCAGTGGTAGAGTTAGTGTTCTCAGTACAGAGTACAAGGCGATATACCAGGAGCCATAAACGCAACACAGAAGCGTTATTATTAACATATACAGAATATGAACTTATACAGAATATGAACTGGTCAATTACACAACTAGAGTGAATAAAGACACAATAATTGATTAATAAAATAACTATTCACCATTAGCTGGACTCAGTTCCGTTTCACTTGAATGAATCGCTTGGGAATCAGCAGCAGCAGACCATCGATCTTGTATGCTGAGAGTGGGACTGTATCCTTGAGACCTTGTAGGCCAGGGGTGGCCAACCAGTCAGAGACTAAGAGCCACACAAAAATGACTGTGGTACCACAAAGAGCCACACCATATACCAGCGTTTCTCAACTTTTTTTTCAGTCACGGCACCCTTCATGTGTTTATAGGTCTCACCCTCTGGCCTCTGAAGTTGCTAATGTCTTTTTTATTTGGGCCTCACAGGGTTAAAAGTACCCTGTGAGACCCACGGTTGCAAAATTACAAAATCACTTTTAGCCATTTAAAAAAATAATGTTTATTTAAAAAATGTTAAAGGGGAACTATTTTACTATTTCTTTCACTATTTGGGCACTTTTACACAATTCCTGTGAGTCTATGGAACACCTAGGTTTTTTTCAAAAAAAATGCATTGTTTTGTATTTCTAATCAAGTACTAAAAACCGCATTTTTCTACCTCAAGATCTTAAGCCGTTTTGAGGCTGGGCTCCAACCACTGTGTGGCCTGGTGCCAACTGCCACATCAACTGCCACATTATTATGCAGCTGAGAAATCTCTGCCATCACAGATATGCACATTTTCAGATGACTCAGTTCAGTGAGGGTGAATATTGTGAGAGGAGAATTGGAAGAATTCGCCAATATGAGAATTAGAGACATATATCCTATTAATATAAGTCCACATAGCTAAGAAACAATGGTAAACACTGAAAAAAGCCATTTATAAGATAGTTCCCCTTTAAGCACATGTATAGTCAATTGGTCCTGTTGTTCAGCCTCACAATGCTATTTGATAGTAAATGTGTTTATATGTCCCACCCTCTGGCCTCTGAAGTTGCTAATTTCTTTTTAATTTGGGCCTCACAGGGTTAACCTCTTAAGCCCGAGATATACAGTAAAAGTGTATATTTTCAGCATTATGTTTGTTTACCAATTATTTTAACTGTTATTAGTGAAATATAAGATTATAGAAATCTCAGGGCATTGAGTCGGAAACCGGCGCATATTGACAGGAGGAAGTGGCACAGCCAAAAGTGAGTGTAGTCTTTTGAAGGAAGAGACTCAGGGCTTTCAAATTTCGAAAAACTACCCTACCCAGCTCACACCAGCCCCTGTCAATCATCTGACTTCTGGATTTACTTTTTAATTTCTCTTATTTTTTGGGATTATCTCCCACAAACCTGAACGTTATTGCCATAAAACAGAACGCAGTTAGTTTCTCTACCTTTCTGTGAACGTCTTGCAAAAAACGGTGTTGCAATATGATGAAGAATGGTGGAGAAATTTACATTATAAAAAAGATGGCAGAATTCAGTACTGTATCTACAAAACCTTCTGTTTAATCATCTTCCCTTTATTCATTTGCTTAGATTTTTTAGGTCTGGTCAATTTTAGCATGGTGTTATTTACAGTCAAAGATAATTTTTTTTTTAAATAGAATTGATATTCTCCTTTGGTTCATTACAATTTACTCAAGCCTAGTAACAGACACACTATTTCTGACACTGATCCATATATGTCCCTAGATTCATATACCAAGAACATGCAAATGGACCATTTAAAAAAAAATTGTAAATGTTTATTCTACGTCCTTATGGAATGAGTGACATAAAAAAAAAAAGTAAAAAAAAAAAAAAAGTAAAAAAGTAAAAAAGATTTTTTTTTTTTTTTTTTTTAATAAAAAAAAAATAAATTATGGATGGAAGAGCCGCACATTGACGGGCAAAGAGCCGCATGCGGGTTGGCCACCCCTGTTGTAGGCAGTAGTATACTGCCCTGTCAAGGCTAACCGCAGTAACTTGAAAAAAGTAAAAATTTAGTTATGAGTGAAATTGACCTTGTCAATAAATGTTTTATCTTGTGACCAAGTTTCAGATGTTAATGTCGCTCAGTTTTGGAGATATGGGGTTTTAAAAACTGCAGTAACTACAAAATCACACTCAAAACCCAGGCAGTGAACTTCCAAACAGTGAAAAATGGCTTTAAAGTGTTTTGACTTGCCATCCAAAATGTGTTATAGGTAAATAGACGATAGTACCCAGATTTAACATGTATTAACACTTTGGCTGCCATGGGTTAAATTCATTATCAACCGTAGGTTGCCGGCTCTATTTGTCTATAGAGAAAGTCCCCTTCTTTGCAGGGCTATAACTTTTTAAATTCTATTGCTACATTGCCATTATTAGGGCCCATTCAAAGTCCTATATGTATTGTTCATTGTGTAGCAACGTTAAACTTTTTCATTCACATATTCATAGTAAAGTATGGTCAAGTATGTTTTCATCTCTTTCTGCAGCTTTCTCCAGAACATGATATATAGCCCCAAATACATTATATTGATGATGCAATACAGTTTTATGGCAATCAGCGCGATATAAAAAATTCCAACTAGACGTACTTCTAGAAGTTACTACACGTCATCTGATGTTGACCGGATGGGCTAGGGGGCGTTTATAATTCCGTGGGCAGCGTTATACCAATCATCTAATGTGGGTCAAATGTTGATAATAGCAGTTAGTATCGAAGACGGTAACTTTACACGCTAAAACTCACCCCAGTCTCCGCGCGCCGTTGGGCGATCATCGTAGAGTAGAAATTTTATCATTATGGGATGTAGATTTACCCGGTCCATCTCCAGCTTGTATAATGGTATATACGTTCAAATCATGTTGTTTATCGAGTTATTGGCAATCGATCGCTATGTAGTGTGTCGAGATCGAGTCCCGGGACCTATTAGCGAGTGCCCGGAAGTAATACGGCCGTCCAGCACAACTTCTACGGCACTTCCTGTTAAGCGATTGCGCCGATCGGCCACCAGATGGCGCTCCTGAACCGCCAGAGAGCTCAGTGGGTCCTCCTGGTGGATCTCAGGCCAGCGGAGGGGACATATGAATCCGATCCCAGATTTTAGAAATATTGATATTAAAGACGCTGTAAGGCGTCTTCGGCAACTTGAGCATGGCCGGGAATGACGTGTTTAGGCGTTTCCCGGCACCCAAAGTGTTAATGAAGTAATCTTTAGGCATACAAAAATATGACATAATTATTTTAATTAACCCCAAAAAAGCAGATATTGCACTCTGCTGCACGATTTCCTTAAATAATTATACAGGTAATGTACAGGCAAAGTGCAGTAACTTCAAATACAATGTTGTTTTCCCTCCAGCTTTCATAACTTAACCTAGCCATTTTGAAAATGAAATTTAATACCTGAATATATTGGAATGATGATGATCCAAATAAAATGGCTAGGTGAAGTTATGAAAGCTGGAGGGAAAACAACATTGTATTTGAAGTTACTGCACTTTGCCTGTACATTACCTGTATAATTATTTAAGGAAATCGTGCAGCAGAGTGCAGTATCTGCTTTTTAAAATAACTACGTCATATTTTTGTATGCCTAAAGATTACTTCATTAATACATGTTAAATCTGGGTACTATCATCTATCTACCTATAACACATTTTGGATGGCAAGTCAAAAAACTTTAAAGCCATTTTTCTCAGTTTCACTGTTTGGAAGTTACTGCGGTCTGCCTTGACAGGGCAGTATAGTTAGTGTACTGTATAGTGTTCTTAGTACAGAGTACTGTAGTGTTCTAGTTATCATTCTGCAAACATAGCCTGCTCTAAATGACGGATGGTGCCTCTGACATTCTGACTAACTCTTTCAATGAAAACACCATCTTGTTCCATGATACATCATGGAGCAAATACAGCTGCATTTCCATATGTAGGTATGTGCACTATTAACAGTATTGCCAGCTGTATAGCATGTAATGTGTATTGGTATTTTGGTTCCACATTGGCAGGACCCAATATACAGCACAACGTTTGTGAATTTTACATGTGCCAAGCGGATTGACAATTTTCAGATAATCTATACATTTTATTCTGTACTGTACATAGATACACTGTGTTATCCCAACGGTCACAATAGTTGCCGTCAACATGTTTGCTCATTCTATGACCACACTATACAAATTTGAGTAATTCAACCAGGATGTAAACGGCTCTGGTCATGTGCACTGCACATATTGAGACCCTTTATTATTTCAATATTTGCTGGAAATACATTGATACATCATTCAGTAACATTTTCAGAGCCTTATAACAAACATTATTACACTATTGTGACCAGTGGGATTAAATGTGTAATATACATTACATTTTATGTACATGTTATAACATGCATGTATTTATTTTCTATATATATTTTCAGATAATCTATACATTTTATTCTGTACTGTACATAGATACACTGTGTTATCCCAACGGTCACAATAGTTGCCGTCAACATGTTTGCTCATTCTATGACCACACTACAAATTTGAGTAATTCAGCCAGGATGTAAACAGCTCTGGTCATGTGCACTGCACATATTGAGACCCTTTATTATTTCAATATTTGCTGGAAATACATTGATACATCATTCAGCAACATTTTCAGAGCCTTATAACAAACATTATTACACTATTGTGACCAGTGGGATTAAATGTGTAATATACATTACATTGCATGTTATAACATGCATGTATTTATTTTCTATATATATTTTCAGATAATCTATACATTTTATTCTGTACTGTACATAGATACACTGTGTTATCCCAACGGTCACAATAGTTGCCGTCAACATGTTTGCTCATTCTATGACCACACTATACAAATTTGAGTAATTCAGCCAGGATGTAAACAGCTCTGGTCATGTGCACTGCACATATTGAGACCCTTTATTATTTCAATATTTGCTGGAAATACATTGATACATCATTTAGTAACATTTTCAGAGCCTTATAACAAACATTATTACACTATTGTGACCAGTGGGATTAAATGTGTAATATACATTACATTGTATGTACATGTTATAACATGCATGTATTTATTTTCTATATATATTTTCTATATATATATTTTCAATTTTAACATTGCCATAATGTTGGAGAGGGCAACACAATGTTTTTGTAAGATAAATAGATGTATACTCTTTGAATAGAAATAAATATAAAGAGTTTGATGTTGTAACACAATGTTTTTGTAAGATAAATAGTTTCGATGAAGAACAAAACCTCCTAAATGCATACAAAAAAAGGGGAAAACTTCATATCTGCACTTTGCGAGGCACTAATACCTGGTCGGTATTGTTAACATACGTGTAATATAGTCCAAAAACAGTGTATACGGTGTTTACAGTGTTATTGTACATTGCTAACATACAGATTATATATGTATACTCTTTGAATAGAAAAAAATAAAATAGTTGTTTGAAGTTGATATAATGTGCTTGTGTAGTTATTTTTCTGTTAACTTATTCACATGGATTTTAAAACTGAACCTTAAGTTATAGTAACTGCAAATATTTGAGTTGATTAACTTAAAAATTTGAGTTGATTAACGTAAAAGAAATTAGGCATTAGATTGCCTCAATGTCTTTGAGTTCTGTTAACTTAATCACATGGATTTAAGGTTGAACCTTAAGTCACAGTAACTGAACATATTTGAGTTGCCTCCACTTGAGAACCTTAAGTCACAGTAACTGAACATATTTGAACTGCCTTAACTGAGAACTGTAAGTCACAGTAACTGAACATATTTGAGGTGACTCCACTAGAGAACCTTAAGTCACAGTAACTGAACATATTTGAACTGCCTTAACTGAGAACTGTAAGTCACAGTAACTGAACATATTTGAGTTGCCTCCACTAGAGAACCTTAAGTCACAGTAACTGAACATATTTGAACTGCCTTAACTGAGAACTGTAAGTCACAGTAACTGAACATATTTGAGTTGACACCACTTGAGAACCTTAAGTCACAGTAACTGAACATATTTGAATTGCCTTAACTGAGAACTGTAAGTCACAGTAACTGAACATATTTGAGGTGACTCCACTAGAGAACCTTAAGTCACAGTAACTGAACATATTTGAATTGCCTTAGCTGAGAACTGTAAGTCACAGTAACTGAACATATTTGAGTTGCCTCCACTTGAGAACCTTAAGTCACAGTAACTGAACATATTTGAACTGCCTTAACTGAGAACTGTAAGTCACAGTAACTGAACATATTTGAGTTGACTCCACTTGAGAACTGTAAGTCAGAGTAACTGACCATATTTGATTTGACTTAACTGAGAACCTTAAGTCACAGTAACAGACCATATTTGAGTTGCCTTAACTGAGAATTGTAAGTCTTAGCCAACTGAAAACATTTGAGTTTATCAACTTAAAAAAAAAGAGGCATGGGATTGCCTCAATTTTTTTAAGTTCTGGAAACTTATTCGGGTTTACAGTGTACTTGTCAGTGGGTTGAATATGGATAGGACAACCTTTTCATGCCAATGGTTTTTCAGTATTTGAATTTGAAATAATTTCCAAGAAATGTTTTCTGAATTCATTGATTTTGAAGGTGAGTGGATCCCAGCCCCCTGTACAAGCTGCCCTTAATGATAGATGCTGTGTTATGGTTTGTAACCGACCCCAATCGCACAACACAAGACAGGTATGATGGTTTGCCAAGAAACAGATATTTATTGAACAAAAGGGAAAAACAGGGAAAAGGGCACTGTCCCTTTAAGGGAGAATAACAAATACAGGAATATAATATGAGGGGAAGGAAAGGTGCCTATAAGAGGCGGGCAGGAAAGGAAACACTATGGGAAGGTAAGGGAACGCCTAAGGGAAGGTTAAGGGAACGCCTTGGGAACAGAGGAACTAGAGACTAGGTAGACCAGGGACAAGGAGAACTAGGGAGAGGGACTAGGGACTAGGAGAGCTAGGGATAGAGGACTAGGGACTAGGAGAACTAGGGAAGGAGAACTGGGGACTAGGAGAACTAGGGATAGAGGACTAGGGACTAGGAGAACAAGGGACAAGGACTAGCTGGAACTAGAAGGGGAGAACTTGGGACAGGAACTAGGTGGAACTAGAAACAGAGGGGACAGAGGGGACTGAGGCCTGCGGAGGCGGGCTGGGGTACAGGGAGGAACTGGGGACTGGTGGGAAAACATCTGGGCCGCTCTGCAGGACAGAGGAGAGTGTTAATGCACAAAAGGGAAAAAACAGAGCAGGTGCAGAACAGTCCAAATAACAAAGTGAACAAAGTAATAATATCTTCGTGTGACAAACACACAGGGGGAGATGTAAAGTCCAAAAATACTATTCTAAGTGAGAACCAAAAACAGAGGCATTACGCTGGGAGATGAAATGTCCAAACTAACTAACAGAGGCAATACGCTGGGAGATGAAATGTCCAAACTAACTAACAGAGGCAATACGCTGGGAGAGTGACATCACAATCAAAACTCACCCAGGCGTATGCGTAAAGGTACAGGAACAGCAGCGGGAACGGGGGCAAGAGGCATTACGCTGAGTGAGTGACATCACAATCAAAACTCACCCAGGCGTATGCGTAAAGGTAAAGGGGCAGCAGCGGGAACGGGGGCAAGGGCACTACGCTGAGTGAGTGACATCACAATCAAAACTCACCCAGGCGTATGCGTAAAGGTACGGGGACAGCAGCGGGAACGGGGGCAAGGGCACTACGCTGAGTGAGTGACATCACAATCAAAACTCACCCAGGCGTATGCGTAAAGGTACGGGGGGAAGCAGCGGGAACGAAGGCATCGCCACCGGGGCGGCTGGCTGTCCGAGCCGAGGGAGAGAGTGCTGGAACAGTGGCGGTGACGAGGGCATCGTCCACCGGGTAGCCGCTGTCGGAGCCGAGGAACAGAGTGCGCGCCACACCTTGGTGTGCGCGTCGGAACAGGGAGCTGGAACAGTGGCGGTGGCGAGGATGTCGTCCACCGGGTAGCCACTGTCGGAGCCGAGGAACAGAGTGCGCGCCACACCTTGGTGTGCGCGTCGGAACAGTGGCGGTGGCGAGGATGTCGTCCACCGGGTAGCCGCTGTCGGAGCCGAGGAACAGAGTGCGCGCCACACCTTGGTGTGCGCGTCGGAACAGGGAGCTGGAACAGTGGCGGTGGCGAGGATGTCGTCCACCGGGTAGCCACTGTCGGAGCCGAGGAACAGAGTGCGCGCCACACCTTGGTGTGCGCGTCGGAACAGTGGCGGTGGCGAGGATGTCGTCCACCGGGTAGCCGCTGTCGGAGCCGAGGAACAGAGTGCGCGCCACACCTTGGTGTGCGCGTCGGAACAGAGAGACGCCTCGGGGTGCGTCTGCGAGGAGGAGTGCGCCAAGCACGAAGGTCTGGAAGATGCGCTCCAGCGCGCTGGTCTGGGGAGCGTGCCAAGCTCGAAGGTCTAGGAGATGCGCATCTGCGCGCTGGTCGGGAGAGCGTGCCAAGCTCGAAGGTCTAGGAGATGCGCGTTGCGCGCTGGTCTGGAGAGCGTGCCAAGCTCGAGGGTTCTTGGAAGATGCGCGTAGCGCGCTGGTCTGGAGAGCGTGCCAAGCTCGAGCGTCCTTGGAAGATGCGCGTTGCGCGCTGAGGACTGGAGAGCGTCCAAGCTCGAGGGTTCTTGGAAGATGCGCGTTGCGCGCTGGTCTGGAGAGCGTGCCAAGCTCGAGCGTCCTTGGAAGATGCGCGTAGCGCGCTGAGGACTGGAGAGCGTCCAAACTCGAGGGTTCTTGGAAGATGCGCGTTGCGCGCTGGTCTGGATGTGCGTCAGGACGACAGCTGCGCGGGGGGTCTGAAGTGGATGACTGGGATGCCTCCCGTGGAAGTCTAGGGAGCGCAGACCAGTCCCACTCTCAGGCAACGGCGACAGCAGGCGAAGGCTGGAGCAAAACATCTCGACGCAGGAGAATGGAACAGCATAGGCAGACGGAGGATCTCCCGAAAGAGTCTAGATGTTTAGAGAATATGACTCGGCAAGTATACAACACGACCCCACGCCAAAACGAGGGGAAGCGCCCTGGTATTTAAAGCCCACAGGGGGACTAATTAGCCTGCCACCACAGGTGCGAGAGATAATAGAATATCAAACAGGTGTGGCCACTAAGGGTAAAGAACGAGAGGGTGGGGGCTAGAGAGAGTGAGTAGGGAATTCCTAACAGTAGGCTTAAAGAAGACAGAGAATAGGGAATTCCTAACAGTAGGCTTAAAGAAGACAGAGAAAAGGTAGTGAGCAGCGGGCAAAACCTCACAGTATCCCCCCCTCCAACGGGAGCCACCCGGCGACCCAAAACAAATACAGACAGAGTGGCAGGGGCAAAACAAGACGGTACTGGCCAAGTCAGCAGGGGAAGCCACCACAAGAGTGGGGCTAGCAAAAGAAACAGGGTCGCCGAGGGGTAACTAGGGTAGCAGAGGGGCAACTGGGGGAACTGGTCTAGAGGAACTGGGTCTAGAGAACTGAGGGGCAAGCAGGGTAGCAAAAGGGGTAACCATGGTAGCACCGGGAAAAGGGCTAGCAGAGGGAAGGTTAGCTGCCAGGGCACTGACAGCTACAGGGCCTATGCTAGCTGTACTGCTACATCAACATAGAGGCTGCGCAAGCTGCCGGAGCTAGGCTAGCAGAGGGAAAGGGTAGCTGCCAGGGCACTGATAGCTACAGGGCCTATGCTAGCTGTACTGCTACATCAACATAGAGGCTGCGCTAGCTGCCGGAGCTAGGCTGGCAGACAGGGCTGGACCAGCATGAGAGAACAAGCTAGCTGGAAGGACAGTCCTAGCTGTGTGAGATAAACTACACAAAAAAGTGGAGGCCATGCAGAGGGACCAGGTTAGCTGCTTGGGCCTGGCTAGCTACAGGGCCTATGCCAGCTGCAAGGCTGCATTAACATAGAGGCTGTGCTAACAGCCGGGGCCAAGCTAGCAGGCCGGGGCCATGCAGAGGGAAACTGGGTTAGCCGCCAGGGCATGGCTAGCTACAGGGCCTATGCCAGCAGCAAGGGCTGCATAAACATAGAGGCTGTGCTAGCAGCCGGGGCTAAGCTAGCAGACAGGGGCTCTGCTGAGGGACTGGGTTAGCTGCCAGGGCATGGCTAGCTACAGGGGGGTCAAACAGGGCAAAACGGGAAGCAAACAGGGGAGCTAACCGGGGAGACTAACAAGCTAAACAGGGGAGTAACAGGCTAACAAGGGAGCTAAACAGGACTAACAAGGAAGCTAAACTGGGCTAACAGGGAAGCTAACAGGGCTAACAGGGGAGCTAGAGGGAACAAGAAAAAAAAAAGGCAAACTCAACATACACAGTCTGTGCTGGCTGGGGTCGTAGACTTGGTGGGGTCGTACTGTTATGGTTTGTAACCGACCCCAATCGCACAACACAAGACAGGTATGATGGTTTGCCAAGAAACAGATATTTATTGAACAAAAGGGAAAAACAGGGAAAAGGGCACTGTCCCTTTAAGGGAGAATAACAAATACAGGAATATAATATGAGGGGAAGGAAAGGTGCCTATAAGAGGCGGGCAGGAAAGGAAACACTATGGGAAGGTAAGGGAACGCCTAAGGGAAGGTTAAGGGAACGCCTTGGGAACAGAGGAACTAGAGACTAGGTAGACCAGGGACAAGGAGAACTAGGGAGAGGGACTAGGGACTAGGAGAGCTAGGGATAGAGGACTAGGGACTAGGAGAACTAGGGAAGGAGAACTGGGGACTAGGAGAACTAGGGATAGAGGACTAGGGACTAGGAGAACAAGGGACAAGGACTAGCTGGAACTAGAAGGGGAGAACTTGGGACAGGAACTAGGTGGAACTAGAAACAGAGGGGACAGAGGGGACTGAGGCCCGCGGAGGCGGGCTGGGGTACAGGGAGGAACTGGGGACTGGTGGGAAAACATCTGGGCCGCTCTGCAGGACAGAGGAGAGTGTTAATGCACAAAAGGGAAAAAACAGAGCAGGTGCAGAACAGTCCAAATAACAAAGTGAACAAAGTAATAATATCTTCGTGTGACAAACACACAGGGGGAGATGTAAAGTCCAAAAATACTATTCTAAGTGAGAACCAAAAACAGAGGCATTACGCTGGGAGATGAAATGTCCAAACTAACTAACAGAGGCAATACGCTGGGAGATGAAATGTCCAAACTAACTAACAGAGGCAATACGCTGGGAGAGTGACATCACAATCAAAACTCACCCAGGCGTATGCGTAAAGGTACAGGAACAGCAGCGGGAACGGGGGCAAGAGGCATTACGCTGAGTGAGTGACATCACAATCAAAACTCACCCAGGCGTATGCGTAAAGGTAAAGGGGCAGCAGCGGGAACGGGGGCAAGGGCACTACGCTGAGTGAGTGACATCACAATCAAAACTCACCCAGGCGTATGCGTAAAGGTACGGGGACAGCAGCGGGAACGGGGGCAAGGGCACTACGCTGAGTGAGTGACATCACAATCAAAACTCACCCAGGCGTATGCGTAAAGGTACGGGGGCAGCAGCGGGAACGAAGGCATCGCCACCGGGGCGGCTGGCTGTCCGAGCCGAGGGAGAGAGTGCTGGAACAGTGGCGGTGACGAGGGCATCGTCCACCGGGTAGCCGCTGTCGGAGCCGAGGAACAGAGTGCGCGCCACACCTTGGTGTGCGCGTCGGAACAGGGAGCTGGAACAGTGGCGGTGGCGAGGATGTCGTCCACCGGGTAGCCACTGTCGGAGCCGAGGAACAGAGTGCGCGCCACACCTTGGTGTGCGCGTCGGAACAGTGGCGGTGGCGAGGATGTCGTCCACCGGGTAGCCGCTGTCGGAGCCGAGGAACAGAGTGCGCGCCACACCTTGGTGTGCGCGTCGGAACAGGGAGCTGGAACAGTGGCGGTGGCGAGGATGTCGTCCACCGGGTAGCCACTGTCGGAGCCGAGGAACAGAGTGCGCGCCACACCTTGGTGTGCGCGTCGGAACAGTGGCGGTGGCGAGGATGTCGTCCACCGGGTAGCCGCTGTCGGAGCCGAGGAACAGAGTGCGCGCCACACCTTGGTGTGCGCGTCGGAACAGAGAGACGCCTCGGGGTGCGTCTGCGAGGAGGAGTGCGCCAAGCACGAAGGTCTGGAAGATGCGCTCCAGCGCGCTGGTCTGGGGAGCGTGCCAAGCTCGAAGGTCTAGGAGATGCGCATCTGCGCGCTGGTCGGGAGAGCGTGCCAAGCTCGAAGGTCTAGGAGATGCGCGTTGCGCGCTGGTCTGGAGAGCGTGCCAAGCTCGAGGGTTCTTGGAAGATGCGCGTAGCGCGCTGGTCTGGAGAGCGTGCCAAGCTCGAGCGTCCTTGGAAGATGCGCGTTGCGCGCTGAGGACTGGAGAGCGTCCAAGCTTGAGGGTTCTTGGAAGATGCGCGTTGCGCGCTGGTCTGGAGATCGTGCCAAGCTCGAGCGTCCTTGGAAGATGCGCGTAGCGCGCTGAGGACTGGAGAGCGTCCAAACTCGAGGGTTCTTGGAAGATGCGCGTTGCGCGCTGGTCTGGATGTGCGTCAGGACGACAGCTGCGCGGGGGGTCTGAAGTGGATGACTGGGATGCCTCCCGTGGAAGTCTAGGGAGCGCAGACCAGTCCCACTCTCAGGCAACGGCGACAGCAGGCGAAGGCTGGAGCAAAACATCTCGACGCAGGAGAATGGAACAGCATAGGCAGACGGAGGATCTCCCGAAAGAGTCTAGATGTTTAGAGAATATGACTCGGCAAGTATACAACACGACCCCACGCCAAAACGAGGGGAAGCGCCCTGGTATTTAAAGCCCACAGGGGGACTAATTAGCCTGCCACCACAGGTGCGAGAGATAATAGAATATCAAACAGGTGTGGCCACTAAGGGTAAAGAACGAGAGGGTGGGGGCTAGAGAGAGTGAGTAGGGAATTCCTAACAGTAGGCTTAAAGAAGACAGAGAATAGGGAATTCCTAACAGTAGGCTTAAAGAAGACAGAGAAAAGGTAGTGAGCAGCGGGCAAAACCTCACATGCTGATTTTGTGGACCCACAGAATGTTTGTTTTATTTTTTTTATACCCAAATGTGCCTGTATGCTCTCAGTCTGGCCTTTACCCTCTGACCTTTACCATCTCTCCCAATTCACTGACTCTGGAGCAGCTCCAGACTTTATGCTTGATGACATCACAAAGTATATTAATAATATATTATAAATAAATAATAGATACATTTGAGATTTTGGGGGCGAGAGTTGCTCATGTTCACTATCATCGTTGGTCTTAAACCTCTGCTCTGTTGTTCTATTAAGTGTTAAATAAAGTTAATATTATTATTATTAAACCATATGAATATCATATATGAATTCTGAAAATGGGTGTAGTTCCCCTTTTCTAAATCAGAGCGATGGACTGCTCTGTTGTATGTTAGAGCGATGCTCTGTTGTATGTAAGAGCGATGCTCTGTTGTATGTTAGAGCAATGCTCTGTTGTATGTTAGAGCGATGCTCTGTTGTATGTTAGAACTTTGTAAAGAAACTCAAAGTACTAAGAGCGATACACTGCTCTGTTGTTATATATTTTTTATTGAACAATCTTATCATACTTTTTTACTGTCCGTTCTATCTTATTATCTTTAGCCTATATTAAACTGAATCAAATCGCACTTTTCTACTCTATCTAATCTATTCTATTTTATTATTTGTATTGCTGAAGAACTGTGATTTGCCTAACCTTGTGTATCTCTCTATCTCTTTGTATTTAGATTTAAAAAAATTATGCTTGCTTATGTCTGTATTTTTTACTGTTGTGAAGCACTTTGAACTGCAACCTCTGTATGAAAAGTGCTATACAAATAAAGTTATTATTATTAAATGAAAATGGACTGCTTCTACCCTGTGCGGCTGCACTCTCTGGTTCCCAACATTCAGATCAAACTGTAAAACTAAACGTTGCCGATCAGATCCAGATCAATTGCACATCTTATTTTTCAACTAAAATGTTATCAAACATAATTTTAGTAAAAAACCTTTTAGGTGGAGAAAGTCATCATCATCAAACCTTTATTTGAATAGGCAGGTTAATTAAGTTAAGTTCTTATTTTCAATGACGGCCTATTTGGGGGTAAAAAGCCCCCTAGGGGAAAGGGGATGGGGGATAAAATTAAATAAATAAAAATAAAACAGAAAGGAACATTATTAAAAAGGCAGGACGGGGCGCCCCCCAGTGGCAAACCACACAACGCGCTGAGTCGCGGCACGGCCGACCCGGGTTTGGTTCCCGGACCCGTCGTTATTTGCCGAATGTCTTCCCCCCACTCTGTCTCCCGTTTCTCCTCTCTCTCTCTCAACTGGACTGCCCAGTAGTAAAAAAAAAAAGAAGCGATAAAAAAAAAAAATAATAATAAAAAGGCAGGACATACAGAGCAACAACTGCACCGAACAACAACAACTGGCGGACAACAGAACAATAGTGGCAGCATGGTGTTAGCTCACGGAGAAGCAGCTACATGAGTGCTCTAGGGCAGGGGTTCCAAAACTTTTCAGGCCGCAACCCCCAAATAACGGTGTCAGAGAGCCGTGACATCCACTATTATAGGAGGTAACAAAAAAATGTAAAAAAAAATTATTTTAAATTATGGTTGAAACATGCACACGTTCAAACGCACACACACTAATAAGCATTGGAGGCTTTTAACCAGGGCCGGACTGAGGAAATCATTCAGGCCAGGAAATATAGTGCAAAATATAGCCCCAGTCAGGCCACTTTCTAAGCAGGGGGTCTGGGGGTCCCCCACCAGGACATTTCTTGTTACAAAGACTTAATTTCCTGCATTCTGGTGCAGGAATTTTTTTATTTGTACCCTTTAAATGCCAGTGTTTGTGATTGCATCACAAATGATTGTTAAAAAACAGGCTAGTATGATTAGCAACAACACAGATTTTGATGGATTTTTTGTTTTTTTGTAATGTCAGATTGACCCTTTAAATGCCAGTGTGTGTGATGGCATACATTTGCAATATATCAAATGCAAAGTAGATTTTTCTGGGGGGGATTATTACAGCCTAGCATGTGTCAATGATTAACAACAACAGTTTTCTGTAAGGGTCCCGCCTCCACCAATCACATGCGGCTCCCTTTGTGTGTGTGTGTGTGTGAGAGCAAGAGAGAGAGAGAGAGATAGTTCTCCAACTTGTGTGAATTGCAGTGATCTCCTGGTTGTTCCCCACCTAGGTTATCTAACTATTGCGCTGCTGCAACTAGAAACACTGGCCTGGCCTGCTTCTAAGTTCAGTGGCCTGACTGCATACATTTTTAGTTTTAGTTTTTTGGAAATCATCTGGCGACCCCCCCCCCCCCCCCTTCCTGGGGGTCGCAACCCCGACTTTAGGAACCCCTGCTCTAGGGAGTTTGTTAAAGTGTGTGTGTTTTGTTGTGGGAAATAGTTTGTTGTGTTAAAGGACAAAAACGATGAGCCGTTTGTATAAATCATTCTGAGTCGTTATTAAAAATAGAAACATAGTTTATTTCATCTGTGGCCACAAAATGAAAGTTCAGTTTACAGTCAGAGACAACATGTGTTCACACACTGAATCTGACTAGCAAAGTGACCAAGAGAAATACACGTAACATTAGAACAGATATGACTGAAAGTATCAAATGGCCCAGTTAGGAGAATCAACCTTGGCTAGGCGGTGATGTTCACGATGTTCCTAACTGGAATGTTAAACAACCTTGCTAGGAGAGGAAAAGATTAGATATGTGCTAATCAATGTTCCTGTCTCCTAATAAACTGGTTTAGATCCTGATGTGTGAGTTCCTCTTTGGTGAGCCTGTTTTGAGAGCACAGACACCACAAAAGACACCCCCCCCCTTCTCAAAGTCAACTGGTATTAGTATAAGAGGAGGTGGCCCTCAAGCAGAAGCAGAACCCAAACCACAGAGACACACATCGTATACTTTCCACTGCTAGGATCCGGCAAAATGTTGAAGACCGCTTTCTGGTTCCTCTTTGTGTTCCTTGGATATGTGTCCATTGAACCTGTGGAATCTGAAAGCTTAAAGCAGAGACTTACAGTCATTGAAGATGTCTTGATAGCACTGACCAACCAGCTGAAGGTGAATGAAGATGCCAGCAAGAAGGAAATCAACCAGCTGAAGGTGAATGAAGATGCCAGCAAGGAAGAATTGCTCATCCAGAAACAGGAAATCAACCAGCTGAAGGTGAATGAAGATGCCAGCAAGAAGGAAATCAACCAGCTGAAGGTGAATGAAGATGCCAGCAAGAAGGAAATCAACCAGCTGAAGGTGAATGAAGATACAAGCAAAAAGGAAATCAACCAGCTGAAGGTGAATGAAGATGCCAGCAAGAAGGAAATCAACCAGCTAAAGGTGAATGAAGATGCCAGCAAGAAGGAAATCAACCAGCTGAAGGTGAATGAAGATGCCAGCAAGAAAGACCTGCTCATCCAGAAACAGGAAATCAACCAGCTGAAGGTGAATGAAGGTGCCAGCAAGAAGGAAATCAACCAGCTGAAGGTGAATGAAGATGCCAGCAAGAAAGACCTGCTCACCCAGAAACAGGAAATCAACCAGCTGAAGGTGAATGAAGGTGCCAGCAAGAAGGAAATCAACCAGCTGAAGGTGAATGAAGATGCCAGCAAGAAAGATCTGCTCATCCAGAAACAGGAAATCAACCAGCTGAAAGTGAATGAAGGTGCCAGCAAGAAAGAAATCAACCAGCTGAAGGTGAATGAAGATGCCACCAAGAAGGAAATCAACCCGCTGAAGGTGAAGGTGATCGAGCTGCAGAGACAATCCACTCCACGAGCAGGTAATTAATTAACACAATTAATTTCTCAACAGTATGTATAATTGGTAACAATCGAGGGGGCACAAGTAATGAATATTTACCTAAGAACTAATAACAAACTATTAACCAAATGTGGGAACATTATGGAAATATATTGTTAACGTTTAGAATTAAAGCCAAACAGGTAGATAATTGGGATTTGAGAGGCAAATGTAATAGTTCTTCACTGAATGTGTCATAGAACCTTTTCACAGCAACCGTTTTGGTACATCATCACAGGCCCAGGGGTAAACACAGGTGCAATGATATTATATATAGGTGTGCAATGGCCCTGGTAAACACAGGTGCAATGATATTATATATAGGTGTGCAAGGGCCCTGGTAAACACAGGTGCAATGATATTATATATAGGTGTGCAAGGGCCCTGGTGCAATGATATTATATATAGGTGTTATATTATATAGGTGTGCAAGGGCCTGGTATTTTGCACGCTGTCCTGTCGGAATGGTTGTGACACATTTAAATGGAATGGGACCATAATTAATGTTCTTAATTACACCTGTGATGACATGTTAAAATGACCACTGTGAGAAGGGCCTAAAGCAACACTTACTCCTACAGTTCTTCTGTACTTTACTAACAATTATTGTTATTATTGTATTATTATCGTTATTTATTGTTATTATTATTGTTATGTATTGTTATTATTAGTGTTATAATAATAATCATTATTATGTTGTATTATTTATGTTATTGTGCTTCTTGAAGTGAAGGGTAATAATTTAAGGGTAAGCCCTGTTGTTGAAGGGCAGAGTCCTTTCTCACCACAATCCATGCTGTTCTCCATACTGAGCTCTGGCTTGTCAGCCACACGCCTAATGGGGCCACGCTCCAATCTGTACAAGCACTGAAATAAATGCTGAGACCTACTTTGGTGCCTCAGTGGCTGAGGTGACAAGCTACAGTTCTTGCTTAGGAGTTTTCTTTTCTTTATTTGATTTTTTTTTTTACTTCAACAGCTCTCAACCTCTTAACAGGCGTCCCCAAAAGTGGCAATTTTTTAAACTTGAACTTGAGGACTGCATACTTGTTTTGCAATCCAAAATACTATACTTTATATTTAGAGCACATGCATGAGCCTGGTCCCTTTTGAAAGAGGACATTCTGAAGTACAATAAAGATAATTCACACAATAAAGATAATTCACTTTTAGTGCTAATGAAATAGAGTAACATAGGTCTGAACTTGAGTTGTAGAAAAACGTGTTACTCACGTTGTTCTGTAGTAGTTGTAATATCCAAAGTAGTATATCCAAAAAAATTGGAAGGGCTGAAAAAACACCCTCGGTCCATAGCCTGAAGTCTTGTGTAGTACATGTCCAGATTTCATAAATATCCGTTCAAATTAGGGCGGCTACGTGGCGTAGTGGGCAAGGCGCTCGCCATGCGGAGACGCTGGGCTCGCCTGTTCGAGCCCAGCGCTCCACATTGCTTTCAGTTTAGCTGGTCGTCCGTACTAATACACATTGGCCGTATTAGGGGGTGGGAAACTGATGGGTGGGGATCGGGCGTTGTGGACAGCGACTCCTACAGGTCGGTTGGTGCGCCTGCGCAGTAGAATCAGGAAGTGTCGGGAGCAGCGTGAGCCTCCCACGCGTTACTCCTCGCCACTGAGAGATCGAGCTGCGCAGGTGAAAAGATGCGACTGCTGTTACCTCAAGTACCGGAGGGGACTTGTGCTATGTATGACTTAGTCCACATTGCAGCCGGCTTGTGGGAGGCAAGAAACAGCGTTCGTGACAGGGGAGGGTTGAATTGGATGATACGAAATTGGGATGGGAGAAAATATAGAAAATGGGAGAAAAAGTGGATAAAAAAAAATAAAAATCCGTTCAAATTAGTGATATAGAGCGATATCGCCAAATGATTGACTGAGCGAGAGCCTCAGGAGTCAGGAGTGGTATTCGAAAAAATAAAAAGTCTGCTAAAGACGTTGGCGCACGCCTCACATATCGGCATGTAACTCAAGAACCGCTGATTGGATCTATATATTGTATTAAAAACATTGTCTTTATTAAAAATGTTTTACTTCAACAGCTCTTCCTGTGCAATGCTCATTGCTGAAAATATCTAATGAATGAATTCAAATAATGAAACATCCATGTTTCTCTCTTCTTAATTTAGTCTCTGTTCCAAGAGTCGCATTCTCTGCTGCATTAGCAACGACTGACAGAGTGACAGTGTCTGCCGATACTAGATTGATCTTCAAACACGTCTTCACCAACTTGGCCGATGCTTACAACAATGACACAGGTAATATATCTGGGGGTTGAAATGTTTTGAGCCTGCAACGTTTTTGATGAGTGTTTATTTCCAATGAAGCCTGCATTCATTTTAACTGCCATGTTATACGTTACATTTACACGGATGTGGATCCGACCTGCCCCAGGTGCCATCAGGCTCCAGCCACTCTCTGCCATATATTCTGGTCATGCCCATCACTATCCCGATTCTGGCTTTCTGTTTTTGAAACCTTTTCATTCATGTGTGACAGGGAGATCAGCCCCAACCACTTGGTTGCAGTTTCTGGAGTGCTCCCTGGCGAAATTAGGGTATCTGTCGCTCAATCAGATGCTGTGGCCTTCTCCTCTTTGTTGGCTAGACACCTTATCTTGCTTAATTGGAAGTCAGCCATTCCTCCATCACATCGACGCTGGGTCGAAGATGTGATGGCACACCTAAAACTTGAGAGACTTAAATACTCCACCAGGGGCTCTACCCAGAAATTCTTCCAAGTTTGGCAGCCATTTTTGGATTATTTTAATCTACAATTCCCGGCTGAGGATGCTTAGGCATAAGACGGTGATTTATTAGATAGGCAATTTCTATATGGCAAGTGACAACCTGTATAGGAACAATGCAATTTTATTTAATTATTATTACTATTATTATTTTTATTTTATAAATTTTTTGTCTACTTTATTTTTCATTTATTTTAGGTATTGTGCGGTTATATGTAGTCATGTATTGTATGTATGTTTGTACGTATGTATATAATGTTGTTGAACCTTTAAAAACGTATGTAAATTAGAAGTAAAAAAAAATGAGGTCACAGTGTTCAGTATAGACATATGTACAATGTTCGATGCAGAATAGACGTAACTGAGTTACCATATAATATACAATACTATGCAGTGTACTAATATGCAATACTATATAGTGCAAGGCAGAAATGGGATGAGGTGCAATTTAGGTGCAATTTAGGTACAATTTACAGTAGGTGTACGAGTTGTAGTGCAAATCCTTTATCAATAAATATAAAGTGTGTTTGTGTGATCTAAAGTGTGGAGAGTGGGTGCTGCAGGTTGTTGTTTGTTTAAGTGAGTGTGTGCGTGTGGGTGTGTGTGCTGTGTGCATTTGATGGTTGTTGCATAGTGTTTATTGTTCGTTTAGCAGCCTGTGGCCTGGGGATAGAAGCTTCTTCTGAGTCTTTCTGTGCTCGCCTTAAGACTCCGGTATCGCTTGCCTGACCGCAGCAGTTCAAAGAGGCAGTTGTTCGGGTGGCTCGAGTCCTTAATAATTCTCTTAGCCTTCCCCCTGCACCGCTTGTTGTAAATGTTCTGGAGGGTGGGAAGCCCCCCTCCAATTGTGCGTTCGGCTGAACGTGTCACTCTTTGTAGTCTGCTACGGTCTTGTGCAGTGCTATTTCCAAACCAGGAGGTGATGTTGCCAGTCAGGATGCTCTCTATTGTACATGAGTAGAAGTTCCTAAGGATCTTCTGACTGACTTGGAACTTCCTTAGGCGCCTGAGGAAGTAGAGGCGTTGTCGTGCCTTCTTCACAACACTGTCAATGTGTGTGGTCCATGTCAAGTCCTCGGATATGTGGGCTCCGAGGTACTTGAAACTGTTCACTCTCTCAACCGGTGCCCCGTCGATGCTGAGGGGGCTGTAGTCCTTGACCCCCGACCTCCTGAAGTCCACAATCATCTCTTTTGTTTTGCTGACGTTCAGGGAGAGGCAGTTCTCCTGACACCACTGTGACAGATTTTCTACCTCTTCCAGGTAGGCCCTCTCGTCGTTGGCAGAGATCAGGCCCACCACTACTGTGTCATCAGCAAATTTGATGATTGTGTTGTTGTTCCGCTGTGCCACGCAGTCATGTGTGCACAGGGAGTAGAGGAGGGGGCTCAGAACACAGCCCTGCACACAGCAGCATCACACCTGGACAAGAGGCAGGGGAACTATGTGAGAATGCTGTTCATCGACTACAGCTCAGCATTCAATACCATAGTCCCCTCCAAACTCATAGCCAAGCTCAGGGACCTGGGCTTGAACTATGACCTCTGCCAGTGGGTCTTGGACTTCCTGACGGGCAGACCCCAGGTGGTAAGAGCAGGCAACTGCACCTCCTCATCCATCACGCTCAACATAGGGGCCCCCCAGGGCTGTGTTCTGAGCCCCCTCCTCTACTCCCTGTACACACATGACTGCGTAGCACAGCGGAACAACAACACCATCATCAAATTTGCTGATGACACAGTAGTGGTGGGCCTGATCTCTGCCAACGACGAAAGGGCCTACCTGGAAGAGGTAGAGAACCTGTCACAGTGGTGTCAGGAGAACTGCCTCTCCCTGAACGTCAGCAAAACAAAAGAGATGATTGTGGACTTCAGGAGGTCGGGGGTCAAGGACTACAGCCCCCTCAGCATCGACAGGGCACCGGTTGAGAGAGTGAACAGTTTCAAGTACCTCGGAGCCCACATATCCGAGGACTTGACATGGACCACACACATTGACAGTGTTGTGAAGAAGGCACGACAACGCCTCTACTTCCTCAGGCGCCTAAGGAAGTTCCAAGTCAGTCAGAAGATCCTTAGGAACTTCTACTCATGTACAATAGAGAGCATCCTGACCGGCAACATCACCTCCTGGTTTGGGAATAGCACTGCACAAGACCGTAGCAGACTACAAAGAGCGACACGTTCAGCCGAACGCACAATTGGAGGGGGGCTTCCCACCCTCCAGAACTTTTACAACAAGCGGTGCAAGGGGAAGGCTAAGAGAATTATTAAGGACTCGAGCCACCCGAACAACTGCCTCTTTGAACTACTGCGGCCAGGCAAGCGATACCGGAGTCTTAAGGCGAGCACAGAAAGACTCAGAAGAAGCTTCTATCCCCAGGCCATCAGGCTGCTAAACGAACAATAAACACTATGCAACAACCATCAAATGCACACAGCACACACACCCACACGCACACACTCACTCAAACAAACAACACACTGCAGCACCCACTCTCCACACTTTAGATCACACAAACACACTTTATATTTATTGATAAAGGATTTGCACTACAACTCGTACACCTACTGTAAATTGTACCTAAATTGCACCTCATCCCATTTCTGCCTTGCACTATATAGTATTGTATATTAGTACACTGCACAGTATTGTATATTATATGGTAACTCAGTTACGTCTATGCTGCATCGAACATTGTACATATGTCTAAACTGAACACTGTGACCTCATTTTTTTTACTTCTAATTTACATGCTATACTATGTTATTTTATTTCATACTTATCTTGTCTTGCACAGTCTCTGGAGCGTAACAGTAAGAAGCATTTTGTATAAAAGTATTCTGTATGACAACTATTAAAGAAACTTGAAACTTGGGGGGCCCCTATGTTGCAAAGTGCATAATAGTAAAAGACAGTATGAAGGTTAGTATTTATTTTTTAATTATTTGTTACATTATTATGAATGTTATAATAAAATACAATGTCAATGTTACAATGTCCTTCTGTCACAGGTATCTTCGTTGCTCCAGTGGGAGGCGTGTACCTCTTCACCTTCACCACGACCTTTCTATACACCCACTATCTGACCTCAGGTGTCAAGTTGGTGAAGAACAACGACCAACTTCAAGTCAGCACCTTCGCGGAAAGTGATGGCAGTTCCAGTGGCACAGTGATTCTGCAGCTTAATCTTGATGACACGGTCTCCATTATCAATCAAGGCATTAAGTTCATGATTGATGATGATGTTTTGTATGATGTGCTTGACCATGAGAACCACCGCACCACTTTCAGTGGCTTCCTGCTCTTCCCATGGTAGACTGGTGTACTATTGGTGGTATTCTCGTGACATGTCGGGTCAATCAATATACTGTAGCTCAACACCACAGCTCACTGGCCATGTTGTCATTTAACAGTAACCAAAAATAAGACTTAAATTACTTTGAAAGTGTATTGTAATCAGTAAAAAAAATATGTGTATGCCTATAATCAGTCAATTGAACCTGTACCTTTTGCAGCAGTGGTAATCTGTGTGTGTTCTCTGTGTAAACAGAAATGTTTGAAACCCTTTCCTTTCCTTTGGCATATCTTTTACTGAATATATGAACCACTCTAAGTGCATCATCCATAGCTTGGTGTTCAATCGTGTGTGGCTGCTCTTGATCTGTGCCAGATAAACTCTAGTAGTTAAATGTGGACGGAGGGGCTGGGAGGCAGTGAAGCCATCACAGGCTTCTTCACCTGACAGAGAAAGGGTACGAGAGTTTTTGTCTTTGAAATGAGTTGTTTTTATTATTTTACCTTATTAAACAATTCTGGCAGTATATCCATTCTAGTCTCAACATTGCCTTGTATGTACAGTACTCTGGTGTCTGGGGTGTAAAGCTGTCTGGAGTGTGAGGTGGGCGTGGACACTTATGGCCCAGTGACATCGTATTGGCCAACGTTGAAATGTATTCCTCTTTTGCTATGTTGATTGGACAATGGTATCTGTAATGTATTCATTTTCATATTCTCTTATTGGTTGATTTGTGATGCTACGTCCTTCCTATAAAACCATCATTGTGAGTCAAGCTGTTGTTGTACAAAACAAAGTGCTTCCTAGATCTGGTAAATAAACAGTTCTAACTTCTTGATGAAATCCTGGGTTGAGGTGTCTTTCTTCCGTCCTTAGCCATCCAAGTCTCCAAGGCTGCCTTACAGTAGCGAGCAAAGAATATGCAAATAGGATCATACCTTTTTGTAAGGTATGGTAGGTAAGATGACTGCGATTGAATATTTAACTGGTTAATATAAAACAGCATAAAATAACTTTGTACAGCTTTATCGTTATGCACATTGTCAACCCGGAAGCCATACATTCCCCTATGCTAAAATCATTAAATATAGCACACAAACACATATTTCCATATATATGGCAATGTATTTTCATGAAAAACAGGGGCATTGTAGAAAGCTCTATCGTACTATTGATGTACAGTAAAGTAGTAAACAGATCATAGTCCCTGAGGATGCACATTACACTACAGTGTAATTGATTGATTGATTGATTGACTGATTGAACTGTGATTTATTTCGCTGGTGTTTATTACAGAAAATATTATAAAATTGTAACTACCGTTTGCCTGCCTCTTCTTAAGTTAAGTCTTTATAACTAAGTTATCATTGGAATTCACTTTTGGTTCTCATTATTTCATTACCATTTAAAGGTACACAAGCTCATTGTCTGTCGTGGAGGTTTCTCCTGAGCTATCTGCTAACAGTTTTAATAGCAATTATAATAGCATTTCTAAGTATTTGACTATTATTGTGCTGACCACCATTACAACACCACGATACCATGCACGGCAAGGGATGAACGTTATACTTATACTATACTTTCCGATTCAATGGTTCAAGGAACCCTCTAACATGTTGCATTGTTAAAAATATCAATGTTTACATTAAAACTTTCAGTGCCAGCAGGGGGCGCACGATCTAGTGCTTGAATGCCCACCATCCACTTCAATGTTGGCGTTAATAACGCCTAATCTATGTATTAAATTATGTGTCTAATCTGCCCGTCGCTTATCAATGACTAGTTTTCCAGTCAACATTGTCGAAGCGGATTGTTTTTTTTATCGGTTCATTTTCGTTTTATAGCATTTTGAAAAGCCCTCATTTTCAAGGAAAATAAAAGGATTCCATGATAAAAGACGTTTACTGGAATATTCTAGAATACACAAAAACTTTTTCTGCCTATTTATGAATCGTTTTCAAATAAACGCTAGATTATCGATAGTATATGTGTACGTATGCACGCTGGGGCCGCAAGCTGAAAATCGATTGTCTGATTTCCTCAAAGCGATCGCGCACACACACACACATACATGGGGGACACGTTGATATCTCAGCGAATACAACTCTGATTATCCCAAGACTGGTAAAATAGATTCCTTACCTCAGATCAGATGTTCTACAAAAAGATTATTCCAATTCCTGATCGCCATTCCAAAAATCGATCACTACTGTCTACTATCGATTGGCTACTGTGAATATATATTCCAGGCTGATTCCCGTCCCGCGATGACTTCCATGTTGAGCAGACGGCTTGCCAGCTCAGGGAGCCAGCTGGCCCCGCCTCTACATATCGACTGATCCCAGGTCAGTCTAAGCGACTGACGTGCAGTTACTCAGGGATAGACGATAGGGGGCGCTTTTTTCCATTCTGAGCTGCTGATGGGGCTGGTGTACCAACGGGAGACTCGGTTGATGAAATATGAATTCAGATGGCTAATAAAAAAATAAAACTATAATTGTCGTCGTGGGCATTCAGGGGGGGGGAGCTGATAAAACGTCATATGACGTGATGGGCACTGAAAGTGTTAAGAATTGACTCTCAAGCGGTTACATGAATATACTTTTTATTGGAACATTGGCTTTTGGATCATTTATGTTACGTCTGGGTGACGTCTCAGTAAGTGGTTTCGGAGATTTGTTGTATTTCCACAATCATTATCTATGTCTGTCACTATAGCCAATGGAAATGCTATAAATGGTCACGTCGGCTGGGAGAACCAATGGAAAATGCTCGATCTCTTGGGATTATGAATCGATAATCACTCATTCAATGCTCATTGGATTAAAGCAGCTTCCTCCAGAGTAGTCACTTTACCCTAGGTTGTGTTTTAAAGGAGAAGCTACAAGAGAGAGAACAAGGTTGTGTTTTAAAGGAGAAGCTACAAGAGAGAGAACAAGGTTGTGTTTTAAAGGAGAAGCTACAAGAGAGAGAACAGGGTTGTGTTTTAAAGGAGAAGCTACAAGAGAGAGAACAAGGTTGTGTTTTAAAGGAGAAGCTACAAGAGAGAGAACAGGGTTGTGTTTTAAAGGAGAAGCTACGAGAGAGAGAACAAGGTTGTGTTTTTTTTTTTTTTTTTTTTTTTTTCCTCCATTTTCCTCCGATTTTCTCCCATCCCAATGTTAGTCGTATGCCAATTCCCAGTCCCTTCCTGATCGCTGCGCACTTACCCCCCACAGTCAGATCATCTGGGAGAGTGGAGGCTACCACGTGCTTCCTCCGACACACGTCCAGCCAATCACCGCTTCTTTTCACCTGGCAGCGCGGATTCTCATTGAGAGGGCGTAGCGTGTGGGAGGACCACACTATCCCCCTCACGTCCAATCCGCGCTTAGCAGGCGCCCCGACCGAACTGTAGGAGTCGCTGTTTACAACGACCCGGACCCACCCCGCCAGCTTCTCCCACCCTCTGATACAGCCAATTGTATCAGTGCAGACGGCCAGCCAAGCTGGTGACAACCCCGGAGCTGTGAGCTGGATTCGAACAGGCAAATCCAGCTCAGCTCCGGGGCTGGTGACGAACGCAATCTCCGCTCGGCCACCTAACCGCCCTAACAAGGTTGTGTTTTAAAGGAGAAGCTACAAGAGAGAGAACAAGGTTGTGTTTTAAAGGAGAAGCTACAAGAGAGAGAACAGGGTTGTGTTTTAAAGGAGAAGCTACAAGAGAGAGAACAGGGTTGTGTTTTAAAGGAGAAGCTACAAGAGAGAACAGGGTTGTGTTTTAAAGGAGAAGCTACAAGAGAGAGAACAGGGTTGTGTTTTAAAGGAGAAGCTACAAGAGAGAGAACAAGGTTGTGTTTTAAAGGAGAAGCTACAAGAGAGAGAACAAGGTTGTGTTTTAAAGGAGAAGCTACAAGAGAGAGAACAAGGTTGTGTTTTAAAGGAGAAGCTACAAGAGAGAGAACAAGGTTGTGTTTTAAAGGAGAAGCTACAAGAGAGAGAGAACAAGGTTGTGTTTTAAAGGAGAAGCTACAAGAGAGAGAACAGGGTTGTGTTTTAAAGGAGAAGCTACAAGAGAGAGAACAAGGTTGTGTTTTAAAGGAGAAGCTACAAGAGAGAGAACAAGGTTGTGTTTTAAAGGAGAAACTACAAGAGAGAGAACAGGGTTGTGTTTTAAAGGAGAAGCTACAAGAGAGAGAACAGGGTTGTGTTTTAAAGGAGAAGCTACAAGAGAGAGAGAACGGGGTTGTGTTTTAAAGGAGAAGCTACAAGAGAGAGAACAGGGTTGTGTTTTAAAGGAGAAGCTACAAGAGAGAGAGAACAGGGTTGTGTTATAAAGGAGAAGCTACAAGAGAGAGAACAAGGTTGTGTTTTAAAGGAGAAGCTACAAGAGAGAGAACAAGGTTGTGTTTTAAAGGAGAAGCTACAAGAGAGAGAACAGGGTTGTGTTTTAAAGGAGAAGCTACAAGAGAGAGAACAAGGTTGTGTTTTAAAGGAGAAGCTACAAGAGAGAGAGAACAAGGTTGTGTTTTAAAGTAGAAGCTACAAGAGAGAGAACAAGGTTGTGTTTTAAAGGAGAAGCTACAAGAGAGAGAACAGGGTTGTGTTTTAAAGGAGAAGCTACAAGAGAGAGAACACGGTTGTGTTTAGGGTTAGGGTTAGTAAAGGGTTAATCTTCTGTCGTGTGGCAGTGAAAGGGTTAAAGTGCATTGCAAAACATGCCATGTTTCTGGTGGCACAGAAGCTAAAAGCAGATTTTCCTAATAAAAAAAAACACATGTTCCACAGATTCAAGGAAGTCATATACAGTTATATAATATAAAAATTGCCACAGTGATGAGATAATTTCATACTCAAGAAGATATTTTGCACTGAGAGCTTCTCAGATGACCTCTTAGTCACTGTGTATTTTCATCTATGACTATGAGAATGACTGCTGGTATTATAGAATCTCCTATATGTCATATTATGAATAGATGTTTGGATGTGGGTCTATTTCCAAAGATGTCGAAGGAGGCTAAGGTTTTTCCTTTACCTAAGGATACCAAAGCTGCTTTTAATGAGGGAAATTCTAGACCTATAAGTATTTTACCTGTCTTGAGCAAAATCATGGAAAAGTTGGTGCATTCACAAATTCAAGAGTATTTTGTTTCAAACAAGCTTGCAACAGATTCTCAACATGCCTATAGAGCTGGTCACTCTACTTCTACTGCCTTGATACAGATGACTGATGACTGGCTTAAAGCTATAGATAACGATAGGTTATGTAGATAACCTAGTTATATTAGTATAGGCTAAGCTCCCGCTCTGAGCCTTACGAGATACTCTATATCGCCTGTGATACCTAATGTATCTCCCACGAACAAAAACACATGCACCCCACCTGTATGGGGCCCCGCCCCTTATGGTGGCACCACCCATATAATCATGACTCTGGTCATGACACACCCTTCCTCGACAAAAACCCGTCCCAGGAAAAGATCCCTCAAGAGGGAACTCAGGGCGCGCAGAGCGGGAGCTTAGCCTATACTAATATAACTAGGTTATCTACATAACCTATCGTTATATTTCGTATGGCATCGCTCCCGCTCTGAGCCTTACGAGATAATGGGGAAGAGCGGGTGCGAGACCCGACAGATGTACCCCCTGAGGACCCGTAAGCCCACATCAAGGGGTGCGGGGAGCCCTGTCACCCCATCCTTCCTAACGAAGGGGGGGCGCAGTCAACTCCACCTGAATGCGAACAAGAGGGAGCCAGAACCCCTTGAACACACCGTACAGGCGGAACCACGTGTGACTCAACACACTGCGGCCCATACCCATACACTCCCGCTACCCGACCAAAGGACGGGAAGCAGGAAAGGCCACAGACCCCAGAACCGCCTGGGAGACAGAACCCCCGGTCATGTCCATGAGGTAAAACCTTACAAAGGGGCCCGGCGAGGACCATGAAGCTGCAGCACAGACGTCCTCCACCGAGGCCCCACCCAGGAGAGCGGCAGAGGCAGCCACCCACGAGTGGAGTGCGCCCTGACGCCCCCAGGGGGATCCTGCCCAGCCAGCGTGTAGCAGAGGGTAACACCCTCGCACAACCAATGGGACAGGCGCTGCTCCGACAGTGCCTTACCAGCACGAGCCCCACCGTAACAGACAAAAAGCTGGTCGGTAACCCTGAAATCCTGAGTACGGCTGAGGTAAATCCCCAAGCACGGACTGGACATGACAGGTGAAGGCCCGCATCTAACTCACCAGTGTGAGGAGGAGGACGAAACGCCTGAACCACAATATCCCGGGAGCGGAAGGAACTCCGGATATTCTCAGGCACGAAAGCAGGATTAGGTCGCAGAGTGACACCGCAATCGGTCCGAAAAGACAGGCACTCTGGACGTACCGAGAGAGCACAGAGCTCACCTACGCGTTTAGCGGAAGTGACAGCCAGAAGGAACGCGGTCCTGAAGGACAGCTGTCCCAACGGCGCCCGCTCGAGCGGCTCAAACGGGGCCAAGGACAACCGACCGAGGACCAATTGAAGATCCCAAGTCGGAGCCAAGGAGCGTTGCACCGGCTTAACGCGTCGAGCGCCAAGCAGGAAACGCTTCACAAGAGGGTGGCTGAACAAGACATCCCCTCAAACCCCTCATGATAGGAGGATATAGCTACTGCATATACCCTCACCGTCGAAACCGACAGTCTATCAAGGAGAGACTGGAGGTAACTAAGGACAGCAACCAGGGGGCAGGAGACTGAGTCCTGGCCCCCCGCCTTACACCACACTTGGAACATACGTCATCTGCCCGCGTAAGCGCGACAGTGGAGGGAGCATGCGCATTCCAGATGGTAACACCATCAGGATCAAGAACCTGCGCCCCTCAACGTACCCGTCCCAACAACTGACCTAACAGATGTATGGGGAAGAATCCCTGGCGGCACGGCATCGGTCCCAGACCTGCCTGGCCATGTCCAGACGCAATCCTCACCCGTCAGGATGAGGGCCGCCCCGCGACAGTACACCTGCACCCACATTCTCCCTGCCGGGGATGTGGGGAGCCCTTAGGCCGCGCAGATGGAGGACGCCCATAGCCAGCCGCCCGCCGCCTGGTGCAGACAGGGGGAGCGTACTCCTCCCTGTCTGTCGATACACGACACTGACGTCGTATCGTCCGTCCTGATCAACACCATTTGTGGACCAGAAGGACCGCTTTCAACACCAACACATTGAACGTAGCGCAGACCGGGCAGCATGGTTTGCCAGCTGCCCCCTACTGCGTTGGCCCGACGCATCACCAGCGAGGGAGGCGTCGGTGAAAACGCGACGTGAGACAGCGCCGTAACCGTCCTAGGACGGAACCTCCCGAGCGTGTTGACAACACGCTCCGAGATGGATGCCCATAGCCCTCCAACCGTTGACTGGGAAGAGGAATACTCTACATCCAGTCTACAGCAACCCCAGGCTGGTAGAGACCTGCCTGGTACGAGACCCGACGATCCACCTTGACCGCGAAGGACCAGAACGTCATCAGGGCAGAACACTCCGTAACCCCGGATGACGCAGAGGCCCCAGTGCGGCCTCCACGCACTTGGTGAAGATGCGGGGAGCCAGAGAAAACCGAACGGCAGCCTCTGGTACTCATACGCTAACCCTGCAAAGGAAGCGTAGGTAAGCCCTAGGATGGAAGATCGGGGATGCGCATACGCATCCTACAGGTCTATGGAGGAGAACCAGACCCCCACCTGACAGTGTTCAACAGGTAGGAGACGATCCAAAAAATGCTGAACCTTCCCATGGGACAGGTCCAGCCTGGGTCTTACACCCCTCCCTCCCGACTTCTCGGGCAGAGAACACCGGGAGGAGAACGCCACGACGATGGCTTGCTTCGTCCACAGAGATTGGATCTCGTCGACCAGAGCTGTCCCTGCTGGAGACCCCGACAACAGGGTCTGTACCAAACCTGAAAACGGGTGGGGTTGTGTAAACACAAGTCCCCGCCTCACCATTCTCTCCATCTACCTCGACATATGGTACTGCCGTAGTCATATGTGACGACACTCCCAACGCACCCGCCGTCACGTGGCGCAGGTCCGCCAGGAACTGTAGATAGTTGGCCCGGTCCCCCCCGCTGTGCGAAGACAACCCTGGAATCGTGCGAGGAGCGCGTTCCGTGTCGGAACACCTGACCCTGACACCACCCACGAGGCAATCGCACCCAAAGGGGGAACCCCGACAGAAAAGGGCCTGTCTGATACGGGGGGCTTCCGATCAAAAAAGCCCCCCCACTGAACACCCCTCCAGAACATGCTGAAGGAGTTGTTCCGCAGCCGGACATGCAAGGTGTAAGGCCCCCATGGGTTCCTACACACCGTAGCCCTGCAGTGATATCACTACCACCCCAAACCATGTGAGCTGCGACCACTTGCCAATATTCCAGGAGTGGGAGCACCAACATGATACCTGGCCTGGCGAAGGCGAGGCCGGGGAAGCCCGCACTGTGTGCCTCAAAAGGTTTCGAGCCCCCCTGCTGACAACACTTAAGTTGACAGACGTAACACCAGGCTCAACCAACACAGTTCAAGGTGTGGGAGCCGCTTGACAGCACAACATTCTCACGGACAGACCCAGGCTCAGCCATCAACTGGGTGTCAGCCCCTGTCTCCATGAGAAGCGAAGAATGGGGCCGCATACGCTTCAATGAAGGTTCGCGGCCCGCAGCCAAAGGAGAACGCTCAGAGCCCCGCCTCTGGTGATACCAGAGAGAGGATTGAACGGGGAGCGGGCTGCTCGCGGCAAAATGACGACGGAGTGGTTTACCAACACCGAAATCATCCAAAATGGCCGATCCCTCGGCCGCCAAGACTGTCGGCCTCGCGATACCCTGTCGATTCTCCAACCAGGGCACCACTGGCGGGGGAAACATGGCCGCCTGTCGAGGGCCCCGTCATCGCCGCTGACGAGGCCGTGCTCTCTCTTCTTCTGGCTGCGCGGTGTGAGGCGGTGTAGGGCCTAGGACAATACCGCCCGCGCTCCAGCAGAAGACCAAAATCCCCTGCGGAGAGGGGAACCCTGAGCGGTTATAGCTTGCGGCTGGGTCAAAGCTAATAACGTCAACATCCTCGACGGAGTGGTTTACCAACACCGTGCGCGATGTGTCGACGTCGGCCGGCCCTCAAGGCCCCTCCACCAGACACCATTTCTGTAATAGAAAAAACACCAATTCGAACACAGTTCTAATCGTTGCCAATTCCATACCGTGGCGGTACAAGCCTTAACAGCCCACCAGCCACTCGCCAGGCCGACCCATGGTGTCGGCCGGGCGGGGCATTGTTTCAATATATCAAAAACAAAGGACTGACGTTAACATGGAGCACCAGTGGTGATTGCAAACAGCACCCTCCACTGTGGTGTGGACCATGAAAATGTTAAATGAATAAAAAGAGCTAAACCACAAAAACTGTAGAATGAGCAAACCCATACACACAAAGTTTAAGGGGAGACGGACCAGACCCGTCTTCATTCAAAATATTCACAACAGAACACCAGCCCTAGTTTAGCCCATTTACCAAAAAAGGTAAACAAAGCCCCCCCCCCGCACTACTCCCCCAGTATACCGATTGACCGTCAGTATGAATGGTTTGAGAGGAGAGAAAGCTGTAGCAAGACAGACCTTCTCATAGCAGAGTGACAAAATGAAACAATAGCCCCCTACACAGGGCCGCCCCAGGAGATGGGGGGCCTCGCGTCTAAAAACGCACAGGGCCTCACATTTCTCCCAAGCGGCCCTGCCCTTATACTACTGCAGCCTAACGCCAGGCAATGTGGAACCCAAGACAACAATTGCCTGTGCACAGACACGCAACATGTTTACCATGTCGGCTGGACCCATAGCCCCACTACCCGACGCCAACCCAGATGGGAACACCGTTCAACAAACCCCGCCGGAACACAAGGTAATACCTGGCTAGAACCTAGCCACGACCTACCCCGTTGTCAACCCATTTACCCGAAAAAGGTAAATAGAACTCAAAACCCCACAACAGCTACCGACTGACCTTCATTGATGAACCGGGCAAGAGGCGGGAGAGTGACAACATCTCACGGCGGAGACATTAAAACAGCATAGCAATTAGCAGTAGTGATAGCATGCGGCAGTAGCGATAGCATGTTAGCATAGCTTTAGATGTTTTAGCAGCACGCCCAAGACAGCTTGGAAACCGTTCCCTGCAGAGAACGTTCACCAAACCATCTTGCCCCTGGCGCCAACACACAACAAGGTTGTGTTAACAACACAAACCAGCATTACTAACACTAATACCCATGCCTGAAGACACAGGGCCTACCTGAGTACAAGCTGGCCCGACAGCCAGCCTTGTACAGCTGAACCTCGATGTGCAGTCATCAAACGAGGAACATCACAGGCCCGTCGTGTCGCCGAAAACATGCGTCGAAGATGCCAGGGGCCAGCAACCTCCGGTAAGCTTCCAACATTATTAATCTTCCTTAATCTTTTCATTCCGCTAGCTCGCATGGTGCATAGCATCCAGTGCGCTGGGACGAAAATAGAGGAAGGGTGTGTCATGACCAGAGTCATGATTATATGGGTGGTGCCACCATAAGGGGCGGGGCCCCATACAGGTGGGGTGCATGTGTTTTTGTTCGTGGGAGATACATTAGGTATCACAGGCGATATAGAGTATCTCGTAAGGCTCAGAGCGGGAGCGATGCCATACGAAATATAACTCTATGTTGGTGGGAGCTGTGCTGTTAGATTTTAGTGCTGCATTTGATGTGCTGGACCATTTTCTACTGGTTGATAAACTTAAATGTTATGGTTTTAACTCTTCTGCTTTAAAGTGGATACTAAGTTATTTGTCCTCTAGATCACAGACGGTGTATCTAAATGGCAGCCTGTCCAGTAGCAGAGGTCTAGAGTGTGGCGTGCCGCAAGGAAGTTGCCTAGGACCTTTGCTCTTCTCTGTATTTACGAATGACCTATCTTGGGCTACCAAATGTGCTACAACAGTTCTTTATGCAGATGATTCAACATTGTATTACGCGGCACCATCATGCAATGTACTTAATGAAGTTTTGAGTAGAGAACTTAAAGTTGTGCATGACTGGGTAGTATGTAATAGACTTGTCCTTAATATCTCCAAGACTAAATGTATTGTGCTGGGAACAAGGCACAGGTTATCTACAAATCCAAAGCTTCATTTAAACTTGTGTAATTCAGCAGTTCAACAAGTTGAAAGTACTAAACTCCTTGGAGTGATGCTGGATTGCACTCTGTCTTGGTCTCAGCATATTAATTATATTGTTTTAAAAATGGGAAGAGCAATTGGTATTTCCAGGAAATGTGCTTCTTTTGTTGCCCGTCCCCTTTTATGTCAGATAGTGAAAAGTTTAGTTTTATGTCATCTTGACTATTGCTCTGCGATGTGGTCATCTGCTGCCAGTGGTGACCTCAGGAAGCTCCAGGTGGTCCAGAACAGGGCAGCACGGTTGGTCTAATGTGAGCCGTATGCATGCCCGCCTCTCTTGGCTTAACGTTGAAAATAGATTGTCTTTTAATATACTTGTGCTGTTCAAGTTGGTCATGAGCAGTAAGACTCCTGTTTTTATACATAATCAGATTGTTTTTAGTAATACTGTGCACGAGCATTACACTAGAGGTTCCAGTAGTGGGCAGCTTGAATTGCCAGGTCCTAGAACCAGCGCTCTGGGGAGATCTTTTATTTTTAGAGCATTAACTCGGTGGAATGGCCTGCCTCGGAACCTCTGCTGCATTTACAGTAGATTCACTTTTAAAAAGAATCTTAAATTGTTTTTAAATTGTTTTTAACACTGTAAAGTAATTTTTTGTTTTTGTTTTACACTAATGTAATTTTAGCTATATTAATTGTTACAGTAGGTTCATTATGCATTGTGTGTACTGACTTTAAATTTTTTGCAATAGTGATTGTTTTTGTGTGTTTTTTTGTGTGTGGACCCCAGGAAGACTAGCTGGTTGCTATCGCACCAGCTAATGGGGATCCCTAATAAAATCAAATCAAATCAAATTGATTGATTGATTGATTGAAAACTTTATTAACAGATTGCAGAATGGGTACAATACAGTACAGCTCAATACACACAATTGTTAAGGGGATGCAGACCAGAGAAAGACTTTCGTCTTGTTTACATCAGGGTCCCCCATTTTCAATTCATCAGGACCCATTTTCAATTCATCAGGAAATCTAGCAGACAATGGGCCCTACTTTGCTGAGCTGTTTCATTTCAAATCTCTGCCTTTTTATTATAAATAATTGGTCTTTCTTTTTTTCTTTTTTTACATTTTAGACATATTCTTCCATGCTATCGACTGTTCAACAGCGCTGGAGGCAAGAGTCTTCTTTCTCTCTCTCTTTCGTGTCTTTTCTTTTCTCTCAAAGAAATAGGAAATCATTTGAGTGTTTATCCTAATTGCCGTGGGTATTGTGAGGCAGTGGGGGACGTTTAGTCTCCTCTCGCTGCCGAGCGATGGGTCTTTGTTCAGGTCCAGTCCCTCTCTCACCATGGAGTATTATGTAGCTTAGAGGTAAAGGTTTGAAGTTGTGTTGTTTGAGTGTGGAGTTGCACATTGTGGTAAAGTAGAATGTTTTCTAGCTAAATAGCTAAAATCATAATGACGATAATTCAACACAATTACTCACTGTTACTCATTTCCTTTGACCATATCAACGTGTGGTATATCCACATCCAGGGAGAGTTAGATGCATAGATTTCATTCACGCTGGGGACTTTTTTTTAATATGGCCAAAAATATAATGTGCACAAAGACGTATAACACAATAAGAGAACAAACTACACAATAAGAGAACATATTACTGCACAATAAGAGAACATACTACACAACAAGAGAACATACTACACAATAAGAGAACATACTACACAATAAGAGAACATACTACACAATAAGAGAACATACCACACAATAAGAGAACATACTGTATAATAAGAGAACATACTACATAATGTAGGGGCGACAGTGGCTCGGGAGGTAGAACAGTCGTCTGACAATCCGGAGGTTCCCGGTTCGATTCCCGCTCCTCCCGGGCAGCGTGTCGATGTGTCCTTGAGCAAGACACTTAACCCCTAATTGCTCCCGATGAGCAGGTTGGCACCTTGCATGGTTGCCTCCGCCGTCGGTGTGTGAATGTGTGTGTGAAATGTGAATGTGTGAGTGAATGGGTAAAATGTGAGTAACAAATTGTAAAGCGCGTTGGATAAAAGCGCTATATAAAAAAGCAGCCATTTACCATCAATAAGAGAACATACTACAGAATAAGAGAACATACTACACAATAAGAGAACATACTACACAATAAGAGAACATACTTCACAATAAGAGAACATACTACACAATAAGAGAACATACTACACAATAAGAGAACATACTACACAATAAGAGAACATACTTCACAATAAGAGAACATACTACACAATAAGAGAACATACTACACAATAAGAGAACATACTTCACAATAAGAGAACATACTACACAATAAGAGAACATACTACACAATAAGAGAACATACTGCGCAATGCCATGTAAATATAGAAGGAACTAACCTGTGTTTCCTTCACGTCTCGAGAACGGTTTGTCCGTTCACACTTGGCCGGTGTATTTCTGGGAATCCAAGGACCCTTGGGGTTACATTTTTACCAAGAAAGACAAAAGGGGCGACAGTGGCTCAGCAGGTAGAGTGGTTGTCTGATAATCGGAAGGCTCCTGTTCGGTTCCCACTCCTCCCGGCAGCGTGTCGAAGTGTCCAACATGCCCACCTCAACTCAACAACCAGGACTAAGTATGGGTTATAAAACCCACAACCAGGACTAAGTATGGGTTATAAAACCCACAACCAGGACTAAGTATGGGTTATAAAACCCACAACCAGGACTAAGTATGGGTTATAAAACCCACAACCAGGACTAAGTATGGGTCATAAAACCCACAAACAGGACTAAGTATGGGTTATAAAACCCACAACCAGGACTAAGTATGGGTTATAAAACCCACAACCAGGACTAAGTATGGGTTATAAAACCCACAACCAGGACTAAGTATGGGTCATAAAACCCACAACCAGGACTAAGTATGGGTTATAAAACCCACAACCAGGACTAAGTATGGGTCATAAAACCCACAACCAGGACTAAGTATGGGTAATAAAACCCACAACCAGGACTAAGTATGGGTTATAAAACCCACAACCAGGACAAGTATGGGTCATAAAACCCACAACCAGGACTAAGTATGGGTTATAAAACCCACAACCAGGACTAAGTATGGGTCATAAAACGATAGGTTATAACTATAACCAAGTTCTGTGAGTAATGGTGACGCTCTGCGTCACTCTCTGCACTGTACCTCGCTTGTGCACGCGCACTGAATAAAAATTCCACAATGTACCTTTACATCCCAATATTCGTCTGACCACACCCCTATCAGCTTACCTTCATAAGCAGGTGTGTGGCCACCTACTCACCTCGTTCCCAAGCTTTCACCACAAGGTGAGATCAAGGGCTGCAGCGGCGTCGGACGCCGAGCGTCACCATTACTCACAGAACTTGGTTATAGTTATAACCTATCGTTCTGTTTCGTAATGGCTCTCACTCGGCGTCACTCTCTGCACAAGGGAGGCCGAGCGAGAGCCATCGGCCGAGAAATACACCCCGCTGAGGCCCCCCACAACCATCAGATCAGGGAGGACCGAGCCCCCCCGACCCCCCCTAATGGAGGGCACCCCCCCTATTGGAGGTTCCCTGGAGGGCGACGGACCCGAACATGTGAAGAGGCACTCAAGCAACTCAACGCACAGGGTGAGCAGACCGTGGCCTGACCCCACGACTACACACACGCACAACCCGCATGCCACCCGGGAACGAACGGAAGGAACAACCTCGTTACTGCCCCCAGAAATCACGGGGTCAAGAGCAAACCCAACCCCGTGGCAAGGCCGTAGCAGCGGAGCGCGAAGGAAGACCCAGACCCACCAAAGGGACTGGATCCCCTGGAAAACGGGGGCCCGGAGAGGTCAATGATGCCAGGCATCAAGACCCCACCAGGTGGTCACTTAGTGACACCGCCCCCCACATCGCCAGCGTATTCGGATAAGGCCCCTCTCAAGAGCGGGCCCTTTCCCCCCAATAGCACACCGCCTGGCACACTGACCCTGCAGCACAGGCAGTCAGCATGGCCGTAAGCACAAAAAAGCCAACGGAAGCAGGCAGCGCACTGGGGAAACCAGGCAACAGGCTGTAACCCGAGCCTGGAGCACTGCAGACGAGACAGGCGCCAGAGGGGTCAGCTGAAAACAGACGCCCCGGCGGAAGGGGCGTATGCTGGCGTTGTTGATCACCATGACAAAGCCTCCTTTAAAAAAAAAAAAACAGCGGGTATGAGGCAGCGAAGGCTGACACGATTGGCAGACGTCATGAACGTGCAGGGGCACACTCAACCGGGTAACCTGGGAGTTGACTCTGCTCCAACACACCAGAGAACCAACCACCCTGTCGTTACCCTATGCGGTGGTTGGTCCCATAACCCCTCAAGAAAAACTCCAAAACATACCTGCGGGCATATTACCGCAGGACAAGTGTTTCAGTTTCCAACAGGGTTATCCCAGGCCTACGGGTCGACGAAACATTACTTCGGACCGGGCCCGGCGATACGGGAAGCACAGGGTCACCAGAGGAGGTCAAAGACCACCCCAACAGGCCCCTCTTCACCATGCGTGAGAGAAGAGCGAAAAGAATGGAGAACCAGCCCCAAGCACACCGTACTTGGTATTCCCAGGCGGTCTCCCAACCAAGTACTAACCAGGACCAACCTGCGTAGCGGCCGAGATCTGACGAGATCGAGCGTGTACAGGTTGGCATGGCTGTAAGCCATTACGACAGTGCAGAGTACAATATGTACCCAACAAGGGCCTCCATAGCGCCTAACCCTATGACACCCGGACCGACCTGGCATTTTTCCCCCTGAAAAAAGCCCAAGTCCCTCAGGGTACCAGAACAGCAGATCTGCATCCCCGGCGGACAACAGGGTTTAACTGATCCTGACCAGCGTGACCAGAACCAGTCCCGTGCCCTAACCACGCCGACATGCCTACTCCAGGAGAAGGGGCAGATATGCCTGTTGATCTTAAAACATGAAAAGAAGGCGCCACCCAGACGTTCGGTGCGAACCGCGCCCGGTGGCCCACCCCCAGGGCGTGAGACCCCTCTACATATGTTCAGATCCATTCCGTCATCATCCCCCAGATATGAACGAGAATCCGTCGACAACCAACACAGGTCGTCGGAAGAGGAAAAACCTCCATCCCAGTTGCTTTATAAAAACGCTGTTTTAACCCCAAGCAACCAAGGTGTGCCAGTCATTCGCCTGATCTTCAACAAAACACCCCGAGCTAGCACTATACGTGCGTCGGGACACAACCACATCAATGAACAGGCTATTTAGACCTGTCATTGAATCCCCAAGGCGCCCAGGGGAACGACAAGAGGGGTGTGATGCTTCCTAACTCCAACTCTTTTTAATAAAAAAGAAGGAAGCACCAACAGCATGAATCCCAGTCTACACAGCCGGGGGTAAAAACTGTTTATATTTTTACATCCAGTCACCCCTTCCCTAGAGGATTTAGACCGAAATTCCCCAGAAAGCCTTCCCACATGAGTCGTAGCATGGAAAAGACATGGCAACTGTGAGTCACGTGACCAACTGACTCAAGTTACACATAAAATCGAGCATAGCAGACCCGTAAGTCCTACGCTCTAACCCGACACTTTGACACAACAGACCTTACGTAAAGATCTAACTCACGGAAGCCGTCGTCATAGCAACATACTCGTATGCTATGACGGGGGGAAACCCCGCACACAACTCCTGTTTGTAATAGGAGCCGCGTCAGGACAACCCTCCCCCCCCCCCCAGCCAAGGCGTTGAACGGCTTGGCCCTGACTGGCCCAACAGGAGATGAGAAAACCCATTTGACCAATCAAGTGGGAAGGAGGGGTTTATTCGGCACCCCCTCACAAAACCCTTCCCCCTACACACAATAACAACCGTAGCATATGAGACCTTTGGTAGAATGCTAATGCATAGCGCAAGCTAATACAATGCACGCTACCCACAGACTGTGAACAGGGTTTACAACAAAACCAAGTCGTGTGTGTGTGTGAATCCTACACCCGCATTCCATGTTGTACATAGAAAAACACTGACAGAGAGTATAACGGCTAGGCCGTGGAACGTGTGTATACAAGCATTACTGCAACTAACACAACAGTGTTGTGGATCAACATTACTTTGTGTGTAAGCAACAGATCATACAACCAGCTTCTACCTGCATGTGGAGCATCAGGCCGAGATAGAAACCTTTCTATAACTGAGTGTATGCTGCAGACCTTGCTTAATCTCATAACACGAACATAACTCATCCCTCAATGTATACCGCGCTCCCTACCTGTGGAACAAATTACCTGCCGTCATCAGGGGCGCCTGCTCTGTCGAAGCTTTTAAATCCCTGCTTAAGACTCATCTTTTCTCTCTCTCCTTCAACCTACCTTGATCTCACCTGGTCGGGGACTGACCTTTAGATTAATCTGTGTAGTTTAGTTATGGTACAGGGTACTACATGGTACCACTGGGTAGTTTACTATAGGGTAGTTTAGTTAGGGTACAGGGTACTACATGGTACCACAGAGTACTACTTGGTACTGCATGGCATTACAGGGTACTACATGGCTTACATAGCTCTACATGGCACTACATGGAACTACAAGGCACCACAGGGTACTACATGGCACTACAGGGTACTACAGGATACTACGGGGTACTACATGGCACTATGGGGTACTATAGGGTACTACATGGCACTACGGGGTACTACATGGCACTACAGGGTACTACATGTCTGCTCCTTTGCAGCACCACAAACATGGGAACTCTCTAACTCTTCCCCCCCCCCCTCCCCCCCCCCCCCCCCCCCCCTCCCTCCCCCTTCTCTCTGAGTACCCGTCTCCTGGCGCTGACCAAGGTGATGGATGCCTCGGGGTCTTGGCCAAGCTTGTAGTGACTGCTCTACATGCACCTCCGAGGCATTGGATCAGTTATTCACCGCCGTCTGTCCGTGGTCCTGTCAACTGATTAACAGACTGTTAACAGATTAACAGTCAACGCGGTTTCATTGCTGGGTTAAGTACTTCTATTCTATTCACATAATACGCTTACTTCATATATCTACTCCATTCACATATATGCCTACCACTTGTATCTATTGCTATGTCCGCCTACTACAATCTCATGAGCTGTCTAACGCCTGTCCCGTCTCCCTGTCTTCCTATGACTTGCTGTCCTGGAGTGTTGACCGGAGTGTTGGACGTCCCGTGACGAAGGCCGGGAGATTGCGACCCCCTCTGCGTGCCCCCCTGTCTTCGGAGGTCTCGTAGTGGTGACCGGAGTGCCGGATGTCCCGCGATGATGTCGGGGAGTTCGCGACCCTCTCTGCGCCACCCCCCTTCCCCCTGTCTCCGGCTGTCCCTGAGCAACGACCGGAGTGTTGAATGTCCCGTGACTAAGACGGGGAGGACGTGACCCTCTTGCGCCGCCCCTGTGCCTCAAATAGATCCGCTATCAACTCTATCTTTAATCTTTCAAAATGTTCAGTTGCTATCGCTATTAGCTCTATCTTTAATTTTTCAAAATGTACAGTTGCTATTGCATGCACTCATCTGTGTTTCACCACACACATGAGTGCATGCTTACCAACTGTCCGTCTGCAACACTACTATCACCGACATCTAAGAAGGGAGATCCCCCCTTGAACGGCCCTTCTAAGGTTTCTCTCCTCCACATTGCCTGTGGAGCTTTTTTTTCCCTATTGTTAGGTTTTAGTGAGTTTTTCCTTACCTTCGTGTGGGGTATGTCTGGGAGTGCTTGCATTCTTTCATTTATTTGCATTCATCTAAAAAATGTTTGGACCCTATGGTGTTCTTGTTCTGTTCTTGACTTATTGTTATGTTGTCTTCTTGACTTGTTTAAAGAAGACCTGTACGGCCCATGGGGACATTAACGTGTGTTGTCGGGCCCTATAAATAAATTTGATTTGATTTGATTTGTATACTAATGCAGATTCACATTTCGCACCCTCATCATATGTTTTGGTGAAGAAACACACAGTTTGTTTAGCCAAAAAATACAGTCCCCCTTTAAGAGGACTTTTTATTTAGGCAACAATAATACTATGAGAGGGCCGGGGAGGGGTACAGAGGGGACCACAGGGGAAAAAGTCACTGTTTTTAACGGCGTCTGCTGCCTCGAGCCGCTCGGGCTTTGCCACCCCGAGAAGCCCCGGAGGGACGGTAGGCAATCGGTTGCTGGTCTCATCGATCCCTACCGTCTCCTCCGGTCGTAGATGGGCCGGCTGCAGCAGTAGCACCGTCTCTCCTCCTGGCCTTCTTTGACGGGCCAGCAGTGGCGGCGGAGGCATTGTTAGGCACGGCGGAGGTAGCTCGACGTCGTGGAAGCCTTCTGACTCCACCGGCGAGGACGGGAGGCGGAAAATGGGGTTGGAGAACGGATCTCTCCTCTGCCATCTCTCTGCATGTTGAGGTCATCAGCTGCAGGGCCTTCCCGAACAGTCCAGCATCGGAGAGGTTGGCCGTCAGAAGAGGGGCTCTCTTCTTCTCTGGCACACGGGCCTGCTCCAGCCAAAGGTGGCGCTGGATCAGAGTAGCCAGGGCGCGCACTTTCCCAGCGGCTATGGCCTGCACCTGAGTCAGATGTAGGACAGCTCCTGCGGCCTGGGTGAGCTGATCATGTTGTACCGCGGTCAGCTCCGTGCCGCCCGTCATTATCCCAGATACAAATCTAGCCAGCTGTGCGACATTAGACGCAGCAGCCAGCGACTGTGTACCCGCGACGAACGACTGGTCACTCCAATACGCCAATCGCCTAGCCTATTTTCCCTGGAGAACCGGCTTGCATAACGGTTCCCACACCACATCCGGACAGAGGAGAGCGGCCATCGGCCTATCAAGCCGTGGCACACCCTCTCTCATACCTTCAACCAACCCCGCCACCCACCGGAGTGTTGGACGTCCCGTGACGAAGGCCGGGAGATTGCGACCCCCTCTGCGTGCCCCCCTGTCTTCGGAGGTCTCGTAGTGGTGACCGGAGTGCCGGATGTCCCGCGATGATGTCGGGGAGTTCGCGACCCTCTCTGCGCCACCCCCCTTCCCCCTGTCTCCGGCTGTCCCTGAGCAACGACCGGAGTGTTGAATGTCCCGTGACTAAGACGGGGAGGACGTGACCCTCTTGCGCCGCCCCTGTGCCTCAAATAGATCCGCTATCAACTCTATCTTTAATCTTTCAAAATGTTCAGTTGCTATCGCTATTAGCTCTATCTTTAATTTTTCAAAATGTACAGTTGCTATTGCATGCACTCATCTGTGTTTCACCACACACATGAGTGCATGCTTACCAACTGTCCGTCTGCAACACTACTATCACCGACATCTAAGAAGGGAGATCCCCCCTTGAACGGCCCTTCTAAGGTTTCTCTCCTCCACATTGCCTGTGGAGCTTTTTTTTCCCTATTGTTAGGTTTTAGCCGGTGGAGTCAGAAGGCTTCCACGACGTCGAGCTACCTCCGCCGTGCCTAACAATGCCTCCGCCGCCACTGCTGGCCCGTCAAAGAAGGCCAGGAGGAGAGACGGTGACTGAACTCAAACTAGAAAGAAACAGACTAAGAAACGACGTAAACTCCATGATCAAAACTGCAAAAAAGAATTTCATCAATGACAAAACTGAGGAAAACAAAAACAAACCACGTGAACTTTGGAAATTACTCAATAATCAACTAGGATGCAGTAAAAAACTTAAAACCAGATTCTCAAACATAAACATAAAAACTGACAACACGCTCATCACAGACAAGCTGGATGTAGCCAATTACTTAAACATTTTCTTCACAAACATAGCCACAACACTGGTAAACAAACTACCCTCCCACTCAGGGCTTTATGGGGTAGAACACATAGTAGCTTTCTACAAAAACCTAGGGGTCCGCAAGGACGACTTCAAGCTGGAAATGGTAACAACAGATGAGGTACTCAATAAACTGAGCGCCCTCCAACCTAACAAGGCCACTGGCCATGACAACATCCCCTCCAAATTCCTCAGAGACTCAGCAGCCGCCATCACACCAATCATCACACACATAATAAACCTCTCCATAAAACAGGGACACGTCCCCAAGGACTTCAAAATTGCGAGGGTGACCCCTCTGCACAAAAAGGGCAGCAAATTAGACCCAGGCAACTACCGCCCTGTTTCTATTCTCACCTCCATCTCGAAAGTCATGGAAAAAATAGTCTACGAACAGGTCGAAAAGTACCTAGCGGAAAAAAATCTAATCTACGAATTCCAATCTGGCTTCAGAACATCCCACTCCACTGACACATGCCTTCTCTATTTGAATGACCACATCAAACAAGAGGTGGACGCAGGCAAATACTGCGGCATGGTCATGCTGGACCTACAAAAGGCCTTTGACACGGTCAATCACTCCATTCTGATTGACAAGCTAAAAGCAATTGGTTTTGATAGTCTATCAGTGAGCTGGATGCAATCCTACCTTGAGGGGAGGGAACAGATGGTGGAGGTAAACGGTACCCTATCCCCCCCCCTCACAGTGAGCTGTGGTGTTCCACAAGGAAGCATACTAGGACCGCTACTGTTCCTAATTTATGCAAATGACATGTCGTCAGCTTGTGACTGCAACTTGTTCCTGTTTGCGGACGACTCAGCCCTGCTGGTCTCTGACAAGAACAAGTTACAGGTTGAAAAAACCCTCAGCTCGGAACTAGGCAGAATCTGCATATGGCTCGCTGATAACAAACTATCATTACACATGGGCAAAACAGAGTCCATTCTCTTCGGTTCAAATAACAAACTCAGCAAGACCGACGGCTTCTCAGTTACAGTGGGTGACAATATTGTCACAAGGAAAGATGAAATTACCTACCTGGGGTCCATCCTAGAGGCTAATCTCTCCTGTGACAAAATGGCATCCAATGTAATAAAAAAAGTCAACCAACGAACTCGATTCTTGTACCGGATCTCCTCTCTGGTAAACAAGAACACCCTGAAGACTCTGGCAGGAGCACTCATTCAGGGGTACTACGACTATGCTTGCACCTCATGGTACCAAAGCACCTCAAAGGCGCTAAAAACAAAATTACAAACATCTCAAAACAAACTGGTCAGACTACTGCTTGACCTTACTCCTAGAACCCACCTCACCCCTGCCCACTTCGACAACCTAGGATGGCTTAGAGTAGACGACAGAGTACAACAACTTGCAATGGGCCTGGTCTACAAGATACACTACACGACCAAGGTACCCATGTACATGTCAAAATACTTCCCAAAGGTCAGTGAATACCACGATCACAACACCAGAGGGAGCTCCACAAATCATGTCAAACCCAGATTCGGCTCAAATAAGGGACTAAACACGTTTCGCAATTATGCCACATCAATGTGGAACGCCCTACCCAAAGCTGTAAAGGAATGTGGATCACTACCCACTTTCAAAACCTCTCTCAAGGGACACCTACGGGAGACTGCAATTCAACACTGGCCCCTGTAAATATCCTAACCCAATCATTCCAACCCCCTCCAATGTACAGTCATTTACCTAGTATGGTTTTGTCAATAGTTCAATGTACAATTGTGTTTGTTTGTACAGTGTCTCCTCCCCCCCCCCTCAATGTACAGTGTTACTTGTTTATACAGTGTGCCCCCCGCCCCCCCCCCCCCCCCCCAACCACCTCCAATGTAAATTACCCAGTATGGTTGTCAATATCCCAATGTACCCAACCCCCCCCACCCAACCTCCAATGTACAGTTTCTACGTCAAATGTATATACTCCCTTTTCTTGACTCCTTCTGTATCACAAACAGTACTGTATTTGCAAATCTGGTATGTCATAAATGTATAGATGTAGCAGTACTGACTATCTGTATGTCATGTATGTCATATATGTCTATATGAATTGAAAATGGGGGACCCTGATGGAAACAAGACAAACGTCTTTCTCAGGTCTGCATCCCCTTAACAATTGTATGTATTGAGCCGTACTGTATTGTACCCATTCTGCAATCTGTTAAATAAAGTTTTCATTCATTCATTCATTCATGTGAGACACCACCTGGCCCCGACGAACATAGGCCCCCATTGAGGGGAAAAATGGGTAGACAACGTCCACCCCTCTCACCGGGCGACGCTGCCAGAGATGACCTATGAGATCATCGGGGCAGGAGCAGGCAATGGCTGCGGAAGCGGCACGCCGTTTGCAGCGGCCGCTACTGCCATGAGCTCGGGGAACAAAGCCAGCAGTTCCCCCTGCAGACCTTCCTCCACCGAACCCGCATCCCTCACATGCAGCAGGCTTCGACCGGTTGAGGAGCCACAGTCTGATGTGGCTGATAGCAGGGCATCCTGCCGATGAGGCCGAGGTGTTTCCCCGACATCCTCGAACAAGGCGCCCCAAGGAGACATTTCACCCCCCTCCAGTGTTACCTGGACGGGTGGGATACTCGCCTCCACTGGGCCTTCAAACAAGAACCCGTCCGACTCTATCATGTAATCCTCTGTTTCCATAGGGCAGACAGAGACCGACGCATCCTCGCTGGTCTCCAGCAATTCCCCAAACCCAGGCCGTTCGCGTCTGCAGGACACCATCTTGCGACGTGAACGAGCAGACGCGAAAAGTTTGCGTCGCAAATCCTCCGGGACCAAAGGAACCAGCCGCTCAAGAACGGACGATTCCCCGGAAGCAGAGGAACCAGAGCCAGGACCAGGCCATCGTAGAGGCGACGGCACCGGTGCACCGGCTCCTCGGAGAGGCAGCCTCCCGGCGTGGCAACCACGAAAGTGGCAACAGCCCTGCACCAGAACGCACGACGGAGGCGGGAATGGAGAACCGCTGGTGAAGAATGGGTCTACGACTCTCCGAGGTAGACATTATGACTTAGATTTTTCTCTTGAATATTTATGAGAGAAGAAAAAAATAAGCACAATGTAAACACGTCTCAACTTTCTTCAACTAGCAACCTCGTCAAGTGGGAATCTACCGAAGGCACTTCCTTGTGGTGAAAGCGAAGAAGGAGGCGAGTAGGTGGCCACACACCTGCTTATGAAGGTAAGCTGATAGGGGTGTGGTCAGACGAATATTGGGATGTAAAGGTACATTGTGGAATTTTTATTCAGTGCGCGTGCACAAGCGAGGTACAGTGCAGAGAGTGACGCCGAGCGGGAGCCATTACGAAACAGAACCCACAACCAGGACTAAGTATGGGTTATAAATGCAGGACTGGTTCAACAACGTTACAGGACCAGTAGGCTTACGTTAGTTCTTGTCTCCAAGGTGACAAAATATGTAATGTATATATATATACATGTAAAAATATACAGCCGCGAGAAGAGATTGCAATCACGCTTCAGTGCTTCAAGTTGTATCTTCTGCTTGGACTGTGTTTTCACTGGTGGGCAGCTGAACAGAGGCAATTTGTTCTTGGGCAGGGTATCTGTGCTTTGTTTGCTGCTCCAGGCGTTCTTCCACAAAGGTCTTGTACTGTTGTGCACCAAGGGACTCCACTTTTCTTACTGTGTGTGCAACTGATGAACTCATGATGTCTTTAGAGTCAAGCACCAGGAGATCCTGACTCTTCAAGAAATGGGTTCCCCATCTCTTCGATCACTGCTGTGAAGGACCCAACATGTTTTATGAAGGTTTCTTGCACTGCTGGCTGCTGCTTGTGGTGACGATTTTCACTTTCTGGGGTGCTTTCATTCTCGAAATCTGTAGTCATTCTGGCCATTTCTGGACCTGCCACCATCCAGCGATGCAGTGCCCCAGGATTCTTTGTCAGGCCAACTGCTCCACCAGATCCTTTGATGAGTGAGTTGTTCTGTTTCGTGGCAGTGGTCAATTGCAATATCAGAGAATTTGTGACTTGTTTTATGCACAACAAACTTTCCAACACGGAACTCCTCCAGGATGGCTGGATGTTTATCAGAGAGGACCATCATGTCACAGACATGCACTGATAGCCACCTGGAGTAATGAGTGTGGTCCAGAGCAAACATCCAGGGTAGTAGCTGTGTGAGGGTTTCCACATAGAGCTGAAAGTTGCCCTCCTGCAGTGATCTGACGTATATGAGCATGAGAACCTCAAGTGATAAGGTTTTCAACCAGTAGTCGAAATGCACACTTTCCCTGACTCGCTGTAGGCATCATTCTTCAAATGTTGGAGGGGCCGCTTCAGGTATGCAGTGCTGATTGGAGGCCAGGGGCAGTAGCTTGTACAGGCTAGCAGCAGTAACTTGGTGGGCCTGTTTAGGTCCAGCTCAGCGGGTATCTGTCCAAATTCTTGAAATTCAAGAAGATGCCTGGCCAATGACACATAACCACTTGGCAGAGAGCACAGAGTTCCCAGTTGGTGGGGCAATGCAGCTTCTTAGATGTAGAAGGCTGGGCTGGATCAATCAGGATATGGCGTTTTGACATGACACAGGCACAGTGTTGCATCAAATTGCTGAAGAGTGTCGTAGGCTACCTTGCCAGTAGCTAGCTCTTTGGAGGAATTAATGGTGAAGATGTTGGAGGTGGATTGGCTAACATTGTACAATGGCTAGCTAGCTCGCTAGTTGCTAGCTAGATATCTAACTGTATTTAATTTAATTTCATTCATCATCAACAACATTTCATTCATCATCAACAGCTAGAAATAGTATTTGATCAATAAGAACATGATACAAATGCTCACCTGTCCATACATCAAAATCTCTTCTCTCTCATGTGCACTCTTTTCAGGCTAAATCATGCAACAAACTGACACATGGACACAAGGCCATGGCTGAGCAAGTGAATGTCTTTATTAGAACAAAACCATTTTAACAAACATATATATTATTATAAAGGAGAATAATGGGACGAAAAGTGGAAAAATGCAATGCTGAGGTCAATGACCCCTCAAGGTCACCAGAGGTCAGTCTGAAAGTGTTTCCACGTCTGAAATCAAACATTGGGGTATGTAGATGATATGCTGAAAGTTTCATGCTTCTTTCATAAAATGCACAATTAGTTTGCTTAACCGCCCCACTTCTGCCTTATGTCTCTGATCTTGTTTTGAGTTTATTTTCTAGAGTAGACCATGTTCTCATGTATTTCGTTCATAATGTTTATGGACAATGGGATGGGAGTGGAACTTTGGGTTTCGTTCCCTCCTAGCACTGTTTTCTTTTTTTAAATAATGTGCTAAATAAATAAACTAAACTAAACTAACTATACAAGAACCTGTCAAACGATCCTTGGAAAACAATCTCTAAAAAGGAAAAAGGTAATAAACATTAGATACATCTAAGCGTGCATTCTCCCTCCACACCACCGGGAGGCTTTTCCATAAGGGACAACAAACTGATCACAGAATATTGATACGCAGCCAGTCACATGACCTGAGCCTTTGGAATAAGCACAATGTTTAATGTTGCAATGGGCTCCAGCTCGTCACATGTCTGTGTAACCGTCTGTAGTGTGGTAGTGAAAGGGTTAACCTTCTGTAGTGTGGTAGTGAAAGGTTAACCTTCTGTAGTGTGGTAGTGAAAGGTTAACCTTCTGTAGTGTGGTAGTGAAAGGGTTAACCTTCTGTAGTGTGGTAGTGAAAGGTTAACCTTCTGTAGTGTGGTAGTGAAAGGGTTAACCTTCTGTAGTGTGGTAGTGAAAGGTTAACCTTCTGTAGTGTGATAGTGAAAGGGTTAACCTTCTGTAGTGTGGTAGTGAAAGGTTAACCTTCTGTAGTGTGGTAGTGAAAGGTTAACCTTCTGTAGTGTGGTAGTGAAAGGGTTAACCTTCTGTAGTGTGGTTGTGAGAGTTAACCTTTGTCGTGTGGCAGTGAAAGGTTAACCTTCTGTAGTGTGGTAGTGAAAGGGTTAACCTTCTGTAGTGTGGTAGTGAAAGGTTAACCTTCTGTAGTGTGGTAGTGAAAGGGTTAACCTTCTGTAGTGTGGTTGTGCTAAAATATATATCTCATCAGCACCAGACAACTCCATCAGCACTATGTCCACTTCCTCACCAGTATATTAACTGCACTGGTGAACGAACTTTGTATTTTTTGTATTACATTCTTTTATTTTGTAATTGTATTTTCACATATTCAAAAATATGAGGAAACATGCTGGGGAGACTCTCTCTCTCTCTCTCTCTCTCTCTCTCTCTCTCTCTCTCTCTCTCTCTCTCTCTCTCTCTCTCTCTCTCTCTCTCTCTCTCTCTCACACACTCTCACACACTCTCACTCTCTCACACACACACACACACACACACACACACACACACACACACACACATACACACACACACACACACACACACACACACACACACACAGTTCCATACTCTCATTGTGCAAAAGGGGCAATGGTAACGCACCTAACAACACTCCTTCACATACACATCCTCATGCAGGCACACATACAACATGTTTGCAGACATATGCTAGCAATAAGACAATGCATCTTTCTCATATCTATACTATGTAATATGTGCATGTAGAAATGGCGGCGTCTATATTAATGCCAGCCCATTCGCCTGATTGGCCCGGTAACGCAATCCAACGCGTATTTTCTTTTTTGCCACTCACACACGGAAATGGAATACATATTATCCAAACGAGGACCAGATTCACCCATAACGCCATAACGTTATTTTGCTGTACATTGTAACGTTAACGCAATGCAGCTGTCAACTGTACTTTACATATTATCCAAACGAGGACCAGATTCACTCATAACGCCATAACGTAACACAGCGCACCCTAACTGCTTGTGTATTCTAGCAGTGTTTTAGAGGTTATTTTGTGAAGTACCTTTATCTGCACTGAAACATACATTTCTACAGTACATGCAGTTGTTGAGGTAGATAACCGTGATTATGTTTATTTATTTATCTATCTCTCTGTGAGCAAAACCTATTAATATTACATATGTGTTGGCGGAATTGCGTCAATGTTTGTTATGAATAAAACGCCCGAAATAACATAACGTTACAAAGTACAGTTGACAGCTGGGCTGTGTTAACGTTACAATGTACAGTCGCGCGAAATAACAGTTATGAATGCCCGAAATAACATAATGTTACAAACAGTGGTGCAGTCGTAATATGACAGTAGGCCAAACGCCACGTGACAAGCATACATGTTCCCTCGGTTGCGCACAGAACAGATGATTCGTAGCCAGGAGCAGGTATTCAGACAGTCCAGGGATGTTGACGGAGAGAGAGGTCAGGCAAGCAGAGGTCATCCACGGGAATCCAAGATGGGGGAACAGGGAGTGGAGCCAGGCAGGAACTGTGAGCAAAAGGAGGACAAGGACGTTAGAAGCACAACAGAACACGGACTGATGAAGAGAACAACAAGGCACGAGAATACGGACTGACTGGAAATAAGGAACTACGATCTGGCAGCCTGGTGGCACCTGGGCCAGGTCTAAGTAGGGTTGGTAATCAGCCGGTAGATGTCACTCAGCCGCTCCTCCGTCTGACACACACCTGCACCCCATAGACCACTACACTTCCGCGTTACATTGAAATCGGGGAGGAGATTGCGGGGGGAGCAAATGAATGAATGTGGATGAGAGCCGTGATGTAAGTGGTTGCAGCTACGGCTGTGGGGGTGCTGGAGACATGATCGAATAGACTTGTATGCGCCTGAATCTCCTGAACACGGCGCGACCCATTCCTAATCGATCAGAACTAAAACGGCAGAGAAAAAGCCCATTTTTAAGCACCTATTCCCCATGCACATGCGCAGATTCCCCACGGATTGTGACGCCACGCACACCCACCCTGGACTGTTCCATCAGAGGGGGGAGCTTCGGTGGCCAGTGTCCAGTTATTTTAACTTCACTCTTTTTTATTTATACTTCTTGTTGTTTATCTTATTCTTTTCTTAACCTTGTCTTTTAACTGCCTTGCATACTGGGCTTACTAACTGTACCCTGTGTGCCACTGTTTTATATTTCATACTTATACACTGTTTGTCTTGTTGTTGTTGTCATTGTTTGTAACTCCACTGACACTTTTGCCAAGATCATTGTTGTAATCTTGACTGTTTTGTTTGTATGCCCTGTAAGGTGACCTTGGGTGTTTTGAAAGGCGCCTCCAATGTTCCTGTCTCCATAATAAACTGGTTTAGATCCTGATGGGTGAGTTCCTCTTTGGTGAGCTTGCTTTGAGATAAGAGAAAAGACCCCCCCCCCCCCTTCTCAAAGTCAACTGGTATTAGTATAAGAAGAGGTGGCCCGCAAGCAGAAGCAGAACCCACATCGTATACTTTACCCTGATAGGATCTGGCAAAATGTTGAAGACCGCTTTCTGTTTCCTCTTTGTGTTCCTTGGATATGTGTCCATGGAACCTGTGGAATCTGAAAGCTTAAAGCATAGACTTACAGTCCTTGAGAAAAATGAAGATGCCAGCAAGAAGGAAATCAACCAGCTGAAGGTGAATGAAGATGCCAGCAAGATGGAAATCAACCAGCTGAAGGTGAATGAAGATGCCAGCAAGAAGGAAATCAACCAGCTGAAGGTGAATGAAGATGCCAGCAAGATGGAAATCAACCAGCTGAAGGTGAAGGTGCAAGAACTGATCGAGCTGCAGAGACAATCCACTCCACTAGGCCTGCCGCGATAAGCAATAAATCGATTAATTGCCGCGATAATTAAAATTAATGCAATGATTTTGACGGGCGCGATTAATTGCTATTTGCGCGTTTGTTTTAATGAGGCGGAACCAGTGCCCCTTGTCAGTCACTGTCCGTGTTGGGAGGCGGGCCGCTGGCTTTACTACAGAGCACAGCACGGGAGCTCCGTGGGGCAACGCCACATATAGCTTAACTACATTTCTCAATGGTGTTGCTCCTTTTAACCAAGTAGCGTTATTTATAGTGTAACGTTAGCTATTTTTAGACCCAAGTAGTTACTCGCTACTGCCCGGAGAAACTGGACTGCTAAATAAAGATGAAAGATCGAGTGTTGATTCTCATTCAATGCTAACATTAGCTAAATAGCTACCAAACGAAATACAACGTATAGCATAGCTACAACACAGAATAACGTTAATACAATTACATGCATCATTGTTTACAATGAACGGGTGGGGCTAGTCAAAGGACTGGACACGGGGACAAGTTAAACATGAATTCATTTATTATAACGTAGTAGGTAGTTTCGAGTCGTGCTGCAGTGCCTACGCACCACAGCTATTCTATTATATACTGCTTTGACGCTTCCTCCTCATCGTTGATTGCCTGTAGTAGCTGCATCTAACGTTAGTAGCCAACGTTAAAACTAACCTAAAGTTAGTTGTTCACCAACAATCTCAATATTTGTTTTATCATTAGCTCAAAAACACAACCGGACGAGACAAGTTGGCCGCTCATAGGTGCCGCTAGGATAATAACAACAATACTTCCGGTCCGGTCGGTGGGCTTCAAAATAAAAGTCTAAAACACCGGAAAAGACGGAGCGGTGGGCTTCAAAATAAAAGTTTTGGGAAATAAATTTCTCAAAAAAAAATTCTCTAACCGGTCGCAATAATATCGCTTATCGCGATATTTTCGGGGGCAATTAATCGCCCAGCAAAATGTGTTATCGTGGCAGGCCTACACTCCACTGAACAGAGATAAGAGAGCAGGTAATTAATTAACACAATTAATTTCTCAACAGTATGTATAATTGGTAACAATCGAGGGGGCACAAGTAATGAATATTTACCTAAGAACTAATAAAGAACTATTAACAAAATGTGGGAACATATGGAAATATATTGTTAACGTTTAGAATTAAAGCCAAGCAGGTAGATAATTGGGATTTGAGAGTCAAATGTAATAGTTCTTCACTGAATGTGTCATAGAACCTTTTCACAGCGACCGTTTTGGTACATCATCACAGGCCCAGGGGTAAACACAGGTGCAATGATATTATATATAGGTGTGCAAGGGCCCTGGTAAACACAGGTGCAATGATATTATATATAGGTGTGCAAGGGCCCTGGTGCAATGATATTATATATAGGTGTGCAAGGGCCCTGGTAAACACAGGTGCAATGATATTATATATAGGTGTGCAAGGGCCCTGGTGCAATGATATTATATATAGGTGTGCAAGGGCCCTGGTGCAATGATATTATATATAGGTGTGCAAGGGCCCTGGTGCAATGATATTATATATAGGTGTTATATATTATATAAGGGCCTGGTATTTTGCACGCTGTCCTGTCGGAATGGTTGTGACACATTTAAATGGAATGCGACCATAATTAATGTTTTTAATTACACCTGTGATGACATGTTAAAATGACCACTGTGAGAAGGGCCTAAAGCAACACTTACTCCTACAGTTCTTCTGTACTTTACTAACAATTATTGTTATTATTGTATTATTATCGTTATTTATTGTTATTATAATAGTGTTATTATTATTAGTGTTATAATAATAATCATTATTATGTTCTATTATTTATTTTATTGTGCTTCTTGAAGTAAAGTGTAATCATTTAAGTGTAAGCCTTGTCAGCCACACGCCTAATGGGGCCACGCTCCAATCTGTACAAGCACTGAAATAAATGCTGAGACCTACTTTGGTGCCTCAGTGGCTGAGGTGACAAGCTACAGTTCTTGCTTAGGATTTTTTTTTCTTTATTTGAAATTTTTTTTACTTCGACAGCTCTCAACCTCTTAACAGGCACCGCCAAAAGTGGCCATTTTCTAACTTGAATTTGAGGAGTGCATACTCTTTTTTGCAATCCAAAACACTATACTTTATATTTATAGCACATGCATGAGCCTGGTCCCTTTTGAAAGAGGACATTCTGAAGTACAATAAAGATAATTCACACAATAAAGATAATTCACTTTTAGTGCTAATGAAATAGAGTAACTGAAGGTTACTGAACTTGAGTTGTAGAAAAACGTGTTACTCACGTTGTTCTGTAGTAGTTGCAATATATAATATATCCAAAGTAGTATATCCAAAAAACACCCTCGGTCCATAGCCTGAAGTCTTGTGTAGTACATGTCCAGATTTCATAAATATCCGTTCAGAAATTAGTGATATAGAGCGATTTTGGTAAAAAGTGAAGGGAAAAAAAAGGTCTGCAGGTTTCCATTTTCTCATAGACTCCCAAAGCATTCGGCGCATATTTTACCTCCGGTTTCGCTCGTGACTTTTCACCTAGATCCCTGATTTGTTCATCCCCATGCAGGGTATCATTGGAAAGCCACACTCATTGGATACAACCCCGTCCAATAACTTTCGATATCGCCAAATGATTGACGGAGCGAGAGCCTCGGGAGTCGGGAGTGGTATTCGAAAAAAATAAAAAGTCTGCTAAAGACTTTGGCGCATGCCTCACATATCAGCATGTAACTCAAGAACCGCTGATCGGATCTATAGGCTATATTGTAGTAAAAAAAACTTTATTAAATTTGTTTTACTTCGACAGCTCTTCCTATGCAATGCTCATTGCTGAAAATATCTCTCTTCTTCATTTAGTCTCGGTTCCAGGAGACGGAGTGGCATTCTCTGCTTCATTAGCAACGACTGGAGGAGTGACAGTGTCTGGTGCCGGTAAAACTGTGATCTTCAAACACGTCTTCACCAACACGGCCGGTGCTTACAACAAGGACACAGGTAATGTATCTGGGGGTTGAAATGTTTTGAGCCTGCAACGTTTTTGATGAGTGTTTATTTCCAATGAAGCCTGCATTCATTTTAACTGCCATGTTATACGTTACATTTACACAGAACACAAGTGAAATAATGCTTTTGATAAAATGACTAAATAAAAATGTAGTATAGGCAAGGTAGATTCCTTAGTAGCAAAGTGCATAATAGTAAAAGACAGTATGAAGGTTAGTAGTTCTTTGAAATATTGTTTGTGTGTTAAGCAGGGGTGTAACGGTACGTGTATTCGTCCCGCGAATTTACGGTACGGCCGTCACGGTGCGGTACGCGCACCCATACGGCGAATACGCCCCACAGCGCACACACACACGAGTCCAACATGCAGGCACTCGCAGGTTCCGTTAACCAAAATGAAACCAATGGAAAGAAACACACAGGCGTCGCCGACACACACACACGCGCCAACAAACACATCAACATTCTCTCCCGCCGGACTCACAGGCGCACAATCAATTAAAAAAATAAACATACTTTTCCGGACAGATCATCTGAGCTCCACTGTGTTTAAATCCAAATAATCCTCTGCCATTGTTGTAACATGTCATCTGTTGTCTAGTATTCAGTCTTGTCGTGAAGTTAAATTCTCTCTAGAAGTGAAAGTAAAACTTAGCAAGGATAAGTTGTTAAAGGGGCAGTAGGCAAGTGGATGCCTGAACACAGAATGACACCAGTATCACTGACTACCATGGCAAGCCTATAGAAAATTATTCTATTTAATAATAATAATTATCATAAATATAATATATACATTTAAAAAAGAAAAAAAAAATTATATTCATAATAATTATTATAAATATTTTTTTTCTGTTGTACCGAACTCGTACCGAACCGTGACCCCAATACCGAGGTACGTACCGAACCGTGGCTTCTGTGTACCGTTACACCCCGTTAAGTGTTACATTATTATGAATGTTATAATAAAATATCTTTACAATGTCCTTCTGTCAAAGGTATCTTCACTGCTCCAGTCGGAGGCGTGTATCACTTCACCTTCACGACCTTTGGCTACACCCAACATTATGACTCAGGTGCCAAGTTGGTGAAGAATGGCGTTCTTCAAGTCAGCACCTACGTGCCTCGTGATCGGGTTAAGAGAGGCAGCTCCAGAGGCAGCTCCAGTGGCACAGTGATTCTGCAGCTTGATGCTGGTGACAAGGTCCGCATTGCCCTGTGGGGTACTGTGTTTGATGATAGGTACCACCTCACCACTTTCAGTGGCTTCCTGCTCTTCCCATGGTAGACTGGTGTACTATTGGTGGTATTCTCGTGACATGTCGGGTCAATCAATATACTGTAGCTCAACACCACAGCTCACTGGCCATGTTGTCATTTAACCATAACCAAAAATAAGACTTAAATTACTTTGAAAGCGTATTGTAATCAGTAAAAAAAATACGTGTATGTCTATAATCAGTCAATTGAACCTGTACCTTTTGCAGCAGTGGTAATCGGTGTGTGTTCTCTGTGCAAACAGAAATGTTTGAAACCCTTTCCTTTCCTTTGGCATATCTTTTACTGAATATATGAACCACTCTGAGTGCATCATCCATAGCTTGGTGTTCAATCGTGTGTGGCTGCTCTTGATCTGTGCCAGACAAACTCTAGTAGTTAAATGTGGACGGAGGGGCTGGGAGGCAGTGAAGCCATCACAGGCTTCTTCACCTGACAGAGAAAGGGTACGAGAGTCGTCTTTGAAATTAGTTGTTTTTATTATTTTACCTTAAACAATGATCTTTAATTTAGCGTGACCTGGTTTTATTCTGGCAGTATATCCATTCTAGTCTCAACATTGCCTTGTATGTACAGTACTCTGGTGTCTGGGGTGTAAAGCTGTCTGGAGTGTGAGGTGGGCGTGGACACTTATGGCCCAGTGACATCGTATTGGCCAACGTTGAAATGTATTCTTCTTTTGCTATGTTGATTGGACAATGGTATCTGTAATGTATTCATTTTCATATTCTCTTATTGGTTGATTTGTGATGCTACGTCCTTCCTATAAAACCATCATTGTGAGTCAAGCTGTTGTTGTACAAAACAAAGTGCTTCCTAGATCTGGTAAATAAACAGTTCTAACTTCTTGATGAAATCCTGGGTTGAGGTGTCTTTCTTCCGTCCTTAGCCATCCAAGTCTCCCAGGCTGCCTTACAGTAGTGAGCAAAGAATATGCAAATAGGATCATACCTTTTTGTAAGGAGATGACTGCGATTGAATATTTAACTGGTTAATATAAAACAGCATAAAAATAACTTTGTACAGCTTTATCGTTATTCACATTGTCAACCGGGAAGCCATACATTCCCCTACGCTAAAATCATTAAATATAGCACACAAACACATATTTCCAGTTTTAAATATGTCAATGTATTTTCATGAAAAACAGGGGCATTGCAGAAAGCTCTATCGTACTATTGATGTACAGTAAAGTAGTAAACAGATCATAGTCCCTGAGGATGCACATCACACTACAGTCCAGTTCAGGAGAAAGTACATGTTCATTGCATCAACACATTATACTGACCAAAGAAAACAGTGCAGCTCTTTGACTTGTTGTTTTAACAGTTTTTGGACAACAATGGAGTTCTATGACCTCTGGATATGATTGTGGGAGAATAATACCCCCCCCCCCCCCCATCCACCCTGTGTCTCACCTGACGTTCCCCAGTCATGTTCCCCAGTCCACCCCCCCCCCCACCCATTCACCCTGTTTCTCACCTAATGTTCCCCAGTCCAACCCCCCCCCCCCATTCACCTTATGTCTCACCTTATCAGATAATGAATAAAATAGAAAATAATTAAAATAATGAAAATGTTGGCCAATGTGTTGGTTGGCATAACAGTTTAAAATAGTATTATTTATATACATGATTCATGACATGATCGACTGGACTGCGGTCTTGTGTTATTTTGATATCAGAGATGTGGGAATAGATATCACCCTTTTCTTTTATTAATCGCTCAAAATACCTATATCAATGAGTGGTCCTCAACTCTGATATCAAACAACAATTAACATAATCATTAGAAGCTATCGCTGTGCAAATATCTTGGCATACCTTCAGTCGTTCATGTCGTGACTCAGGGGAGCTAATGTGATGGTTGTGCATACAGGCATAGTAATACAATTATTACATACATGTGAGCACTGTCTCTGTGTGGTCAGAGTGCACAGGGTGAAAAACAAAATTGTGTGCATAATTATTAGGAATAGGATTTACACATAAGGCTAATGTGTACAAAAACATTTTAACAACCGTTAACCTGGTGGTTAATAAAACTAACATGATTGATTATGGGAAACTGTTCAAAAATATATATATATGCACATTTTATAATGATTCTTGATGAAATTACTTAGGATCCAGTTGTATTTAACCTGTTTGAGTGTCACTTTCATCTGTGATTGCCTCAGTTTTGTTGGTCTTTACTTAGAATCAGGCAATTTTCTCCATTTCTTCTCTATAAATGAGGAGATAAAACGTCTTATGCATCGCTTCTGTATGTAATTCTAGTGCATCATGCATGGGTTTGGTCTGCCGTGGTCTGCAGTGCCGGGGTGGAGGCCGTCAAAGGTTGATCTCCTCTTCGTCAGTGTCTCCTTGGTCAGTCTCCTTCGTGGTCCCCTGCTCCACTTTCTTGGGGACGTCTGTGGGCTGGGTTGGATGGCGGCTCTCCCACGGTTGCTGTCGTCGTCCTGGTTGTGTCCGCAGCTGTCGTGGGTCGCTCAGGTCACTGGGTTGTCTCACTCGTCCTGTCCTCTCACCAATTTGTGATCTGAGGATGATAAAAACTGCCTTAGAAAACTCCTCACATAAATGATTCAACGCCTTTCTGCTACAGAGGAAAATCATTTAGGGTTAATTAATTTCATTGTGTAATACCATCGTGCATTTGATATCGTTTGGATCCGATCTTTGCATGGAATCAGAAACATTTATTTTTTATCTTTATAATCTGTGATGTCAAATTTAATTTGATCTTACCTCAGGATGCGTTTGGTGTACCTCAGGATACTTACCTCGCCACGCCTTCTCTGGCGTTCTTCACGTCTCAGTGTGGCTCGTCATAATTTAGCATGGGGAAAAAACATAAAATCTAGGCAGCCAGTTAATTTTGCATGAAAAACAATCATTCATTTTCTAGTCTACTCTTAAGTAGTATTAATTTAATTGCCTCTAATATACCTTGTGCATTTTGATAATCATTGTGTAAATGATTATCCTGCTTTCAACTGATACAAATAATTCTAACCCTAGCTAACCTTACTGTCATGCATTTGTCCTAATAAACTAACCTACACTGTAGCACTCAACACTTTGATGACCATTGTTACTCAGCTGATAGAGTTGTGCCCTTTTTGATGTCCTGTCATACAGAACCTGTGAGTCGCTTTGGATAAAAGTGTCAGCTAAATGATCAATGTACTTGTATATCTTGTACATTTAGATAATTGTGCTGCAATTTTGGTGGTTGATATTTTGCAGTCATGGAAATGTATTAGTTTGTTAAAAGAATCATTCATGTTATTGGTTATAAGCAGAGAATAGAAGGAGGGGATAGCATGCAAGTTATGTTATTTTGTTAGTATGGGAAATATGGTGTCTTTCATGACTGCAAATTCTTCACCCGTGTTCTGATTCATGTTAACTAAGTGGTTCTCTGTTGGTCCACCAAGTCTGTGGTCAGATGCAGGCATTTGCATTGCTTTGTCTCTCTTCTCCATCACCTGTGGGTTTCAAGTGTCCATCCTGAATAGTGTCTGCTATCGTCTCACAATTGATTTCCCTTTAGCTCCAAACTGCTTTGTTCTAATGTAGATTAACTCAGTCCCTTTTTGTCTCTTGATTGTCTGTTTGCTTCTTGTAAACACAATTTACATGTGGGTGTTTGGATGCAGATTTGTTTTAACTGGTCAATCGATTGTCTTTCAGCTCCACACATGTTGGCATGCAAATTGTTGGAGTTTCAGTCTTTTGTGATACAATTTGGGTGTAGGTCTCTGCATCTCGCCTCAGAGCCTGACTGAAAATAAAAACACATGTTAATTTTCCACTCCTAAGACCATTTGAGTGGGTTCTTTGTTGATTGTCTGTGAGCTTAACAAAACATCAGCTAGTTCTCATCCATCCCATCCTAGGATGTAATGATAGTGTTATCATTTATCAATCATATCGCATATGTACACAAGCATCATATGAATGTGGAACCACACATTTTGAATCATGTTTAAAAATGTCTTACAATGGAAAGGGCTAGTTATCTTTCATTGGTTCTTTAGATAAACACATTAACTCAAGTGAATATAACCTAAACATCTTACTTTTAAACATAATCTATGTTGTTTGTGCCCAAGTTTTCAACATTAAAAGCTTATAAAGTCTAATCTAACGCTGTTTATGTGGACTACAATTCCTGTACTGCCATATACTGGAAACCGGAAGTGTTTGTTTAGCTCCCCGTATTGGTCAGTGTTGAATGCCCACGCTAGGTCTTAGGTCAGATCGATAACTTCATAACTCATTGGTCTGCTTATCTTGACATCAAACAGCGTCCTGCGAAGTGGTTGACATGCAGAACCAAACGAGTCTACAAAATGTTGTTGTTACCACTGACCGACAAGAGATAGCGAATGCACCGTTCCGACCCCCGTCAGTCATCGACCTTAGGTCGAGTGATTGAAGTTGCGGAATCTTTTATTTTATTTGCACTGGGAAGGACTCTCTTTATTCAGATGAGGTCCATTTCCCTTATCCGTTACACGTATTATCACTATATGGCTTTACTTGATAATCCCATTATAGCTAGGGATAAAGCCACTTACACATATTATCACTGTATGGCTTTACTTGATAATCCCATGATACAGTACACGTATTATCACTATATGGCTTTACTTGATAATCCCATTATAGCTAGGGATAAAGCCACTTACACATATTATCACTGTATGGCTTTACTTGATAATCCCATGATACAGTACACGTATTATCACTATATGGCATTACTTGATATATATTTCTCTCTTTAGGCCTGAGCTAGGGATAAAGCCACTTATTCTATTTTGCCTTAATGCATAATCATATGTCTCCTTCTACCGCGTGGTTGACATATTTCTCTTTAGGCCTCCGTATGGATAAAGCCCCACTTCTAAAGTTTTTACATCATTAATCAAAAATGCATGGGGTGAAGTTACAAGGCAAAACACATTTCATGCTTACCCGGTCGTCCGGTCGTCTGGTCAGAAGAAAGGATACAAAGGATATTTATGAAGAGGTAATTTTAATTAGAAAAAGCTAGTTACAAGAAGAGACTGAAGTGGAAAATTTCCAATTCAGTTTAAAATAAGCAGAAAACAGAACATCTCATCATGCACGGCTTGTGCCCAGTGTCAAGCACCATTCTTCTCATCTCTCAAAAAAGTCTGGCTCTTGAATCGGCAACCGTCTCTTTTATTTGACATTGTACCGTATTTCTGATTGGTCTAAACACAGTGATGTCACAGGGTCGTCATTTCTGTTTAGCAAACCAACATACAATACATAATTCGTTATGGACTCCTCCTTCTTTGTACTATCGTTACTGCTAGTTACCTAGTGGTTTTTAAGTAACAGAAAGTCCCTTTTTCCTTCAAAACAGACAACGGCTTTGTCTGTGGTGACCACGTGACATGGTACCATGCACGAGGCCCTCCATAGTATCTCTTAAAGAATCCCTCCAGACAAACAGTTTTTTACACATTATTCTTTTAGTATTATTCTCTACTGACAGTCAATTATAAGCATGCCATTTTGAAAACTTTTACTGTACACATTAAACATTTAATTGTTATATAGTTTCTTTTTTAAGATCTCCTCAATAGTTTCCGGACTCCGTCTTTCAACCCTCAACCCTTAATCCCCTTCCCGTCTGAAAGGGTTAACATCTTACAGCTCTCTCTCTCCTTTGCTGGGGCCCACATTCCGCAGGTTGCCTCCCTTTTGCCTGTGAAGGACTGTGAAGAACAGACCCCTCTTATGGAGATATTAAAGGCTCAGTTCCATTTTTTTATAAGTAGAGCCATCATAGAGCTATTTTTCCAGAGTTCAGTTTAAAGATTTATACTGGTCACATAGGAACGACTCAGGATGTCATTGTCCAAAAGTGTCACTTGTTCTGTGGCACTTCACACCCACTCTGCCATCCTGTGAGATCATTGTCCATCATCAATTGAATAATTGAATAATGAAGCATATGATTACATGTGAAAAATAGGTATATACGGCTATATTGGAACGACTCAGGATGTCATTGTCAAAAAGTGTCACTTGTTCTGTGGCACTTCACACCCACTCTGTCATCCTGGGCGGTCATTTTCCATTGTCTTAATAGCGTCTGTACTGGGGGACGAGATGGCGATTGTGGGGTCACGTGGCTGTGACTCTCCACACCCCCTCTGCCATCTCGGTACCTTGTTACCCTGGTAGCCGGCGGGAAGACTTGCATCTGTTGTTCCCTGGCTGGACGGCTCGACAGGATAGGGGTCACGTTGTTGCTTGGTATCCGGCGGGAAGACTTGCATCTGTTGTTCCCGGCCGATGCACCCAGGCTGTTGTCGTCTTGGTCATCTTGGTCATCTTGGGGTCGCCCCCTCTGACCTCTTGGATCTCTCCCATAGTTTGAGGTAGGTTGATTTGTCACTTCTCGGGCGACCCCCACGGGTCCCCGAGAATTGTAGCAGCAGTCCTCTATTGACGTGTGGTTGGCCTGGTCTTGTGACCCTGTCCGTAGGCCTCGCAGGACATCACAGATACAGTCCACAGAGGACTCATTTCTTTTCTCTCTTTCAGGTCCATTCAGGGCTCTCGTCGCCCTGTAACCTGGGTCCAGGCCGATGTCTCTCTGTCCGGTCTGGGAGGTCTAGGAGGTCTGGGAGGTCCGGGAGGTCTAGATGAGGACCTTGAGGATGCTCTGGAGCTTGACCTATCGTGTGACCCTGTCCGTAGGCCTCGCAGGACATCACAGATACAGTCCACAGAGGACTCATTTCTTTTCTCTCTTTCAGGTCCATTCAGGGCTCTCGTCGCCCTGTAACCTGGGTCCAGGCCGATGTCTCTCTGTCCGGTCTGGGAGGTCTAGGAGGTCTGGGAGGTCTAGGAGGTCTGGGAGGTCTGGGAGGTCTAGATGAGGACCTTGAGGATGCTCTGGAGCTTGACCTATCCCGGTCTTCCTCCAGTTCCGATTTCTGACCTGAGTCAGTATATTCCTTCTTGCCATCCGCTGCGTCGTTCGCTGACTCCGGGGGACAGCCCCCCCCCCCCGTCTAAGAGTGTGGCACTGGTTCAGGTTTTGTCCCTTTACCAGCGCACCTTCACCAGCGCACATTGTTCACAGGCCTTTCGGACTGTTATCGCTCTTTGTTTGGCTTTAGGTATGAGAATGTTGTTAGTTCTCAGGTATACCAACATCCTCTTACTTCCGGCATGTCCAAGGTTATCATATACCTGTCTGTTCATGTGAGTAGCCTCGTCCTGTTAGCAATGGCTAGTTAGCCTGCTATTCGCTCCTGCTCGCAATGGCTATTTCAGCCTGCTATTCGCTCCTATTCGCAATGGCTATTTCAGCCTGCTCGCAATGGCTATTTCAGCCTGCTATTCACAAAGTAGAGTTTTTTCTACTTAAGTTCTGACTTTAAGTAAGCATTTAGTTACTTCAAGTCATGAGTAAACCTTTTTACCGTAATCACAAAAATATACTTTAAGCGTGATTCCTTCTTTAAGTAGAACCTTCTACGTTTTTGACTGTAAGAAAACATTACGTAACTTTTTAGTCATGAGTAAACCTTTTTACCGTAATCACAAAAATATACTTTAATCGTGATTCTTTCTTTAAGTAGAACCTTCTACGTTTTTGACTGTAAGAAAACATTACGTAACTTTTTAGTCATGAGTAAACCTTTTTACCGTAATCACAAAAATATACTTTAAGCATGATTCTTTCTTTAAGTAGAACCTTCTACGTTTTTGACTGTAAGAAAACATTACGTAACTTTTTAGTCATGAGTAAACCTTTTTACCGTAATCACAAAAATATACTTTAAGCGTGATTCTTTCTTTAAGTAGAACCTTCTACGTTTTTGACTGTAAGAAAACATTACGTAACTTTTTAGTCATGAGTAAACCTTTTTACCGTAATCACAAAAATATACTTTAAGCGTGATTCTTTCTTTAAGTAGAACCTTCTACGTTTTTGACTGTAAGAAAACATTACGTAACTTTTTAGTCATGAGTAAACCTTTTTACCGTAATCACAAAAATATACTTTAAGCGTGATTCTTTCTTTAAGTAGAACCTTCTACGTTTTTGACTGTAAGAAAACATTACGTAACTTTTTAGTCATGAGTAAACCTTTTTACCGTAATCACAAAAATATACTTTAAGCGTGATTCTTTCTTTAAGTAGAACCTTCTACGTTTTTGACTGTAAGAAAACATTACGTAACTTTTTAGTCATGAGTAAACCTTTTTACCGTAATCACAAAAATATACTTTAAGCGTGATTCTTTCTTTAAGTAGAACCTTCTACGTTTTTGACTGTAAGAAAACATTACGTAACTTTTTAGTCATGAGTAAACCTTTTTACCGTAATCACAAAAATATACTTTAAGCGTGATTCTTTCTTTAAGTAGAACCTTCTACGTTTTTGACTGTAAGAAAACATTACGTAACTTTTTAGTCATGAGTAAACCTTTTTACCGTAATCACAAAAATATACTTTAAGCGTGATTCTTTCTTTAAGTAGAACCTTCTACGTTTTTGACTGTAAGAAAACATTACGTAACTTTTTAGTCATGAGTAAACCTTTTTACCGTAATCACAAAAATATACTTTAAGCGTGATTCTTTCTTTAAGTAGAACCTTCTACGTTTTTGACTGTAAGAAAACATTACGGAACTTTTTAGTCATGAGTAAACCTTTTTACCGTAATCACAAAAATATACTTTAAGCGTGATTCTTTCTTTAAGTAGAACCTTCTACGTTTTTGACTGTAAGAAAACATTACGTAACTTTTTAGTCATGAGTAAACCTTTTTACCGTAATCACAAAAATATACTTTAAGCGTGATTCTTTCTTTAAGTAGAACCTTCTACGTTTTTGACTGTAAGAAAACATTACGTAACTTTTTAGTCATGAGTAAACGCTACTTCAAGTCGTTACTTATCAACCCTCTCTTGTTCCTGATAGATTTTTTACCAATTTACTTTTGGCTGTCTGCTGCGCTCTGCAGACCATCTACGTCACCAGTGTGCCAGATCTCGAACATTAGGAAGAGTCTTGGTTGGAGAGGTTCTGCCGATAAGACCAATCTTGAGTAAGGTTGACTCAAATCTGTAACTAATTCTACTCCAGAGACACCTGACAGCAGTTATTTCAGTTAATATTCTTTCGGCTGTTGATACCTATTTAATTAGTATACAGCCCAACTCACTTGAACTCATGTTCTAAGCCCCGGAACCTCCAATCCGTTTTGACAGACCTATAAACCAGTGACTTGGCCGCCTAAGCACCACAGCGTCCTGTATGCTGAGGCTTCCAAGTCTCCACAAATCTGATAGGCCCGTCGGATACAGAGACCCTGATGCTCGCTCTGTCCCCCCGCGTCAAGGTGCTAAGCTTGATGAGAGTTTGCAGAGTCTCAATTTGTTACCCATAGGCGCTGGTGAGTGTACATCTCATGCAGCTGATATGGTTGGTAGGGTGCTAACCTACCAAATGGTTGCTGTCAGGAAATCCCTTCTGAATGAAATAGATTACAAATTCACTTTACCTTACTCTGGGTTTAGAGCAAGGACGGACATCTTTACATATTATACTTAAAATATATACAGAATGCATGTAGTATTCCATGTTATGTTTCTTCCTAAATGACAACAACACTATATATTATTCCTCTTGACAGATGAGCGGTATGTCAAGTGCAGTTTGCACTTGCTTGAGTGTCATGTGTCAGGGCCCCAGAAGGTAATTTCTCCCTTTGTTGCCCTCATCTCTGCTTCCGGGATTTGAATTCCTCCCTTATTGTCCTCACCTCTGCTTGCTGTTCTGGGGTTAGTGCGGCCCACTCGTCTGCAGGTAGGTATTGGTACTTCCTGCTCCCTGTTCTGTCCTTGGTTGTTTTTGGGGGGAACTCCTGGGAGGCCCCCCTTTTGTCAGATAGCATTTTAACTTGGTCATACAGCATACATTCGATACGTAACTGGTCCTGTGACCATACTGCGCATCGGGCTGCCAGTGGGTTACCCCCTGGGACTCCTCTGAATAGCTTTTCAAGCAGTAAGCATGATCCTTGCATAGGTGTTCCATTCATGACTGATCCTGCTGCATCATTGAGAGACATGCTCCCGCCTCGCACCTGTGGGATTAGTTTCTCCACCATCTTATACCCTGGATCTTGACCGGGGGTCCTTACTTCTCTTTCCATCAGTTGGTCCATTGAGGCCCTTTCGGGGATCTCTAGTCCTTTGAGATGTCTCAACATGCGAGCTAGCGTCTCGTGTGCTTGTATCTCCTGAGCGAGCATCTGCTGCGCCAGCTTCTCATGAGCTAGCATCTGCTGCGCCAGTTTCTTCTGAGCTACCCGTGCCAACTTCTCCTGAGCTAGCATCTGCCGCGCCAGCCTCTCCTGAGCTACCCGTGCCAGCTTCTCCTGGGCTAGCTCCTCCTGAGCTAGCGTTGGTCGTGCCAGCTCCTCCTGAGCTAGCTTCTCTCATGCTAGCTCCTCCTGAGCTAGCTTCTCTTGTGCTAGCTCCTCCTGAGCTAGCTTTGGGCGTGCCAGCTCCTCCTGAGCTAGCATCTCCTGGGCTAGCTCCTCCTGAGCTAGCGTTGGTCGTGCCAGCTCCTCCTGAGCTAGCTTCTCTCGTGCTAGCTCCTCCTGAGCTAGCTTCTCTTGTGCTAGCTCCTCCTGAGCTAGCTTCTGGCGTGCCAGCTCCTCCCGAGCTAGCATCTCCTGGGCTAGCTCCTCCTGAGCTAGCTTCTCTCGTGCTAGCTCCTCCTGAGCTAGCTTCTCTTGTGCTAGCTCCTCCTGAGCTAGCTTCTGGCGTGCCAGCTCCTCCCGAGCTAGCATCTCCTGGGCTAGCTCCTCCTGAGCTAGCGTTGGCTTGTTAGCCGATGGTGAGCTAGTTAGCTTGCAGTCCTGTGAACGGCCGTTTTGGCTTCTCCTCACATACAGTCTCCCCTCCTTACAAACAGTGTCTTTGGGCTAGGGAGCCATCGCCTTTCTGTGAACGGTCGTTTTGACTTCGCTTCACATCCAGTCTCCCCTCCTTACAAACAGTGTCTTTGGGCTAGGGAGCCCTCGCCTTTCTGTGAACGGTCGTTTTGACTTCGCTTCACATCCAGTCTCCCCTCCTTACAAACAGTGTCTTTGGGCTAGGGAGCCATCGCCTTTCTGTGAACGGTCGTTTTGACTTCGCTTCACATCCAGTCTCCCCTCCTTACAAACAGTGTCTTTGGGCTAGGGAGCCATCGCCTTTCTGTGAACGGTCATTTTGACTTCGCTTCACATCCAGTCTCCCCTCCTTACAAACAGTGTCTTTGGGCTAGGGAGCCCTCGCTTTTCTGTGAACGGTCGTTTTGACTTCGCTTCACATCCAGTCTCCCCTCCTTACAAACAGTGTCTTTGGGCTAGGGAGCCCTCGCCTTTCTGTGAACGGTCGTTTTGACTTCGCTTCACATCCAGTCTCCCCTCCTTACAAACAGTGTCTTTGGGCTAGGGAGCCCTCGCCTTTCTGTGAACGGTCGTTTTGACTTCGCTTCACATCCAGTCTCCCCTCCTTACAAACAGTGTCTTTGGGCTAGGGAGCCCTCGCCTTGGGTAGGGCCAGTTCGCTTCCTGTGGGCAAAGCACGAAATTATGTTGCACTTGTAACTCCCCCCAGAGCTCTATAAACATTATGTTACCCTTTAGTTGTGAGTAAACGTTGCTTTAATCACCAAGATAGAGCTTTCTATTCATTTGTGATATCCCCGAGTAGAGCCTTCCACTCGAGTCGCCAGTAGAGCTTTCTACTTTAATTTTAGCCAAATCTGTGATTTAATTTTACTCCAGAGGCTTTTGACAGTAGTCCTGTCTTCTTCGGCCGTTTAGCACCTATTTTGGTTAGTATAAATGCACATCGCCAGGGACGCCATGTTGAATGCCCACGCTAGGTCTTAGGTCAGATCGATAACTTCATAACTCATTGGTCTGCTTATCTTGACATCAAACAGCGTCCTGCGAAGTGGTTGACATGCAGAACCAAACGAGTCTACAAAATGTTGTTGTTACCACTGACCGACAAGAGATAGCGAATGCACCGTTCCAACCCCCGTCAGTCATCGACCTTAGGTCGAGTGATTGAAGTTGCGGAATCTTTTATTTTATTTGCACTGGGAAGGACTCTCTTTATTCAGATGAGGTCCATTTCCCTTATCCGTTACACGTATTATCACTATATGGCTTTACTTGATAATCCCATTATAGCTAGGGATAAAGCCACTTACACATATTATCACTGTATGGCTTTACTTGATAATCCCATGATACAGTACACGTATTATCACTATATGGCTTTACTTGATAATCCCATTATAGCTAGGGATAAAGCCACTTACACATATTATCACTGTATGGCTTTACTTGATAATCCCATGATACAGTACACGTATTATCACTATATGGCATTACTTGATATATATTTCTCTCTTTAGGCCTGAGCTAGGGATAAAGCCACTTATTCTATTTTGCCTTAATGCATAATCATATGTCTCCTTCTACCGCGTGGTTGACATATTTCTCTTTAGGCCTCCGTATGGATAAAGCCCCACTTCTAAAGTTTTTACATCATTAATCAAAAATGCATGGGGTGAAGTTACAAGGCAAAACACATTTCATGCTTACCCGGTCGTCCGGTCGTCTGGTCAGAAGAAAGGATACAAAGGATATTTATGAAGAGGTAATTTTAATTAGAAAAAGCTAGTTACAAGAAGAGACTGAAGTGGAAAATTTCCAATTCAGTTTAAAATAAGCAGAAAACAGAACATCTCATCATGCACGGCTTGTGCCCAGTGTCAAGCACCATTCTTCTCATCTCTCAAAAAAGTCTGGCTCTTGAATCGGCAACCGTCTCTTTTATTTGACATTGTACCGTATTTCTGATTGGTCTAAACACAGTGATGTCACAGGGTCGTCATTTCTGTTTAGCAAACCAACATACAATACATAATTCGTTATGGACTCCTCCTTCTTTGTACTATCGTTACTGCTAGTTACCTAGTGGTTTTTAAGTAACAGAAAGTCCCTTTTTCCTTCAAAACAGACAACGGCTTTGTCTGTGGTGACCACGTGACATGGTACCATGCACGAGGCCCTCCATAGTATCTCTTAAAGAATCCCTCCAGACAAACAGTTTTTTACACATTATTCTTTTAGTATTATTCTCTACTGACAGTCAATTATAAGCATGCCATTTTGAAAACTTTTACTGTACACATTAAACATTTAATTGTTATATAGTTTCTTTTTTAAGATCTCCTCAATAGTTTCCGGACTCCGTCTTTCAACCCTCAACCCTTAATCCCCTTCCCGTCTGAAAGGGTTAACATCTTACAGCTCTCTCTCTCCTTTGCTGGGGCCCACATTCCGCAGGTTGCCTCCCTTTTGCCTGTGAAGGACTCATTGGGTCTCATTAAGTGGTTTTGGAGATTTGTTGTATTTCCACAATCATTATCTATGTCTGTCACTATAGCCAATGGAAATGCTATAAATGGTCACGTCGACTGGGAGAACCAATGGAAAATGCTCGATCTCTTGGGATTATGAATCGATAATCGCTCATTCAATGCTCATTGGATTAAAGCAGCTTCCTCCAGAGTAGTCACTTTACCCTACCTCTGCCTAGAACCAATGCTCTCAAGAAAATGCAATGTATAGAGCCATAACATATTGGAATAGGATCCCATTACATATCATACGGACGGAAAACAAGGACAGTTTAAAAAATTTACTTAAAGGAGCCATAATCCGGAAGGAAATCAATATAGGTCATGCATGAGTGTAGCTGCAGCCATGTTATTCAAACTACTTCTGTTTACTCTGTTCAGCTTCATCCAGAGTCCTCATGATGTTCTGGACCCAGCTGAGGGAGGCATCCACACAGAGCTCACGGAGAAGCTACAAGAGAGAGAACAAGGTTGTGTTTTAAAGGAGAAGCTACAAGAGAGAGAACAGGGTTGTGTTTTAAAGGAGAAGCTACAAGAGAGAGAACAGGGTTGTGTTTTAAAGGAGAAGCTACAAGAGAGAGAACAAGGTTGTGTTTTAAAGGAGAAGCTACAAGAGAGAGAACAGGGTTGTGTTTTAAAGGAGAAGCTACAAGAGAGAGAACAAGGTTGTGTTTTAAAGGAGAAGCTACAAGAGAGAGAACAGGGTTGTGTTTTAAAGGAGAAGCTACAAGAGAGAGAACAAGGTTGTGTTTTAAAGGAGAAGCTACAAGAGAGAGAACAAGGTTGTGTTTTAAAGGAGAAGCTACAAGAGAGAGAACAGGGTTGTGTTTTAAAGGAGAAGCTACAAGAGAGAGAACATGGTTGTGTTTTAAAGGAGAAGCTACAAGAGAGAGAACAAATACCAGCCTTTTTCGGCCACGGAGCGCGAGCTTCATGGCGGGAGGTGGTTGCGTTGGAAACACTTGACACTGACACTGGAGAAGACTCAGGGCCGCTCCCAGAATGCACAGCAGCAGGAGAACGTGAGCGATCCTCATGGTCTTCCTCAACAGATAACAGACGAAGACACTCAGGTACAAGGTATCGCGCTTTCTGACTGCTGCACAAGGCTTCTGAAGAAAACACACAGCATCCTGTCCTTTATAGAGCGGGGTGGAGTGAGGGGGGGGGGTGGAGTGAAGGGGGGGGGGTGGGTGGAGTGAAGGGGGGGTGAGTGAAGGGGGGGGGGGTTGAGGTTACAAGGGGGAACTTTCCAGCGGTCTAAAGGTTGAAGATAAAAACCCTAAGTGAACCCTATCTTATCTAATCTGTTAATTCGGTTCTAGTGGCTTCTCCACGTTGATAATTATTCTATCTCTCATTCCTTATCGATATCTTTCCATTGATTTTTATTTTATTTAATTTTTTCTTCTCATTACTCTATATTTTTTTAAATATATTTTAACTTACATTGTTCTTCACATTAAGGTGTCAATATTGCTCTACAATCTTTTCCTTTTTTCCTTTTTTCCACACGTTAGTAGAGGGTTCAAATGAATATGTCGATGAAAGTTTATTCTCTTTTTTTATTTTTTATTTTATTTTTTCTGTCATTTATCACAATACTTCATTACAGTAAGGGAAGGTGCAAGACCAAAAGCGACATTCTATTGCAATAGAATGGAAATGTTAGATCCTATGGCAATTAGCATAGGAAGATTAAGATTACAATGCTCAGTTTGGGCAATCCGGTGGACTATGGGAGAAAGTCAATCGCGGAGGATGTGTTCTTGGAACACAGGCCTGTACGACCTTCTGGGTGAGGGGAAAATAGGGGATTTTTATTTGTATATATATATGTTTTTAAGCTCAGCTCTCAACGGGACCTCATTAATTGGATGTACATCTATTGTAGCTTCACACTCCAGAAGCATTACCAAAAACTACACAAAAACATGCATAGATTATGGCTAGTTTGAATATAATGGTATGGAACACCGGTGGGATAAACAAACAACACAAACGCAAAAGCGTGCTCACACTGATGAAAAAAGAACATGTGGACGTGGCTCTATTAAGCGAAACGCACATTTTAGAGGAAGACATAAATACGTTAGCGGATAACATATACCATAATATTAGTCACTCTTCTTTTGTTACGAGAACTAGAGGGGTAGCCATAGTCGTCAGACGCAAATTAAATATCGAATTGAAAGGGGTATGGTCGGATGCTGAGGGGCGCATAACTATAGCTAGGATTATACACAATAACAGGAAAATTGCATTGGCAGCGGTATATGCCCCAAATTTGTACGAAGTGGGTTTCTTCACTTCACTAACCGGAGAAATGTTAAACCATCCCGAGTACTCATATATAATAGGTGCGGATTTTAATGCCATTTGGAACCCAAGGATGGACAAAACTTACCTTACCTTTTCCAGCGAACAAAAAAATTCATCTAAAGCATTAAAAGATTGGTCGAAATCAACAGGGGTAACTGATTTATGGCGTTCACTTAACCCCATGACCCGCAAGTACTCCTGTCGTTCGACGAGACACAACACACTATCCAGAATTGATTACGTCTTTGCATCCCCGAGAATATTTGATAAATATGAAGTGGAAATGACACCCAATGCGCTATCAGATCACTGCTACTTAATCCTGAAAGCAACATTTGGTACACTATCTTCCCGGGCCCCAAGATGGCGTTTTAATTCTATGCTGCTTAACAACAATGAATTCATTACACAAATTAAAGAAGCTCTCACAATATTCCTACGGGATAATGCTAACTCGGTGCAAGATCCCAGAATATTATGGATGTCGGTAAAGACTATGATCAAGGATTTCTCGGATAGATTTTCCTCCATATTGCGCAAAAATCAAAACACAAAACTATCTGAAATGGAAACGCTTTACTCAACGCTTTTTAATTCTTTAAAATACAACAACTCTACTAGACTAGAAAACCAAGTTAACATTCTAAAGACAGAGATCAAAGCAATATACAGACAAAAATCGGAATTGCAAATACGCAGCACAAGACAACAGCAGTACTTCCAAGGCTCTAAACCTAGTCACCTATTAGCCATGCGACTAAGAATTAATGCAAAATTTGCAGATATAACTGCCATTAGGAAACAACAAGCTCTAGTAACAGAACCCAAAATAATAAACGATACATTCAAAGAATTCTACTCCGATTTATATAATTCAGAAACGACCTTTGATCAAGACAAATTAGACACATATCTTAATCAAATTACTCTCCCTAAACTTACGGAGGACGACGCTAAACAGTTAGAAGTACCGATCACATTAGAAGAACTCAAGAAGGCCATATCCGGAATGAAAAACGGCAAGGCTCCGGGAATTGACGGTATCCCATCAGAAATGTACATTTCTTGCTGGGACATATTTGGACCCTTATTACTAAATATGATCTTATACTCAGTCAAAGAGGGAAACTTCCATAAACACCAAAATATCGCACTCATTTCAGTTCTTCACAAAAAAGACAAAGACCCCACTGAGTGCGGTAGTTACCGTCCTTTAAGCCTCCTCGGAACCGATGTCAAACTGTACTCTAAGATATTAGCCATCAGATTGCAAAAGCATATGACGTCTTTAGTTCATCCGGACCAAACAGGCTTCATAAAAGGTCGCCTGATCAATGATAACATAAGGCGAATACTGCACGTACTAGATGCAGACAAAGAGGACACCACACCTAAGGCGATACTATCCCTGGATGCTATGAAAGCATTTGACAGGTTGGAATGGTCGTTTCTATGGGCAGTATTAGAAAGGATGGGGTTAGGAAAAGGATTCATTGATATGATTAAAGTACTATACAAGGACCCATCGGCCAGGATTACAACAGGCACATTCATCTCCGATATCTTTCCGGTATCACGCTCAGCCAGACAGGGTTGCCCTCTTAGTCCCGGACTATTCGATCTATCATTAGAACCTTTAGCACAATTTATAAGACAATCCCAACACATAGAACCAATAGTAATCAAGGGCACACATCATAAAATTAGTTTATATGCGGACGACGTAATATTGTTCATGCAAAACCCCAACAACACATTGCCGCATATACTCAAGTTGATAGAAAACTTTGGTGATTTATCGGGATTTAAAATAAATTGGCCTAAGTCGGCTTTTCTTCCTCTTAACACCAGTGCAAAAAAAGACACAACCCTCCCAGGTGCGATACCCATGGTCAAACATTTCAGATGCTTGGGTGTGGAAATATTTCCCACCATAAGACAAACGGTGAAGCACAATTACACAAAAATACAGAACAAAATCAAAGACGACCTGGACAGGTGGGCAAAACTTAAAAACTCAGTACAGGCAAGGGTATCAATAGTTAAGATGGATGTATTACCAAGAATCAATTTCTTCAGCTCAATGCTTCCGTTACCTCCTCCAGAGGGCTACTGGAAAAGATTACAAACCTCCACATACAAATTTATTTGGAATAACAAACCACCTCGCATAAAAAGATCCACTGCACAGAGAAATAAAGCAGACGGTGGCATGGCAGTCCCAGATTTTTTACAATATTTTAAGGCCTTCACATTAAGACCATTGAAGATATGGTTTGACCCCCAGGCTTTGGTATCTTGGAGAGAATTAGAAGAAAACATGGTAGCCCCACAGAGACTGAAAGACATAGCACACACTAAACTTTCAATCAAGCATTGTGAGCGAGAATTTGGCCCAATAATTACCCATGCAATCAGAACATGGCGGGAAACACAAAAGAAATATCCTAACCCTCAAGAATGGCATAATCACACTCCCATATTCAATAACAATGCACTCTTAATGGGAAAACGACCTATAAGATTCCCTATATGGGAAGAGAAAGGCATACACTCATTAGGGGATATTTTTAATAACAAGAGCCTCTGTAGTTATGTCGAAATATGCATAAAGTTTAACCTCACCGAGTCCACATGGCTTTTTTACATACAGTTACGACTTTGTATGAGATCTCACGGTGTTCCATTACTCATACCAATTGAACACCACAGATACCACACATTTTCCTATGAAAGAGATACATTGGGAGGTTTTGTATCAGGTTTTTATTATCAATTACTAACGTCCTCGTATGAATCCCTTCAACTAGACACTGTCTGGAGGAGGGATATACCAGACCTGGAACATGACTTTGATTGGCAAGGAGCCTGGGCAAATGTCCGACTTACATCAAGGAACCCGGATCATCAACAAATCAATCTGAACTATATTCACAGGACATACTTGACTCCTATAAGGCTGTGCAAAATGGGGCTTATACAAGACTCCAAATGCTCCCAATGTACAAATGGGGACGAAGGAACATTTATGCACATGTATTGGGACTGCCCACCAGTTAAGGCATTCTGGAAAGATGTATCCCAACAATTATCAATACTCGTATTTTGGAATATACCTGTACACCCCGCGGTATTACTATTGAATGATGTTTTTGAGTTTGCAGTGAATCCACAACTAAAAAGATTGGTTTTATCGGGTATCACAGTAGCTAAAAAACTGATCGCATCACGTTGGTTTCAAACGGAAAAAATTTGCCGAAAAGTGTGGTTTCTTACATATCTCGATGTGATATATCAAGAAATATCTACAGCAAGAATTCTGGGGCTCAATGAATCCAAAATGTCAATGTGGTTAGAAGTGGTGGAGAGAATAAAAGCTAGCTTATAATGGTAGTGTCTGGTTAGGAGTGAGGGATAATGGAGGTACTATCCAAGAGGGGGTCCGGGAGGGGGGGGGTTTGAGCTGGAGCATATGTGTGTAGGGTTTTAGAAAATAGGTATTAGGGGTATATTATATACTAACATTTATATAATTGTAATTTCGCTGGATATACACTGTATACGGTTAAAATGTTATTATAGACTATTTTTGTTTTATCCTGTTTCTGTACTTGCATATATTTTAACCACCTTTACTGAAAGTTTCATTATGCATTGTGTGTTGAGTACTGACTTTTAATAATTTTTTGTTTTGCAATAATAAAAAAAATATAAAAAAAAAAAAAAAACCCTAAGTGATATTATCTTGCAGATGAATAGATTTAAAGGGGAACTATCTTATAAATGGCCTTTTTCAGTGTTTAGCATTGTTTCCTAGCTATGTGGACTTATATTAATAGGATCTATGTCTCTAATTCTCATATTGGCGCATTCTTCCAATTCTCCTCTCACAATATTCACCCTCACTGAACTGAGTCATCTGAAAATGTGCATATCTGTGATGTCAGAGATTTCTCAGCTGCATAATAATGTGGCAGTTGCCACCAGGCCACACAGTGGTTGGAGCCCAGCCTCAAAACGGCTTAAGAACTTGAGGTAGAAAAATGCTGTTTTTGAGGACTTGATTAGAAATACAAAACAATGCATTTGAATGAAACCTTACAGAGGTGTTCCATAGACTCACAGGAATTGTGTAAAAGTGCCCAAATAGTGAAAGAAATAGTAAAATAGTTCCCCTTTAAGATAAGAGAATCCTTTATTGATCCCCTACTAATGTGGTTAGTAGATAGGGTGTTGCTCACCTATCCACTCATTTTGTTTCCTGTAATTACAAAGAGAGCTCTTGGTGACGATTCTTCAGTGGGAGACGCCTGGACTCTTGTGAGGGGAAGTGAAGAGAGGCGACGGTGCAGCTCAAGTTGAATTATGTACAGCTCTTTATTTTAATAAAACATAGTTCATATACACTTCAGGTGAGATGCAGGTCCCTCCCACCCCCCCTCACCCACCAGACGGTCCCTTAAGAAAATAAATATTAAAAGATCAAGACATTGAAACAGACAACAAAAAAAGTGTCTAAGAGATGAATCCAGCAAATGATAAATTACACATTAATGTAATAATCAAATACTCTTTTCCCAAGGTGCATTTCTGTGACGAGGGAGAAAGGGGGGGGGGGGGGGGGTCACGTCCTAGACAGACAGGATAACCCTCCCTGTAACATTCAGAGTAACAAACTCTTCATCTCTCCTTCATTTCAGACATGTTGTAGACATACTGTACAAGGGCTTAAGGGGACATTTCACCTCAGTAGAACGTGTCAATATGATCCTAGGTCATCTACTAGTTAGTACACTAGCGACCACTGCTGGCCCTGCCGTCAACACCACCTTTCCCCCATCAGGTTCCTCATTCACCTCCATTCGTTTTGAGGACCGAGTCTAAATAGCATACAGTACTGAAGTATAAACAAACTATGCAACAATATTATTCTATGTAGGGATGTCCCGATCCGATCACGTGATTGTCAGAAGATCGGGATCAAAAAAAGAAAATCGGGATTATTATTTTTTTAATTCAACAAACATGACCATGTTCACGTCTTAAACTCATACTGAGGCCTTAGTCTTGGGTTTAAATTGCATATCATCATTCATTTATTTATTGTCACACAGAGCAGAAGAATTTTGCCAAAACAAACGCATTTCCTTTGATTTAATTATACATCCGCATTTCATTGTATACTTGTATGCCGTGACAAATAAAACTCTTGACTTGAAAAATACACCAAATGATTTATGTCAAGGATGAGGGACATCCACTAGTTGCAGAACTTGCAGTCACCAGATTTTTACAGACGATGGCGCCATTGCTCTCATGAAGCAGCAGGTTGGAGGCGGAGTTTTTAGATTACTCCGGTTGCAATGCCTCGCTTGAATGAAGTTAACTTTTCACCTGGATAACGTCAACATTCAGGGTGAATGTAATGTGAGAAATTGGGATTTTAATACTTTTTTTTTTTTTTTACCGGATCGGGAAAGATCGGTATCGGTAGATACTCAAAATCACATGATCGGGATCGGATCGGGAGCAAAAAAATTTGATCGGGACATCCCTAATTCTATGTAATATATTATTCTGTGTCAAAGGTACTTGCTTTTTTAGCTAATGTTTTCCATTTTCATATTATCAGGAACTATTTCTCACTTGAGGTGTAGTTTGACCAACTGTCAACCTTTTCACACGTTTAGAATCTTCCTTCCAGCGAGGCAGCAGGTAACCATGGTAACCACCCCCCCCTGGACATTCAGCAGGTAACCATGGTAACCCCCCCCCCCCCCCCCTGGACATTCAGCAGGTAACCATGGTAACCACCTCCACCTGGACATTCAGCAGGTAACCATGGTAACCACCCCCCCCCCTGGACATTCAGCAGGTAACCATGGTAACCACCACCACCTGGACATTCCATGCAGGGCAAACATTTTGACCAGATCTGTTTTATTTTTTTTTAACCCTTTCACTGTGACAATACAGAAGGTTAGCCCTTTACTATCACACAACCGACGGCGATGCTCCATCATTAGCATCAGTAGCTCCGCGGATGCGGAGCTAATGATGCTAATGATGGAGCATCGCCGTCGGTTGTGTGATAGTAAAGGGCTAACCTTCTGTCGTGTGGCAGTGAAAGGGTTAAAGGTTAAAAAAAAAAAACACATCAAATGGCAAAACAAACACGTACATTTGACTCAGAATTGTCTGTTTTATTGAAATGTGCACAGCGGCAGTTTGTTCAGACTTCAGAAGTATGATATTCAGACGACAGGGACAGCAGTGGTCACTAGTTTACTAGTAGATGACTTTACATAGAGGTCCCTGCTGAAACGTCACAAGTTCTACTAAAGTGAAATGTTCCTTTCAATTTGCATTGGGGGTTGGTCGACATTATGTTCTATATTTTATAAATGAAATTAAAAAGACAACATGGTTAACGTCAGTTTCAAGCGACTTACTTTAACGTGAGGTAGGACTAAAGTCTAGTAGTGTGCAGAAACAGCTTTACTGCAGCAGGGCTCACCACACACGGGGGGAGGGAGGGGGCTCACCACACACGGGGGGAGGGAGGGGGGGAGTGAACACACACACGGGGGGAGGGGGGGAGTGAACACAAGCTACACTGACGACACCCGAGTTGAGTGACAGGAGGATGTGGTGAAGGCGGGACCAGAAGCCCTTCTAAACGCTCAGGGAGATGGATAAATGAAAAGGGTCAATGCTTTTGTAACCCAGGTTTCAGATTTGTAATAACTAACGGATAAAAGATAAATAGTTAATGCTAATAATAATAATAATAATAATTTATGACCTGCTCGGAGGTCATTAATCGGCATGCATGCGATGCATGTATGCGATTCGTCTCTGCGATTAACCCATCCCGTCGTCCTTCCCCCCCCAAGGGCAGCCGGGAGCAGACTATGCTATTGGGTTATATATATTTTTTATGTGAGGTCAACAATGTTTTGACAATCCCTTTAACTCATTCCCTGCCAACAACGATGTAATACGTGTTTGTCCGCCAATCGTTGAACGCCAACCACGTATCTATACGTTATTTGATCGTCATTTCTTTTATTCGCTATTTCCAATCGTTATCAATCCAGGGAGCCTGTGTAACCATAGGGAATGAGTCTGAGATCGCAAAAGTCCAATACCGCCGCCTGGTGGTATGCGGCCGATGTTGCACTCCCTTTGAGACTCTGTGTATGTGGCTGTGCGTTGATGAAATGCCTCCGGGCGGACTTTTCTAGTAGCCTGGACCGAGGGCTTTACCCGATCACATTGAATCGTTCGGGACCCCCGATTCATTATGCTGTGGTGTGTTATGTCGTGGCCCAAATGGACATACGATCTACCAGATGGCAATCAAATAATTGGAATATTCTTTTTGGAATCTCACCGGCCACAGGTAAGAGCAATTTAACGTCAATTTCAGCTTGATTGTGCCTTGTTTTCATAGCCATCGCCCTGATTAGCGTATGCTGTTGTACTAACGAATGCCATTATTGACAATCAATTAATCAGAAACGACCCCCCCCCCCCCCTTTCATGCATTCATGATGGAACATAATATACCGATCATATGCATTTAATTTTTTTATTGTAGCGTGTATAGGGATGAAATGCCAATAGTATAATATGCTTCGCGGCCTATTACTAGCCTCCCAAGAATTACCCTAAACCTCTCTAAAACCATACTTATATTCACCACGGTATAAAAAGGGAATGTATGGATGGAAATCTTTTTTCTTTTCCACATCTTGAACGATAGATACTCGATGCCAAATGGGCCATAATATTGCATCCATAGCTATAATATATATACTGTAGTTATAGCCCTGCAAACAAGGTGAGTGACTCCATAGGTTTAATGCGTTGGCAGCATATAGTCATATCCCGTTCCCAACGTGGCGGTCAATGAGTTAACCACGATGACAGGTTGGTTATTAACCAGGATGACAGGTTGGTTATTAACCACGATGACAGGTTTGTTATTAACCACGATGACAGGTTGGTTATTAACCACAATGACAGGTTGGTTATTAACCACGATGACAGGTTGGTTATTAACCACGATGACAGGTTGGTTATTAACCACAATGACAGGTTGGTTATTAACCACGATGACAGGTTGGTTATTAACCACGATGACGGTTAGAAAGGCTGCGTTCAGACTACAGGCTAAATTGGCAACATCAGTTCAAATCTGATATTTTCAATTCCGATTTGAAACTAATTCTGATTAGTTTCATACAGGATCCAAGATACAGGTCAGATGTTTTGCAATGCGACCTCAGTCTGAATGGTCATTATTCATGCGGGTCAGTTCAGGACCGGATTGGATCCAAGCTTTAAATCAGAACTGAGCAGTAAGGCTTGCAGTGTGAACACAGCCACAGTTAGGGTCAGCGACAAGCCTCCAGTTGATTGGATCAAAACAAGGCCCATTTTGGGTACAATAGATCAAAATGTTGTATTATTTATTAACCTTTACATGATATATTACATATCAGATGAGATGGGCTCCTAATAAAAAAAATTACATTCAAGCTGAGACCAACATTTTTCTTTTATAAATAAATGTAAAAAGAAAATTGTAAACGCGGAAAGGAAGTGATGTCAGCATCCAATGTGCTGCGTAGCGTTACTGTGTTCCACAGCAAGGCACGCACACACGCGGTACAATCCAAGGCACGCACACACGCGGTACAATCCAAGGCACGCACACACGCGGTACAATCCAAGGCACGCACACACGTGGTACAATCCAAGGCACGCACACACGCGGTACAATCCAAGGCACGCACACACGCGGTACAATCCAAGGCACGCACACACGCGGTACAATCCAAGGCACGCACACACACGCGGTACAATCCAAGGCACGCACACACACGCGGTACAATCCAAGGCACGCACACACGCGGTACAATCCAAGGCACGCACACACACGCGGTATAATCCAAGGCACGCACACACACGCGGTACAATCCAAGGCACGCACACACACGCGGTACAATCCAAGGCACGCACACACACGCGGTACAATCTCATTATTTATTGCAGTTCACTACCTACATAAATATACTGAAAAAAAACTGGGCGTTTTACAGGCAGCTTATGTCCTCTTTTTAAGAAGCTTTTAAAACATGTATATTAAAAGTAACATCGCTCTGCTCTTATGAGACACTAAACATAATGTTGTTTCAGGTGGTCAACCTGAAAAATGGATGTGCATTTTATGTTGAATATTTACGGGGAAAAATTGTAAATAAAAAAAGTTCCTTCACCAGCCAGCAGGTGACTGAGTTATTCATCCCTAAAACAACAAGCCTGAAGAGGGTTCATACTTCAAGGAAGACCTGGGACCTGGAGCTCACGTGTTCTCCCATGGGGGGTCACCTACACACCTGGGGGGGGGGGGGGGGGCGTCACTAACACACCTGGGGCGGGGGGGGCATCACTAACCCACCTGGGGGGGGGGCGTCACTAACACACCTGGGGGGCGTCAACTACACACCTGGGGGGGGGGGGGCATCACTAACACACCTGGGGGGGGGGGGGGGCGTCACTAACACACCTGGGGCGGGGGGGGCGTCACTAACACACCTGGGGGGGGGGGGGGGGCGTCACTAACACACCTGGGGGGCGTCACCTACACACCTGGGGGGGGGGGCGTCACTAACACACCTGGGGGGGGGGGCATCACTAACACACCTGGGGGGGGGGGGGTCACTAACACACCTGGGGGGGGCATCACTAACACACCTGGGGGGCGTCACCTACACACCTGGGGGGGGGGGGGCGTCACTAACACACCTGGGGGGGGGGGGCATCACTAACACACCTGGGGGGGGGGGGCGTCACTAACACACCTGGGGGGCGTCACCTACACACCTGGGGGGGGGGGGGGGGCGTCACTAACACACCTGGGGGGCGTCACCTACACACCTGGGGGGGGGGGGGGGGGGGTCACCTACACACCTGGGGGGGGGGGGCATCACTAACACACCTGGGGGGGGGGGGGGGGTCACTAACACACCTGGGGGGGGGCGTCACTAACACACCTGGGGGGGGGGGGGGGGTCACCTACACACCTGGGGGGGGTGGGGTCACTAACACACCTGGGGGCGGGGGGTCACCTACACACCTGGGGGGGGGGGGTCACTAACACACCTGGGGGGCGTCACTAACACACCTGGGGGGGGGGGGCATCACTAACACACCTGGGGGGGGGGGCGTCACTAACACACCTGGGGGGCGTCACCTACACACCTGGGGGGGGGGGGCGTCACTAACACACCTGGGGGGGGGGGGGGGGGGGTCACCTACACACCTGGGGGGGGGGGGCGTCACTAACACACCTGGGGGGGGGGGGGGGGGTCACTAACACACCTGGGGGGGGGCATCACTAACACACCTGGGGGGGGGGGGGGTCACCTACACACCTGGGGGGGGGGGGGGGGTCACCTACACACCTGGGGGGGGGGGGGTCACTAACACACCTGGGGGGGGGGCGTCACTAACACACCTGGGGGGGGGGGCATCACTAACACACCTGGGGGGGGGGGGGGGGGGGGTCACTAACACACCTGGGGGGGGCGTCACTAACACACCTGGGGCGGGGGGGGCATCACTAACACACCTGGGGGGGGGCATCACTAACACACCTGGGGAGGGGGGGGGGTCACTGACACACCTGGGGGGGGGGGGCGTCACTAACACACCTGGGGGGGGGGGGGGGGGGGGCGTCACCTACACACCTGGGGGGGGGGGGCGTCACTAACACACCTGGGGGGCGGGGCGTCACTAACACACCTGGGGGGGGGGGGTCACTAACACACCTGGGGGGGGCATCACTAACACACCTGGGGGGCGTCACTAACACACCTGGGGGGGTGGGGGGGGGGGTCACTAACACACCTGGGGGGGGGGGCGTCACTAACACACTTGGGGGGGGGGGTCACTAACACACCTGGGGGGGGGGGGGGTCACTAACACACCTGGGGGGGGGCGTCACTAACACACCTGGGGGGGGGGGGGCGTCAGTAACACACCTGGGGGGGGGTCACTAACACACCTGGGGAGGGGGGTCACTAACACACCTGGGGGGGGGCGTCACTAACACACCTGGGGGGGGGCGTCACTAACACACCTGGCCACGTCAGACCTGCTACTGGTGTCTATAGTGGGACAGACATTCTATTCCTGAAGTCACACCTATTCTCCCATTTAAACCCCTTGTAGATGTTAGAATTTAAGAATAAAAAAAGTACAGCTAAAAGAAAGTGAAGCATATCTTTTCTTCCTGACCACCGAACTCCTTCCTTAGTTCCTTTGTTCCTTCGTGCCATAGTTACTTAGGAAAAACATTACTTCATGGAATGGACTAAAAATTTAAATAAACAAACAAACAACAATAAACAACAAATGGAAAGCAACAATGAAGCCATGACGGGCACACAACGCAAACATTAAGTTCAAAATATATTTAAAAGGGGAAACTGAAAAGGGCTAGGAGGCAAGTTGAGAGGGAGTTATAAGGGGGGGGGGGTGAGGAGGGCCCAGCCTGCCTGGGGGAATCAGCTACTCCGCTCCTGTTCCTTCTGTAGGGTCTGAAGAACCTGGAGGGGGGGGGGGGGGGGGAGGGGAGAGAGGGAGGGAGAGAGGAAGGGTCAATCAAAGGTTCACAAAGGTCAGGGGCCAATTACATTTACATTTAGTCATTTAGCTGAAACGCTTTTATCCAAAGCGACTTACAAGTTCTGTACGACAAGTCATCAGGAAGGTGAAGGGCACAACTCTATCAGCTGAGTAACAATGTTCATCAAAGTGTTGCGTGTTACAGTGTAGGTTAGTTTATTAGGACAATTAGAGGTTCCATCTATCCCAGAAGTGGCACGGTACCAGTCTGATACCAGTCTGATACCAGGATGATACCAGTCTGATACCAGTCTGATACCAGGATGATACCAGGATGATACCAGTATGATACCAGTATGATACCAGTCTGATACCAGTATGATACCAGTCTGATACCAGTCTGATACCAGTCTGATACCAGGATGATACCAGGATGATACCAGGATGATACCAGTCTGATACCAGGATGATACCAGTCTGATACCAGGATGATACCAGTCTGATACCATGATGATACCAGGATGATACCAGGATGATACCAGTATGATACCAGTCTGATACCAGTATGATACCAGTCTGATACCAGGATAATACCAGGATGATACCAGTCTGATACCAGGATGATACCATGATAATACCAGGATGATACCAGTCTGATACCAGGATGATACCATGATGATACCAGTCTGATATCAGGATGATACCAGTCTGATACCAGGATGATACCATGATGATACCAGTCTGATATCAGGATGATACCAGTCTGATACCAGGATGATACCAGGATGATACCAGGATGATACCATGATAATACCAGTCTGATACCATGATGATACCAGTCTGATACCAGGATGATACCAGGATGATACCAGGATAATACCAGGATGATACCAGTCTGATACCATGATGATACCAGTCTGATACCAGGATGATACCATGATGATACCAGTCTGATACCAGTCTGATACCAGGATGATACCAGGATGATACCAGGATGATACCAGGATGATACCATGATGATACCATTCTGATACCATGATGATACCAGTCTGATACCAGGATGATACCAGGATGATACCAGGCTGATAATGATACCAGGATGATACCAGTCTGATACCAGGATGATACCAGGATGATACCATGATGATACCAGTCTGATACAATGATGATACCAGTCTGATACCAGGATGATACCAGGATGATACCAGGATGATACCAGTCTGATAATGATACCAGGATGATACCATGATGATACCATTGATGATACCAGGATGATACCATGATGATACCAGGATGATACCAGGATGATACCATGATACCAGGATGATACCTTTAGCCAGTTTGAGCCTGTGTACCTTGCTCAGCTAGAGGAAATGATTACCCATATGAAGCCCTCAGGCTCCCCCCTAGACGTCCTCCCCCCTCACCTTATCAAAGAGGTCAGCAGGGTCATAGGACCAAATGTCCTAACAATTATGAACAACAGCCTTACAGGTGATATACCTGTACATTTTAAACATGCTGTGGTGCAACCGCTTATTAAAAAGCCTAGCCTGGACGCCTCTGTCCTCTCTAATTTTAGGCCTATCTCCAAGCTCCCGTTTTTATCCAAAATTTTGGAAAAAATTGTACTTGTCCAATTAATGTCTTTCCTTGACACACATGGCATTCTGGAGGTCTTCCAATCTGGTTTTAGAGCACTGCACAGTACAGAGACTGCACTTTTAAGAGTTTTTAATGATATCCTTCTCGCCACTGACTCTGGTGACTCCCTTATCCTCGTACTTTTAGATCTCACTGCTGCCTTCGACACAGTGGATCACAATATTCTGCTCTCCCGTTTGGAGCACTGGGTTGGCATTAAAGGCCAAGCCCTGGAGTTTTTTAGATCATATTTGTCAGAGAGAAGTTTTTGTGTTAGCCTGGGCAACGCTGTATCCTCCACAGCACCTCTCCCCTGCGGGGTTCCCCAAGGCTCAATTCTCGGGCCAATTTTATTTGTGTTGTACCTGCTCCCCTTAGGGCCTATACTCCGAAAGCATGGCGTCTCCTTTCACTGCTACGCAGATGACAGCCAGATTTACATGCCATTAAAAAGAAACACTAGCAACCCGGTAAAACCACTATTAGCATGCCTTGACGATGTTAAGGCATGGCTGGCATCAAACTGTCTTTGTCTCAATGACAGTAAAACAGAGGTCATGGTGTTTGGTCCCAGCAATGGTCATGTGCCTCCTCCTGGTGACTTGGGCCCCCTTGGGCTTTTTGTGAAGCCAACAGTCACCAACCTAGGGGTGAAATTCGATTGTGACCTAAAGCTGGACAAGCAGATCAATACTGTGGTGGGAAGGAGCTTTTTCCAACTTAGGAGGCTGTCCAAGGTCAAACCTTTTTTATCCCGTTCCGTTTTTGAAACGGTTATCCATGCTTTTATGACCTCTCGCCTTGATTACTGTAATGCCCTGTACGTGGGCGTCAGTCAGGCCTCCCTCTCTCGTTTGCAGTTGGTGCAAAACGCCGCTGCCGGTCTGCTGACGGGAACGCGAAAGCGGGAGCACATTTCCCCTGTGCTGGCTGCCCTCCACTGGCTTCCTGATTTTAAGGTTTTACTGTTTGTTTTTAAATGTTTGAACGGCTTGGCACCGGGTTACCTCTCGGACCTGCTGGAACCCTATGTTCCTCCAAGGTCCCTCAGGTCCTCTGACCAGCTCCTCTTGGCCGTTCCAAACTCCAGGCTGAAGCTTAGGGGGGACCGTGCTTTTGCAGTGGCAGCCCCAAAGCTCTGGAATGAGCTGCCACTGCATGTTAGACAGGCCCCCACTCTGCATGTTAGACAGGCCCCCACTCTGCATGTTAGACAGGCCCCCACTCTGCATGTTAGACAGGCCCCCACTCTGCATGTTAGACAGGCCCCCACTCTGCAGGTGTTTAAATCACGCCTCAAAACACACTCATTTGCTCTGGCTTTTGTTTTTAAAACCGTTTGAGAGACTGGCCTTTTTATGTGACACATTGTACTGTTTTATTATGTGCTTTTATTCAATTTTTATGTTTTGTGTTTTATCCTATGTTTGTGGACTTGTACAGCACTTGTCAACTTTGTTGTTTTAAATGTGCTATATAAATAAAGTGGATTGGATTGGATACCAGTCTGATACCATGATGATACCATGATGACACCATGATGATACCAGGATGATACCAGTCTGATGCCAGGATGATACCATGATGATACCAGGATGATACCAGTCTGATACCAGGATGATACCAGTCTGATACCAGGATGATACCATAATGATACCAGGATGATACCATGATACCAGTCTGATACCAGGATGATACCATGATACCAGGATGATACCATGATACCAGTATGATACCATGATGATACCATGATGACACCATGATGATACCATGATACCAGGATGATACCAGTCTGATACCAGGATGATACCATGATGATACCATGATACCAGTATGATACCAGTCTGATACCAGGATGATACCAGGATGATACCATGATGATACCATGATACCAGTCTGATACCATGATACCAGGATGATACCATGATGATACCATGATACCAGTATGATACCAGGATGATACCAGGATGATACCATGATACCACCAGTCTGATACCAGGATGATACCATGATACCAGGATGATACCAGGATGATACCAGGATGATACCAGTCTGATACCAGGATGATACCAGGATGATACCAGGATGATACCAGGATGATACCAGTCTGATACCAGGATGATACCATGATGATACCAGTCTGATACCAGGATGATACCATGATGATACCAGTCTGATACCAGGATGATACCAGGATAATACCAGGATGATACCAGGATGATACCAGGATGATACCATGATACCCAGCTTAAACATCACAATCAGTGGTTAATCTATCAGTATTTTAGGTATGTCGACAGTATATTTGTCTGTTACCACTGAAAAACACCACAAAATATGAATTATTTTATTTCTGCAACTGCATACGCACTGGGGCTAGTTCCAGCACCTCCCGTCGGTCTACAGACACCAGGAAGGCAGCAGGACCGGACGGCATCTCGTCCTAACAGTCTGTGCCAACCAACTGGCCCCTGGTATTCACTGACATATTTAACCTGTCCTTGGAACAGGCTGTCATCCCCACCTGTCTGAAGAAGTCCACCATCATCCCTGTACCCAAAGAATCCAAGCCTGCTTGCCTCAACGACTACCGCCCTGTAGCTCTCACCTCCACAGCCATGAAGTGCTTTGAGAAGCTAGTGAAGGGCTACATCTGTTCCTCCCTCCCCATCAACCTGGACCCTCTGCAATTTGCATACCGCCCCAACAGGTCCACGGAGGACGCCATAGCCCATGTGCTGCACACAGCAGCATCACACCTGGACAAGAGGCAGGTGAACTATGTGAGAATGCTGTTCATCGACTACAGCTCAGCATTCAACACCATAGTTCCCTCCAAGCTTGTCGTCGAGCTCAGATATCTGGGTTTATAAAATATGAAAGGGGGCGGGGATTAAGCATAGGGGCGTGGTTAACTCATTGACTGCCACGCTCTTTTCCCATCTTTACTCAATGGCGCCAGCGTTATTGACCATTTTAGCAATGTTTGCGGACCCATCGTGTGTTCTGTATTATAGCTATGGAGACAATAGTGTGGCTCATTTGACAGGCATTGTTCATAGTGCAACACTGACTAACCAGTTCATTTCTACATACTGTAGTTTGTGCACTATTACTAAACATCGCCCCTTTAACAGTAGTCAGTACTGAAGACATCCCCTCGAGGCGCTCCTGAGATGTAGTCAGTACTGAACACCTCCCCTCGAGGCTCCTGAGATGTAGTCAGTACTGAACACATCCCCTCGAGGCTCCTGAGATGTAGTCAGTACTGAACACATCCCCTCGAGGCTCCTGAGATGTAGTCAGTACTGAAGACATCCCCTCGAGGCTCCTGAGATGTAGTCAGTACTGAACACCTCCCCTCGAGGCTCCTGAGATGTAGTCAGTACTGAACACCTCCCCTCGAGGCTCCTGAGATGTAGTCAGTACTGAAGACATCCCCTCGAGGCTCCTGAGATGTAGTCAGTACTGAACACATCCCCTCGAGGCTCCTGAGATGTAGTCAGTACTGAACACCTCCCCTCGAGGCTCCTGAGATGTAGTCAGTACTGAACACATCCCCTCGAGGCTCCTGAGATGTAGTCAGTACTGAACACATCCCCTCGAGGCTCCTGAGATGTAGTCAGTACTGAACACCTCCCCTCGAGGCTCCTGAGATGTAGTCAGTACTGAACACATCCCCTCGAGGCTCCTGAGATGTAGTCAGTACTGAACACATCCCCTCGAGGCGCTCCTGAGATGTAGTCAGTACTGAACACATCCCCTCGAGGCTCCTGAGATGTAGTCAGTACTGAACACCTCCCCTCGAGGCTCCTGAGATGTAGTCAGTACTGAACACATCCCCTCGAGGCGCTCCTGAGATGTAGTCAGTACTGAACACATCCCCTCGAGGCTCCTGAGATGTAGTCAGTACTGAACACATCCCCTCGAGGCTCCTGAGATGTAGTCAGTACTGAACACCTCCCCTCGAGGCTCCTGAGATGTAGTCAGTACTAACTAACCAGTTCATTTCTACATACTGTAGTTTGTGTACGATTACTAAACATCGCCCCTTTAACAGTAGTCAGTACTGAACACATCCCCTCGAGGCGCTCCTGAGACACAGACCTGAGGTCGCAGTGACCTCCAGTTAAAAGCCGGTCTGTGCCCACTCCCGTTAACTCGTGCCACGCCGGGCTAGCTCGCAGCCGGATGGCTCGCCACTGAACGCACCTGGGCCCACTTGCGGTTGCGACTGGTCATGTGCGCGGCGGCGATGTGCTGGAACAGCTGCTCGGCGGGGATGAGGTCCGGCAGCCGCGTCAGGAACTGGGCCATGTGGATGAAGTCCATGCTGCTCAGCACCTCCTGGTAGAGCCGCAGCACGCCCAGCGCCGCGCGGAACAGGAACTCCTCGCCGTCCCGGCAGAACACGTCCCACACCCGACACGCCAGGTCCAGGGGCAGCGACTTACCGTACAGCGTGAAGATCCTGAGGGTGGGGGGGGGGCAGGGAGAGGGTGGGGGGGCAGGGAGAGGGTGGGGGGGGAAGGGAGAGGGGAGATGGTGGGGGGCAGGGAGATGGTGGGGGGGCAGGGAGAGGGGAGATGGTGGGGGGCAGGGAGATGGTGGGGGGGCAGGGAGAGGGCGGGGGGGGAGGGAGAGGGTGGGGGGGCCAGGGAGAGGGTGGGGGGGCAGGGAGAGGGTGGGATAGCAGGGAGAGGGTAGGGAGATGGTGGGGGGGCAGGGAGATGGTGGGGGGCCAGGGAGAGGGTGGGAGAGCAGGGAGAGGGTAGGGAGATGGTGGGGGGGCAGGGAGATGGTGGGGGGGCAGGGAGAGGGTAGGGAGATGGTGGGTGGGCCAGGGAGAGGGTGGGGGGGCAGGGAGAGGGTGGGGGGGCAGGGAGAGGGTAGGGAGATGGTGGGGGGGCAGGGAGATGGTGGGTGGGCCAGGGAGAGGGTGGGGGGGCAGGGAGAGGGTGGGGGGGCAGGGAGATGGTGGGTGGGCCAGGGAGAGGGTGGGGGGGCAGGGAGAGGGTGGGGGGGAAGGGAGAGGGGAGATGGTAACAAGATAACATTATCAAGTTACTAATGCAAAAAAGGAAAATCACTTTTAGTTACAATAACAAAAAAACATTTTAACATCCGTTATACTTTTCTCACTTCTACACCAGTCTATTAATAGGTGTGAACGCTTCTAGAGACATTTCCGTGGTACTTTGAAACACTGAAAACCGACCACCCACCACCCCCCCTCCGCCCACACACACGCACATCCTGCTTTCATCGAGCAAATCATCAAAAGTGTGTCATGCATGAATATTTCAGAAAATAAACACACTTTGGGACCTTATTGACATTCTCAACATGAGTTAAAGGACCAATGATCAGTGATCCACATGTAAACAAATGAGTAGCCCCACCTCCAGAAACAAGAAGCAGGAATGCAGACCTCATGACAACGGGTGAATGTGAGGAACAGAATTTTAAAGCGATTTTGGATAAAGGCGCTATATAAATGCACCATTTACAAGGACTAACACTAGACAACATGCTGTCATTCTCTAGTTGACTGACTGAGCTCTTGATACAAGGACTAACACTAGACAACATGCTGTCATTCTCTAGTTGACTGACTGAGCTCTTGATACAAGGACTAACACGAGACAACATGCGGTCATTCTCTAGTTGACTGAGCTCTTGATACAAGGACTAACACTAGACAACATGCGGTCATTCTCTAGTTGACTAACTGAGCTCTTGATACAAGGACTAACACTAGACAACATGCTGTCATTCTCTAGTTGACTGACTGAGCTCTTGATACAAGGACTAACACTAGACAACATGCGGTCATTCTCTAGTTGACTGACTGAGCTCTAGATACAAGGACTAACACTAGACAACATGCTGTCATTCTCTAGTTGACTGACTGAGCTCTTGATACAAGGACTAACACTAGACAACATGCTGTCATTCTCTAGTTGACTGAGCTCTAGATACAAGGACTAACACTAGACAACATGCGGTCATTCTCTAGTTGACTGACTGAGCTCTTGATACAAGGACTAACACTAGACAACATGCTGTCATTCTCTAGTTGACTGACTGAGCTCTTGATACAAGGACTAACACTAGACAACATGCTGTCATTCTCTAGTTGACTGACTGAGCTCTTGATACAAGGACTAACACGAGACAACATGCGGTCATTCTCTAGTTGACTGAGCTCTTGATACAAGGACTAACACTAGACAACATGCGGTCATTCTCTAGTTGACTAACTGAGCTCTTGATACAAGGACTAACACTAGACAACATGCTGTCATTCTCTAGTTGACTGACTGAGCTCTTGATACAAGGACTAACACTAGACAACATGCGGTCATTCTCTAGTTGACTGACTGAGCTCTAGATACAAGGACTAACACTAGACAACATGCTGTCATTCTCTAGTTGACTGACTGAGCTCTTGATACAAGGACTAACACTAGACAACATGCTGTCATTCTCTAGTTGACTGAGCTCTAGATACAAGGACTAACACTAGACAACATGCGGTCATTCTCTAGTTGACTGACTGAGCTCTTGATACAAGGACTAACACTAGACAACATGCGGTCATTCTCTAGTTGACTGACTGAGCTCTTGATACAAGGACTAACACTAGACAACATGCTGTCATTCTCTAGTTGACTGACTGAGCTCTAGATACAAGGACTAACACTAGACAACATGCTGTCATTCTCTAGTTGACTGACTGAGCTCTTGATACAAGGACTAACACTAGACAACATGCTGTCATTCTCTAGTTGACTGAGCTCTAGATACAAGGACTAACACTAGACAACATGCGGTCATTCTCTAGTTGACTAACTGAGCTCTTGTATTAGTTCCGTTTGTAACTTGTTCCTTCCTGGTGAAGAGGACGCCCAACGCCTTCAGAGCATCTTCCCCTCTGACCTCTTTTTGAACCACCGATCCAGTGGAGGGAGAAGACAGGGGGGAAAAGGGAACTCACCAGTCGATCAGATAAATATCTGGGCTCAAGTTGTTGGTCTTGAAATGTGCAAACAGCTTCGGGAGGTTCTCTTCGAAGAACACTTCAAACGCCGCAAAGTAAGTCAACATCTGAGGGGTCAGAGAAAACAGGGGTGCGTGAGACACGGGACGATGGGGGGGGGGGGGGGGGCACAGGGACGACAGGGGGGAGGGACAGGGGGGGGACACGGGAACAACAATGTTTTAAAGGAACACGCCAACATTTTGGGAAATGCTCTTAACGTCTTCGCCAGAGTCAGAGAAGGAAACCAATTTCCTCTCTGTGTGTTCAGTAGAAAGCTATCTGTCCGTGGATACAGACTAATAATAATAATAACTTCGTTTTATATAGCGCCTTTTATTGAAACCCAAGGTCGCTTGGCAATAACAGACAAGAAGAGACAAACACAGTAGACAGACACACAACATTAAATATAGGAAGCTAGGGGTCAAAGGCCATGTTGAAGAGGTGAGTCTAGAGGAGTTTTAGAGAGTTGTATAAATATCTCAGTTCAAGACAATGTCTAAAGAAAGAATAATGATACTTTATCAATTTAAGGGATACCAGGTTTCCTTAGTGATAGTGAATTATTGTGTATGATTACACAATGCTGGCCGTGCCTCATGACATTTACATGTGACATTATCGTCTGTGCCTAATTACATGTGACATTATCGTCTGTGCCTAATTACATTTACATGTGACATTATCGTCTGTGCCTAATTACATGTGACATTATCGTCTGTGCCTAATTACATTTACATGTGACATTATCGTCTGTGCCTAATTACATTTACATGTGACATTATCATCTGTGCCTAATTACATGTGACATTATCGTCTGTGCCTAATTACATTTACATGTGACATTATCGTCTGTGCCTAATTACATTTACATGTGACATTATCGTCTGTGCCTAATTACATTTACATGTGACATTATCATCTGTGCCTAATTACATTTACATGTGACATTATCATCTGTGCCTCATTACATTTACATGTGACATTATAATAATAATAATAATGACTTGGGTTTATATAGCGCTCTTCTCTGACTCAGAGCGCTTCACAGAGTCCATTATTCGTTCATACACATACCGGTGGTGGTAAGCTACAATTGCAGCCAGAGCTGCCCTGAGGCAGACTCACGGAAGCGTGGCGAATAATCATCGCCTACGGCCCCTCCGACCACCACCAACATTCATTCACATGCATACACATTCATACGAGGCAAGTAGGTTAAGTGTCTTGCCCAAGGACACAACGGCAGTGGGATGGACATGGGCTTGAGCGGGATTTGAATCACCAACCCTTCGATCATGACAGCCAGACTCATTGGGAGCAATTTGGGGTTCAGTGTCTTGCCCAAGGAGACTTCGGCATGTGGACAGAGGGAGCTGGGATTCAAAACAATGACCAAACAATTGACCATATGATCATTAGTTGACCTGCTCTACCTCTGAGCCAGTATTTTGTGGTACATTGAGGTATACTTTGGGGAACATTGAGGTTCTTTGGGGTATTTCGTGATACTTTTGGTATTTTAGGGTATACTTTGGGGTATTTTGGGGTACTTTGGGGGTATTTTCTGGTACTTTGGGGTATTTTGGGGTATACTTTGTGGTATTTTGGGGTATTTTAGGGTATTTTCTGGTACTTTGGGGTACTTTGGGGTATTTTAGGGTACTTTGGGGTATTTTGGGGTATTTTCTGGTACTTTGTGGAATTTTGGGGTACTTTGGGGTACTTTGGGGTATTCTCTGGTACTTTGGGGTATTTTAGGGTATACTTTGGGGTATTTTGGGGTACTGTGGGGTATTTCCGGGTATTTTGGGGTACTTTAGGGTATTTTGGGGTACTTTGGGGTATTTTCTGGTACTTTGGGGTATTTTGGGGTACTTTGGGGTATTTTACGGTATTTTGGGGTATTTTGGGGTATACTTTGTGGTATTTTGGGGTATTTTCTGGTACTTTGGGGTATTTTAGGAACAGGGTATTTTAGGGTACTTTGGGGTATTTTGGGGTATTTTCTGGTACTTTGGGGTGATTAGTAGGACCCCATGTGTGTGAGATTATCGTCTGTGCCTAATGACATTTACATGTGACATTATCGTCTTCCTCATTACATTTACATGCGACATTATCGTCTGTGCCTCATGACATTTACATATGTGTGTGTGTGCGTGTGTGTGCCTGCCTGTGTGTGTGTGTGTGCGCTGACCAGGCTGTGGTCCACTCTGAAGAAGGCCATCTGACAGGGCTTGTTGAGCAGGTTGGCAAAAGCCATGAAGGCGTCAGCTGTGTCCAGATTCAGTATGAGCACTGCGGCGATGAACGACATGCCCTGCACCTGCACACACACACACACACACACACACACACACACACACACACACACACACACACACACACACACACACACACACACACACACACACACACACACACACACACACACACACACACACACACACACACACACACACACACACACACACACACACACACACACACACACACACACACACACACACACACACACACTGTTGGGAAAGTTCATTTTCTACATGAACTAGTTCAGTTCACAGTTCACACTAGTTCAGTTCATAGTGCATAATTCAAAATTTTCATCGTTTCAAAAATGAACTAATTTTATAGTTTATAGTTCTTTTTTCAATACGTTGCTGCGCGCTATTATTTGTCAAATTTATTGCCACAACCCATAGAACCACAGAATACTGGCATTTCCATAACGCTTTGCTGCCGCCCATTCAGTCCACACTAGTAGCAGCTGCAGCTTTCATCTCTACAGTATATTTTCAAAAACATGAGGAAAACGTGCTGCTTGAATGGTCTTTATTAAGTATAATAATCTAAAAGGGGCGGCTAGGTGGTGTAGTGGGCAAGGCACTCGCCACCAGTGTGGAGACGCTAGGATTCGCGTGTTCGAATCCAGCTCTCCACATTGTTTTCAGTTTAGCTGGTCGTCCGCAGTAATACACATTGGCCGTATTACGGGGAGGGAAAACTGAAGGGTGGGGATCGAACGTTGTGAACAAGCGACTCCTACAAGTCGGTTGGTGCGCCTGCGCAGTAGAATCAGGAAGTGTCGGGGGCAGCGTGAGCCTCCCACGCGTTACTCCTCGACACTGAGAGATCGAGCTGCGCAGGTGAAAAGATGCGACTGCTGTTACCTCAAGTACCGGAGGGGACTTGTGCTATGTATGACTTAGTCCACATTGCAGCCGGCTTGTGGGAGGCAAGAAACAGCGTTCGTGACAGGGGAGGGTTGAATTGGATGATACGAAATTGGGATGGGAGAAAATATAGAAAAATGGGAGAAAAAGTGGATCAAAAAAAAAGTATAATAATCTAAATATACTTAAAGTACCAAAAGTGAAAGTAGTCATTGTGCAAACATATAAACATGTCCCGTACTAACACAACACAAGGTAGGAACCAGGCTGAGGTATGAAACTAAGGTTGTACCTCAAAGTTGAATATTCAAAGTGCAAAACATTTACTGACTTTAACTAAAACTCTTTTCAATGCTCATACGCTGACGCTGTAAAGCAGGGATCGGCAATAGGCGGCCCGCGGGCCGACATTGGCCCGCCAGCAATAATTTCTGGCCCGTCAGATTATTTTGAGAATGATATTTATTTTACGCGCGGGAAATATTCACTCGGGACGCCAGGGTGTCTTTTATTGTGAAGCTGTATCTATCTACCGGTAGTCATCAAAAGCATGTCTGTCACTATAGCCAATTGAAATGCTAGAAATGGGCACGTGGACTGGGAGAACCAATGGAATAGTCCCACCGGGCCGCATGTATATGTCCCTAACGCACTTTCACTTCCGCGTTCGAGATGCGAGCCATACTTAAAATACGGGTTTATCGCAACAGGTCGGTGATTCTTGCGTGCCGAGCCGACTGCATAATATGCTCTCTGCATAATATGTGGCGACAACAACAATAGCGAGGCAATGATGACAACTGTGTTCAAGTTGGCAGATAAAGTAGCTGCATTCAACACCAATCTGGAATTGGAGGGCGGCGAGTGGATATTTTACATGTTTCATGTTTGGAGGACTGAACAACAAACAAGGTATGGAGTCGTGTTTTCATGCATTCTGAGCTGCTGTCCATCACCCGCCGCGGTGATCTGCAACAACTGATCTGCTGTTCATGAATGAATGAATGAAAACTTTATTTAACAGATTGCAGAATGGGGTACAATACAGTACGGCGCAATACACACAATTGTTAAGGGGATGCAGACCTGAGAAAAACGTTTGTCTTTTTTCAATATCAGTATATTAAATTAGCCATTGTTTTTTATCCTGGCCCGCCAAGCAACGGCTTGGGGAAAATCTGGCCCGTGGCCAGATCTAATTGCCGACCCCTGCTGTAGAGTCTAACTCTGAGCGAGTGCTGCTGCTCTACTACCAGACTCCCCGAAGCTCCGCCCAGAGCGGTTGCCAGAATGGGTGGTTTTTTCCGCTTTATTTTAAAGCCCGTTTACGGTGTGTTTTAACTGGGTTTTCGGCTGAAAGGCATATGAAATCGGGTACACTTTTGAACGCCGTTATAATATAGTGCTGAGAATGAACGCGTTCTCAATTACGGTCATCTAGCGGAAATACAGTACGTTCAGTTCACGTTCGCCCGAAATACGAACGCATTCAGGTACATCACTGCGCGCACACACACACAGCACACACACACACGCAGGAGAAGGAGAAAGATACAGTAGATTGATGGAACTCTGCAGCGAGGAGCAGAATCTGGGGCTCTGAAAATCCCATACTATAACAAACACCGTACAACTGTAAATAAAGAGGTTGAATAAAATAAAATGGGATGTAAACTAAATTAAATATTGCACAATAGAAAGAAATCTAACCCCAACTAACCTTACCGTCATGCACTTGTCCTAATAAACTAACCTACACTGTAGCACTCAACACTTTGATGAACATTGTTACTCAGCTGATAGAGTCGTGCCCTTCACCTTCCTGATGACTTGTCGTACAGAACTTGTAGAAGTCGCTTTGGATAAAAGCGTTTCAGCTAAATGACTAAATGTAAATGTAGAATATAGTACTTTACTTATACTGTAAGTGAAAATAATAAAAAAAAAGGCCAGGGCTGTACAACTGGGCAAGAATTAGAATGAAAATAACAGCACAGTGGGATGGGAGCATTAGCAGGGCTGTGCAACTGGGCAGTTAGAGTATGAACAGTGAAGTATGAAGTATGGTATGAAGTATGAAGTATGGTATGAAGTATGAAGTATGGTATGACGTATGGTATGAAGTATGAAGTATGGTATGAAGTATGAAGTATGGTATGAAGTATGAAGTATGGTATGAAGTATGGTATGAAGTATGAAGTATGGTATGAAGTATGGTATGAAGTATGAAGTATGAAGTATGGTATGAAGTATGAAGTATGAAGTATGAAGTATGGTATGAAGTATGAAGTATGAAGTATGAAGTATGGTATGAAGTATGAAGTATGAAGTATGGTATGAAGTATGAAGTATGGTATGAAGTATGAAGTATGAAGTATGAAGTATGGTATGAAGTATGGTATGAAGTATGAAGTATGGTATGAAGTATGAAGTATGAAGTATGGTATGAAGTATGAAGTATGAAGTATGGTATGAAGTATGAAGTATGGTATGAAGTATGGTATGAAGTATGAAGTATGAAGTATGAAGTATGGTATGAAGTATGGTATGAAGTATGAAGTATGGTATGAAGTATGAAGTATGAAGTATGGTATGAAGTATGAAGTATGGTATGAAGTATGGTATGAAGTATGAAGTATGGTATGAAGTATGAAGTATGAAGTATGGTATGAAGTATGAAGTATGGTATGAAGTATGGTATGAAGTATGAAGTATGGTATGAATTATGAAGTATGGTATGAATTATGAAGTATGGTATGAAGTATGGTATGAAGTATGAAGTATGGTATGAAGTATGAAGTATGGTATGAAGTATGGTATGAAGTATGGTATGAAGTATGAAGTATGGTATGAAGTATGGTATGAAGTATGAAGTATGGTATGAAGTATGGTATGAATTATGGTCAAACTAAAGAAATTGCAAACTGCCCAGAACAGAGCTGCAAGGTTAGTTTTACATTGTTCCATGAGAACAAACACCATCACTATGCACCGGCAACTCTCATGGTTAACGGTAGAGAATAGGCTGGTTTTCAACACAGTTAAATTTTTCAGGAACACTGTCTTTTCGTCTCAACCTGTTTTCTTATACAAACAAATTGTCAGATGCAGTCAGGTTCATTCTTATTTTACTAGGTCAGCTGATGATGGACAGATTATGTTACCACGTCCAAAATCAAATGCTTTAAAGAGGACTGTTGTTTATCGTGCCATCAATCATTGGAATAACTGCCCACTGAACATAAGTAAATTGAATAGTAAAGTGTCTTTCAAATACCACCTGAGAATGCACTACTTAAATATGTGAGCAAAATATTCTGATGTTGATAATGATGTCTACAATGTTTTACTGTTTTTAGACAATGTTACAATGTTTTTAGATAATGATGTCTACAATGTTTTACTGTTTTTAGATTATCATTGTTAATTGTGATTGTCATATGTATCTTATGTTGTTATGTTTTGTGTTTTGTGTTGTCTTTCTATGTGGACCCCAGGAAGACTAGCTCGCCACTTAGGTGACAGCTAATGGGGATCCTTTTTAAACAATAAACAATAAACAATTATGAAGTATGGTATGAAGTATGGTATGAAGTATGGTATGAAGTATGGTATGAAGTATGAAGTATGGTATGAAGTATGGTATGACGTATGGTATGAAGTATGAAGTATGGTATGAAGTATGGTATGAAGTATGAAGTATGGTATGAAGTATGAAGTATGGTATGAAGTATGAAGTATGAAGTATGAAGTATGGTATGAAGTATGAAGTATGGTATGAAGTATGAAGTATGGTATGAAGTATGAAGTATGGTATGAAGTATGAAGTATGGTATGAAGTATGAAGTATGAAGTATGGTATGAAGTATGGTATGAAGTATGAAGTATGGTATGAAGTATGAAGTATGGTATGAAGTATGAAGTATGAAGTATGAAGTATGGTATGAAGTATGAAGTATGAAGTATGGTATGAAGTATGAAGTATGGTATGAAGTATGGTATGAAGTATGAAGTATGAAGTATGGTATGAAGTATGGTATGAAGTATGAAGTATGGTATGAAGTATGAAGTATGAAGTATGGTATGAAGTATGAAGTATGGTATGAAGTATGGTATGAAGTATGGAGTATGGTATGAAGTATGGTATGAAGTATGAAGTATGGTATGAAGTATGGTATGAAGTATGAAGTATGGTATGAAGTATGGTATGAAGTATGAAGTATGGTATGAATTATGAAGTATGGTATGAATTATGAAGTATGGTATGAAGTATGGTATGAAGTATGAAGTATGAAGTATGGTATGAAGTATGGTATGAAGTATGAAGTATGGTATGAAGTATGGTATGAAGTATGGTATGAAGTATGAAGTATGGTATGAAGTATGGTATGAATTATGAAGTATGGTATGAAGTATGGTATGAAGTATGGTATGAAGTATGGTATGAAGTATGGAGTATGGTATGAATGATGAAGTATGGTATGAAGTATGCAGTATGGTATGAAGTATGAAGTATGGTATGAAGTATGGTATGAAGTATGAAGTATGGTATGAATTATGAAGTATGGTATGAAGTATGGTATGAAGTATGAAGTATGTTATGAATTATGAAGTATGGTATGAAGTATGCAGTATGGTATGAAGTATGAAGTATGGTATGAAGTATGGTATGAAGTATGAAGTATGGTATGAAGTATGGTATGACGTATGAAGTATGGTATGAAGTATGAAGTATGAAGTATGGTATGAATTATGAAGTATGGTATGAAGTATGGTATGAAGTATGAAGTATGGTATGAATTATGAAGTATGGTATGAAGTATGCAGTATGGTATGAAGTATGAAGTATGGTATGAAGTATGGTATGAAGTATGGTATGAAGTATGAAGTATGGTATGAAGTATGGTATGAAGTATGGTATGAAGTATGAAGTATGGTATGAAGTATGAAGTATGGTATGAAGTATGGTATGAAGTATGGTATGAAGTATGAAGTATGGTATGAAGTATGGTATGAAGTATGAAGTATGGTATGAAGTATGGTATGAAGTATGAAGTATGGTATGAAGTATGAAGTATGGTATGCAGTATGAAGTATGAAGTATGGTATGAAGTATGGTATGAAGTATGAAGTATGAAGTATGGTATGAAGTATGGTATGAAGTATGGTATGAAGTATGAAGTATGGTATGAAGTATGGTATGAAGTATGAAGTATGGTATGAAGTATGAAGTATGAAGTATGAAGTATGGTATGAAGTATGAAGTATGGTATGAAGTATGAAGTATGAAGTATGGTATGAAGTATGAAGTATGGTATGAAGTATGGTATGAAGTATGGTATGAAGTATGAAGTATGAAGTATGAAGTATGGTATGAAGTATGGTATGAAGTATGAAGTATGAAGTATGGTATGAAGTATGGTATGAAGTATGGTATGAAGTATGAAGTATGGTATGAAGTATGGTATGAAGTATGGTATGAAGTATGAAGTATGGTATGAAGTATGAAGTATGGTATGAAGTATGAAGTATGGTATGAAGTATGAAGTATGAAGTATGAAGTATGGTATGAATTATGAAGTATGGTATGAAGTATGGTATGAAGTATGGTATGAAGTATGAAGTATGAAGTATGAAGTATGGTATGAAGTATGAAGTATGGTATGAATTATGAAGTATGGTATGAAGTATGGTATGAAGTATGGTATGAATTATGAAGTATGGTATGCAGTATGGTATGAAGTATGGTATGAAGTATGAAGTATGGTATGAAGTATGAAGTATGGTATGAAGTATGGTATGAAGTATGGTATGAATTATGAAGTATGGTATGAAGTATGGTATGAATTATGAAGTATGGTATGAAGTATGGTATGAAGTATGGTATGAAGTATGGTATGAAGTATGGTATGAAGTATGGTATGAAGTATGAAGTATGGTATTAAGTATGGTATGAAGTATGAAGTATGGTATGAATTATGAAGTATGGTTTGAAGTATGGTATGCAGTATGAAGTATGGTATGAATTATGAAGTATGGTATGAAGTATGGTATGAAGTATGGTATGAATTATGAAGTATGGTATGAAGTATGGTATGAAGTATGGTATGAAGTATGAAGTATGGTATGAAGTATGGTATGAAGTATGGTATGAAGTATGAAGTATGGTATTAAGTATGGTATGAAGTATGAAGTATGGTATGAATTATGAAGTATGGTATGAAGTATGGTATGAAGTATGGTATGAAGTATGGTATGAAGTATTAAGTATGGTATGAAGTATGAAGTATGAAGTATAAAGTATGGTATGAAGTATGGTATGAAGTATGGTATGAAGTATGGTATGAAGTATAAAGTATGGTATGCAGTATGGTATGAAGTATGGTATGAGGTATGAAGTATGAAGTATGGTATGAAGTATAAAGTATGGTATGAAGTATGGTATGAAGTATAAAGTGGTTGTACAGTGTTGACAGACAGTGAGGACTGCATCACTGAGCACAGAGTGACAGTTACCATCTTCCTGGACTCTTACTTTTGAAACAGCACTGTGCAATATTACACCTACTGTAGACTTCAGTACATTTTACTGTATTTATTTACTGTATATTTAATTCTATTATTAGGCAATTGGTTTTGTTATTCTTATTCGTGACTTTGTTCTGTCTAAATGTTTAATGTGAGCGATTTGCAGTGTAAAATGTTCTCTCGGGATAATAAAAGTATTTATATTTCAAATTTTTACATTATTACATCATTATTGTTATTGTTATTATTAACAATATTATTATGATGGTTGTATCAACCCTAAATCTGAGTTGGGGCGGGGGTGCAATGCAGACAAACAGTTTTGCTTTACTGAGCTCCGTTATCTGGGGGCTGTAGTTGGTACCTTTAAGCTGCACACCGGAGCATCTTTTAATCCAGCTGTTTGCTGTTCTCTGATATTTTCTGACATTTTGTTGATGCGTCGCTCGACACTTCGAGCTGACATGGGGATATCTTTTATCCTTGATTTGATTGTCTCTTTGTTTGCCAAGCCTTCAAACAAAACATCTGAGCTACAGAGAAAAGCCTCCTTGATATACTCGACTTACAAAAAAGAACCTGTGGGAGGATTTCAACAAGATAAATGCGACAACAGTGCAAAATATTTCACTATAATATCTCAAAGCAAAAAAAAAAAAAAAAAAAAAAAAAAACGTATACTTTTTTTTTCTTTTTTTAATGCTGCCCCCTGTGCCAATGAAAATGCCCCCGCGTGCCTATGCAGGCACGCGTGCCTAAGGTTGCCTACCCCTGTCCTAGATCATACATCCCCAGATGGGGTATTATTGGAAAGCCACACTCATTGGCTACAACGCTCCACAATAATTTTCGAGATCGCCAAATGATCACACTACCCAAATGCAGCACTGAACGGCACAGGAAGTCCTTCATTCCAACAGCCATCAGACTATACAATGCATCACTGTGCCTCACTGCATCACTGTGCACAGAGTGGCAGTTACCATCTTCATGGACTTAGTTTGAAACAGCACTGTGCAATATTACACCTACTGTAGACCTCAGTATATTTTTACTGTATTTATTTACTGTATATTTTATTCCATTTTTATTCTATTTTACTCTACTCTTATCCTAGGCAACTTGATTTGATTCGTTTTATTATTCTAATTTGTGACCTGTTCGGTCTAAATGTTTAAATGTTGAGCGATTTGCAGTGTCAAATTTCCCATGTGATAATAAAAGTATTTCTATTCTATTCTATTCTATTCTATTCTATTCTATTCTATTCTATGATTGACGGAACTAGAGCCCCAAGAGTCGGGAGTGGTATTTTGCGCAATACCGTGTACTTTGCACAAGCCTCAAATACCGGCATGTAACTCGAGAATCGCTGAACGGATCGACAGGCAACAAATAAGCCTTCAATTCGATATATATATTGTATTACAAAATATGCACACACAAAATATGCACAGGTGGGCAAATCGTCCTAAAAAGGGCCCACATGTGGGCCCCCGCAAGGTAAAAATAGAAGGTTCAATAAGGTGATGGTAGCATCGGACACGCCTATCTTAGCCCTGTATGCAAATTGCAAAGGGTCCAGGCAACACTCCAAAGAGCTCTTGCTTAACAATTCTCTCAAATTACTTCATAACCACGGAGGTTAAGGCCACAGGCCTGAAGTCATTAAGAGCCTTGGGACGAGGACCCTTGGCAACCGGCACCACAATGGACTGCTTCCATAAAGATGGCACCCTCTGCTGAGTAAGAGACAGATGCAAAATTAAATAAAAAATAGGGCCTAGCTGTTCTGCACAGACAGTAAGCAGACGGCCACCTATGTTGTCTGGACCTGGACTTTTCTTAGGTTTACACCTTTTAAAACACCTGGTCACACTATGGTCATCAAATGAGAGATCATGAACCTCGGGTGTCCCCAACCCTGTCCTAAACTCAGAGTGTTTCTCTTTAAAATCATGCACATCAAATCTGGTGTAGAACTCATTAAATTCATCTGCTAGCTGCAGATCTGAATTATAGCCACTAAGCTGTATATTAGTCCTACCCTCTTCCTTAAGCCCTACAGTAGTGTTCATACTACTCCAGGCAGAGCCCAGATTATTCATCCTGAGCTGATTTTCTATTTTGTCTTTGTACCAAATTTTCCCAGCCCCGATTTCTCATTTGATCTCTTTCTCTACATTGCGCATCTCTATAAGGTTCCCTTCTCTAAATGCCTTTTCCTTTTTGTGCAATAGTCCTTTAAGAGACGTTGATGTTAAGATACATCTTAACATGTACATGTCAAAATACTTCCCAAAGGTCAGTGAATACCACGATCACAACACCAGAGGAAGCTCCACAAATCATGTTCAACCCAGATTCGGCTCAAACAAGTGACTTAACACGTTTCGCAATTATGCCACATCAATGTGGAACGCCCTACCCACAGCTGTAAAGGAATGTGAATCACTACCCACATTCAAAACCGCTCTTAAAGAGCACCTACGGGAGACTGCAATTCGAAACTGGCCACCGTAAATGTCCAAACCCCCCCACCCCCACCCCCACCCCCTCCTAATAGACAGTCTCCTCCCCTCCGTATGTATATATTCTCCCCCCACCGTATGTATATATTCCCCCGCCACCATATGTATACTTCTCTCCCACCCACCCACCCCCTCCTAATGTACAGTCTCCTCACCCCCTCATATGTATATACTCTGTCAGGATCTATGGGTAACAGTACTGTATATTTGCATATTGTATATGTCACAAATGTAACAGTACTATACACCTGTATGTCATGTATGTCCCTATGCCATAAATGTTATGATGTCATGTATGTTGTGTATGTCATAAATGTCACTATGAATTGAAAATGGGGGACCCTGATGTAAACAAGACAAACGTCTTTCTCTGGTCTGCATCCCCTTAACAATTGTGTGTATTGAGCCGTACTGTATTGTACCCATTCTGCAATCTGTTAAATAAAGTTTTCATTCATTCAACAGTTTTTACAGGGATCACCGTATTCTCACAATAAGATATCCAGCTACAAATAACATCAGTAAGTTCATCAATGTCATTACATGACTCTTTGAACAGTCTGACATGATCATATATATAATAGGACTGGCAATGTCACTAACTCACTCACAGTCACTCATGCATTCCTTCATTCATTGTTAACCACTCTGCCCCCTAGTGGCAGCTCATATGCATGACACTGTTAAATCCAGGTTGCTGGAAGACACATGGACGCTCTGCTTCTGTTGAGTCCTTTGTTAAGCCTCCTGCTCCTGCTGATCCAGACCGTCTTTCAGAGGTCGTGTTGGGCTCAGCTCTAAACACAGAGTGAAGATACTGGTATAATATAGGGATGTCCGATATTATCGGCCGACCGATATTATCGGCTGATATCGGCAGTCAAATGTGATATCGGAAAATATCGGTATCGGTTTAAAAACAAAAAAAAACAATAACAATATTTGTTATATATATATCCAGTGAAATTATTAGTTACCTGAAATTATTCAGTTTTTTGGACAGGGAAACCCTGCATATATCGGTATCGGTTGATATCGGTTGATATCGGTATCGGAAATTAAGAGTTGGACAATATCGGAATATCGGTATCGGTAAAAAAGCCAATATCGAGCATCCCTAGTATAATATGAACCTAGACAACCTCAGGTGTCCACTGGTTCTGGCCATGTCATGCTAGCTTGTAGGGCTGTACCGAATCGTTAGAAGCTTCAAAGCTTCATTAACCCTTTCACTGCCACACGACAGAAGGTTAGCCCTTTACTATCACACAACCGACGGCGATGCTCCATCATTAGCATCATTAGCTCCGCAAATGATTGCGTGATAGTAAAGGGCTAACCTTCTGTATTGTTACAGTGGAAGGGTTAACCGGCTGTCGTGTGGCAGTGAAAGGGTTAATAACGTTGATATTCGAATTCTAAATTTTTTTTTATTTTTTTTTAATGTATGTGGTGTCTATTCATTCTGTTTAAACCAATGGGGTTTTTCTTCACAGTTGCAGATAAAGATTAGGCTACACTAATATTATACTATTATAGTATATGACTCGTCATAAAAATGTAAATAAAACATTTATCATAAATGATGTAGCCTATCTGCATCCGCTCGGCGCTCCATCAAGACGTCACCATCACTTTTGTACCAACCGTGCCCTTATTGGATTATTTATGTTGACGAAACTGATGAGTTATATTCATTAACACATTAATTGCCAATAACAAGTATACTCGTTATTGCCCGCCATGCGTTGAGTGCCAAAAATGAGTAAACTCGTTGTTATGATCATTATTTCTTTTATTCGCTATTGGCATTCATAATTCATCCAGGAAGCCTCCGGGAGCCAGCTGGACCCTGTCTGATATTGCAACGCCTCAATACCGCCGCCTGGTGGATTTCGGGCGAGTTACACTCCACTCTAAACCGGAAGTGGCGCTCGGTGCATCAGGGAAAAAGCTCCGCCAGAGATATCTTGTAACGTGGATCAATATACACACATCGAGTGCATTGGATCGCTTTCGAGACGCAAGAATCAATATGCTTTCTGCGTTTATTGCGTCATACAAACGGAAAATGGATCTAGCAGATCGATGTCAAATAATTAGAATTCTTTTTCTCCAGACGCATCGGCCAGAGGTAAGAGGAATCTAACGTCTCGATTGTCCATTTATTTCATTGCAATCTGTCCGATCAACGTATGGTGTCTTACTAAAGAAAGCCGTTAGTGACGATCAAGGAATCATAAACGACCCCCCCCCCCCCTTTCCTTCACGCATGATGGAGCATAATGTATAGTGATCATATGCATTTGAAATGTTTTATATAGCGTGTATAGGGACGAAACGCCAATCAATAATGTATAATATGCGTCGGGGCCTATAGCGCGCGTTCTAGGAATTACTGCTATACAGTCTAAAAACATACTTATATTCTCGACGGTACTAACACGACAATGTATGAATGGAAAAATATAACGTTCGCACATCAGGAACGATAGATACCCGATGTTGAATGGGCCATAGTAATGTCGATATAGCTATAATATTTAAAAAGTTATAGCCCTGCAAAGAAGGTGAGCCACTCCATAGGCTTACAGCACTGGCAGAGAGTGGTAAAGATGGGCATACTGCATGGCACCCAATGTGTTAAAGAAAGTTGATTTAACACATTGATTGACATACCGTTTTGAATATGAACATAGTCCGGCCGCTTCTGAGCAATTTCAGAGAAAAGACACGAAAACAGCGTTTTTGTGTAATTCAATAAACACGTTGTCATTTTTCGCCTGATTATCGGATCTTCCTGAAATCAAAGCTAGATCATCATTATTATCCTTCGTCATGCATGCAATGTGATTTAGACCGACACGCCGCCGCCGCCCCCCCCCCCCCCCCCCCCCCTAAACTAACCCGTTTCTAACGGGGTGCAATAACGGTATAAGACCGTCTGCCAGCTCAGACACACTCAGAACAGTATGCACAAGGTGCCCCGCTGAATTATGAATGGCAATAGAGAATAAAAGAAATACCGTGACGGAAACGTAGATTTCGGCACTCAACGATCAGGCGACAGAACCGTAGATCTACATTTTTGGCAATCAAAGGGTTAATAATTTAAAAAAAATAATACTTGTTTAATCAGATCACTTTATTCAAATTGAGGATTTTGTTTGAGGATATTTCTTTAAATGTATTATTATTACATTAAAATGTTAAAAAAAAATTATGATTACATCATAAAATAGGACGACAGACATTCGAAGCTTCATTCGAAAACTTCAATAGAAGCTTCGAATGTAAATCGGTACAGCCCTACTAGCTCGTCGGTAAATGGTAACTAAATAAAAGTATGGGGGCTGAATAACTCTCCAAGTTTATGCTAGATTTTGACGAGGGAAAAACCATGGTTATTTTCAAAGGGGTGCCTTGACCTCTCACCTCAAGATATGTGAATGACAATGGGTGCTATGGGTCACTGGTCTCCCCTGATGTAACCATGACCCTGATGTAAACAAGACGAAAGTCTTTCTCAGGTCTGCATCCCCTTAACAATTGTGTGTATTGAGCCGTACTGTACTGTACCCATTCTGCAATCTGTTAATAAGGTTTTCATTCATTCATCCCTTTATGCAGTTTTGGGGCAGGAATGGTGCATTTCTTTGCATACAGTACAATGTGTTATTTTTGCCTATTCAAAAAACGTGACTCGGCATGGTGAAACACGCCTCGTTACGGCCGTCACAAACTCTTGAAATGTCACAAAATTCGAAGATAGGTCGAAACCAAATTCATTCAGAGGGAAGAGACAACAGACATGGACCCAGTAATTTGTTGGCGATGTGCAAATAATTGCCGGGAAACATTAAATATCTTTGGAACCATTTTGTGTTAAATTGTATCTGAATCGGGAGATTCTGTTCTCTCCGTCAAAATGTTGAGTGTATCTCTCGTGGCATACGGGCTGGCTGGCCGGCAGTGTGCGGAACATACAGGCTGGCTGGCCGGCAGTGTGCGGAACATACAGGCTGGCTGGCCGGCAGTGTGCGGAACATACAGGCTGGCAGGCTGGCAGTGTGCGGAACATACAGGCTGGCTGGCTGGCAGTGTGCGGAACATACAGGCTGGCTGGCCGGCAGTGTGCGGAAGGCATAGAATCTTGAAATTACTAGATCGGTTGTTATCTCTAACGGATGCATCTGCATCTAATCCGCTGTAACTATTTATCTATTTCTATATTTATTCTATACTCCAGTGGGCTGCGCAGATCTGGCCGTCAGACAGACGGAGGACAGAGAGAGGCGCTTGTCCCTGGTTTTATAATAAAATGGCTATTTGGATAAGATCAATCAATCAAATGTATTTATATAGCACATTTAGACATGACGCTTGTCAACCAAAGTGCTTCACATAGCTAAGAACAAAGAAAAGTATAGAATAAACAGAAAAAACAACCAACGGATAGACAAAGGAAAACAGAACAACACGTCAACAAGCAAGGCAAGAGTCAAAGTGAGTCAGGGAAGGCCAGGCGATATAGGTGGGTTTTGAGTTCTGATTTAAAAGACTCGATGGAGGGGGCAGATTTAATGGACATGGGGATGCTGTTCCAGAGGTCAGGGGCTGCGACAGCAAAAGCACGTCCCCCCCTAGACTTGAAGTTAGACCTACGGGTGGTTAAGAGACCCTTGTCAGACGATCTGAGGGCCCTGACGTTGGTATAGGGGGTGAGGAGGTCTGCTAGGTAAGCAGGGGCCTTACCATTAACACTTTCAATGCCTGAATGCCCACGACGTTTATTAGCGTTTTATTTTTTTATTAGCGATCTGAATTCATATTTCATCAACCGAGTCTCCCGTTGGTATGCAGCCCCTGTAGGAGCTCAGATGTGAAAAAAACGCCCCCTATCGTCTCCCAGATGGTAATGCACCCTTTTGAAATGGACTCAATGAAAATGGATGAGAAAAGAAAAATCCGGAATCCACATTTTACTTCTCAGGCATGTAACCCGAGCCGATCGGATTCATTGTGGACCCTCAGAACAGGGTGGAATACATATGTACAGTATGTAGCGTTGGATCAATAAAAGCGATCGATATTTGGAATGGCGATCAGGAATTGGAATAATCTTTTTGGATAACATCTGATCTCAGGTAAGGAATCCATTTGACCAGTCTTAGGATAATCAGACCTGTTTTCACGGAGATAAGCTTTTCCCCTATGTGTGATCTGGCTGTTTGGCTGTGCATGCGATCAGGAAATAAGAGAATCGATTTTTCAGATCGCCTATATAGCGTACACATATACTATCGATAATCTAGCGTTTATTTGAAAACTATTCATAAATAGGCCGAAAAATGACAGGGTTTTTGTGTATTCTAGAATATATATTCCAGTAAAGGGCGATTATCATGGAATATTTATATTTTCCTTGAAAACGAGGGCTTTTCAAAATGCTATAAAACGAAAATGAACCGATAAAAAAACAATCCGCTTCGACAATGTTGACTGGAAAACGAGTCATTGATAAGCGACGGGCAGATTAGACACATAAGAAGAAGGCCGGATGGCTGAAAGCGTTTTATGCATTATACAACTTGTGCATATAAAAATAAAAACAACGATTTTCCCCGAGTGCGGTCCCTATTCCATTTTTTGCAACTTAATTAATGTTGGACTACGCACCTGTCTGAGCGCAGTGGTTACCCCTTTTTCTACTTAAGATTAGACACATAGCCATAATTTAAAACATAGATTAGGCGTTATTAACGCTAACATTGAAGTGGATGGTGGGCATTCAAGCACTAAATCGTGCGCCCCCTGCTGGCACTGAAAGTGTTAAAGGCTTTGTAGACCAATAAGAGGACCTTGAAGTCTATTCTAAAGCGCACCGGGAGCCAGTGGAGGGAGGCCAGTACAGGGGTGATGTGAGCTCTCTTCCGGGTACCTGTGAGCAGTCTAGCGGCAGCGTTTTGGGACATGCATGCAGAGAGGGACATTGATAGGAGCCCATAACTGAAAAGGAGGGGCCTTTTGTGTGTGTTTTATGGTGTTCCCTGAGGTCTTGGTGTCTTAACCCTTTCACAGCCACACTACAGAAGGTTAACCCTTTACTATCACACTACCGACGGTTAGTGTGGCAGTGAAAGGGTTAACCTGCTGTTGTGCGACAGTGAAAGGGTTATTGGTCGTGCGGCAGTGAAAGGGTTAATGTGGTATTTTGAAGGGATCTTTGACCATGTTTATCAATTCTCGAGTGATCCTAAATGGTTTAAGTAGCAGTCTCCTAGAAGGCAAAGTATAGGTCAGCGACACAGACGGCAGACGGTGTGAGACAGAGCCTTACGTATCCCACGTCGGGCCGGTAGCAGGTGTAGGCTCCCAGGATGCTGTGCAGCACATCGTAGTAGGGGCCGCCCTGGTGACGGAGCACGGAGGGGTTAGACAAGGGAACACCTTCACACAGACAGACAGACAGACAGACAGACAGACAGACAGACAGACAGACAGACAGACAGACAGACAGACAGACAGACAGACAGACAGACAGACAGACAGACAGACAGACAGACAGACAGACAGACAGACAGACAGACAGACAGACAGACAGACAGACAGACAGACAGACAGACAGACAGACAGACAGACAGACAGACAGACAGACAGACAGACAGACAGACAGACAGACAGACAGACAGACAGACAGACAGACAGACAGACAGACAGACAGACAGACAGACAGACAGACAGACAGACAGACAGACAGACAGACAGACAGACAGACAGACAGACAGACAGACAGACAGACAGACAGACAGACAGACAGACAGACAGACAGACAGACAGACAGACAGACAGACAGACAGACAGACAGACAGACAGACAGACAGACAGACAGACAGACAGACAGACAGACAGACAGACAGACAGACAGACAGACAGACAGACAGACAGACAGACAGACAGACAGACAGACAGACAGACAGACAGACAGACAGACAGACAGACAGACAGACAGACAGACAGACAGACAGACAGACAGACAGACAGACAGACAGACAGACAGACAGACAGACAGACAGACAGACAGACAGACAGACAGACAGACAGACAGACAGACAGACAGACAGACAGACAGACAGACAGACAGACAGACAGACAGACAGACAGACAGACAGACAGACAGACAGACAGACAGACAGACAGACAGACAGACAGACAGACAGACAGACAGACAGACAGACAGACAGACAGACAGACAGACAGACAGACAGACAGACAGACAGACAGACAGACAGACAGACAGACAGACAGACAGACAGACAGACAGACAGACAGACAGACAGACAGACAGACAGACAGACAGACAGACAGACAGACAGACAGACAGACAGACAGACAGACAGACAGACAGACAGACAGACAGACAGACAGACAGACAGACAGACAGACAGACAGACAGACAGACAGACAGACAGACAGACAGACAGACAGACAGACAGACAGACAGACAGACAGACAGACAGACAGACAGACAGACAGACAGACAGACAGACAGACAGACAGACAGACAGACAGACAGACAGACAGACAGACAGACAGACAGACAGACAGACAGACAGACAGACAGACAGACAGACAGACAGACAGACAGACAGACAGACAGACAGACAGACAGACAGACAGACAGACAGACAGACAGACAGACAGACAGACAGACAGACAGACAGACAGACAGACAGACAGACAGACAGACAGACAGACAGACAGACAGACAGACAGACAGACAGACAGACAGACAGACAGACAGACAGACAGACAGACAGACAGACAGACAGACAGACAGACAGACAGACAGACAGACAGACAGACAGACAGACAGACAGACAGACAGACAGACAGACAGACAGACAGACAGACAGACAGACAGACAGACAGACAGACAGACAGACAGACAGACAGACAGACAGCTCTGCCAGCCTCACAGCTACTTGCAGAAGCTGGGATGTGAGTTTTTAGTCAGTGGTGGAGAGATGGCTCATCTACATTCACACTGCAAGGTCACTTACAAACATGTCGTCAGACGGCCACCAGGAGGTGCTGTTTGTTTAATTTACCATGACTGAGGCAAATGTGATAATATATATCTTGATATGGTTCATCAATACTGAGGTAAATGTGATAATATAAATTGATATGGTTCATCAATACTGAGGTAAATGTGATAATATAGCTTGATATGGTTCATCAATACTGAGGTAAATGTGATAATATAGCTTGATATGGTTCATCAATACTGAGGTAAATGTTTTTTTTTTAATCCACTTTTTCTCCTCCTGTTTTTCTGTATTTTTCCTTCCATCCCAATTTAGTCGTTATGCCAATTCCCCCCTCCCCTTCCTGGTCGTTGCGCGCATGTGCTCCCCACTGGTCGGTCCAGGGAGCCCTGAAGTCTATCACATGCTTCCTCCGATACATAGGAGACAGCCAGCAGCCTCTTTTCACCTGGCAGCGAGGACTCTCATTGGGGAAGTGTAACGCGTGGGAGGTCACACTACCCTCACCATCTCCCTCCCTCGCTGGGCAGGCGCCCTGACCGACCTGTAGGAGTCGCTGTTTACAACGACCAGATCACCACCCACCGGCTTCCCTCCCGCTGACACCGGCAATTGTGTCAGTATGACGACTGACCAAGCCGGAGGCACCGCTGACAGCTGGATTCGATGCCAGTGTCTCTGCGGTGGTAGGCAGACACTTGGTCCGCTGTGCTACCCGGCCGCACCAAGTACTGAGGTAAATGTGATAATATAACTTGATATATTTCTTTTTATCCACTTTTTCTCCTTATTTTTCTATTTTTCTCCCCTCCCAATTTCGTAATTCCAATTCACCCCTCCCCTGTCTTGAACGTTGCTAGACTATGCCTCCCACTGGTCGGCTGTAGTGAGGACAGAAGCCTTGCATCACGTGTCCCCTCCGGTACACGAGGAGGCAGCCTGTCGCATCTTTTCACCAGATCTCTCGAACTCTCAGTGGGAGGCTCACGCTGCCCCCGATACTTCCTGTTTCTGCTGTACAGGCGTCACCCAACCGACCTGTAGGAGTCGCTGTCCACAACGTCCAATCCCCACCCACCGGCTTTCCCACCCCTAACACTTGCCTATTGTATTAGTATGAACGACCGGCCAAGCCGGAAGCAACGCAGAGAGCTGGGCTCGATACCAGCATCTCCTGCGTTAGTGGCGAGCGCCTTGCCCACTGCTACCACCCAGCCGCTCCAATATAACTTGATATTGATCAGTACTGAGGGACAGCTTGATGAGGGTTAGGGTTAGATAAGATATATCCACTGACCTGCTGGAAGATGCAGAGGTGAGGGAAGGTCCTGGAGATGTCGAGCTTGATGAGCTCCAGGCTAGACTCTCTGTCTGAAGAGCCTGAGTCTGGAGAGCAGGAGGGAAACATCCACACAGACATAGACTGTGATATTCTGGGAGCCCATATTATATGGATACAATAATAATCAAATTATTATTATAATCTTTTCTTTTATTATTGGAGTGAGGTGAAATGTGTTTGTTTATTAAAGGATCCCCAATTAGAGACACATGAACGAGCCTCTCGTCGTCCTGGACCAAACAAATACAATACAAATGAACAACTAAAAATACAAAGTAAAATAAAACAAAACACTAAAATTTTAAATGAATACAAATATACAAATTCACATTATAAAATCAAATCTAACATTCCAGTCAAATAAAAAGAAATATAGAGAGCGAGAGAGAGCGAGAGAGAGCGAGAGAGAGAGAGACACAGACAGACAGACAGACAGACAGACAGACAGACAGACAGACAGACAGACAGACAGACAGACAGACAGACAGACAGACAGACAGACAGACAGACAGACAGACAGACAGACAGACAGACAGACAGACAGACAGACAGACAGACAGACAGACAGACAGACAGACAGACAGACAGACAGACAGACAGACAGACAGACAGACAGACAGACAGACAGACAGACAGACAGACAGACAGACAGACAGACAGACAGACAGACAGACAGACAGACAGACAGACAGACAGACAGACAGACAGACAGACAGACAGACAGACAGACAGACAGACAGACAGACAGACAGACAGACAGACAGACAGACAGACAGACAGACAGACAGACAGACAGACAGACAGACAGACAGACAGACAGACAGACAGACAGACAGACAGACAGACAGACAGACAGACAGACAGACAGACAGACAGACAGACAGACAGACAGACAGACAGACAGACAGACAGACAGACAGACAGACAGACAGACAGACAGACAGACAGACAGACAGACAGACAGACAGACAGACAGACAGACAGACAGACAGACAGACAGACAGACAGACAGACAGACAGACAGACAGACAGACAGACAGACAGACAGACAGACAGACAGACAGACAGACAGACAGACAGACAGACAGACAGACAGACAGACAGACAGACAGACAGACAGACAGACAGACAGACAGACAGACAGACAGACAGACAGACAGACAGACAGACAGACAGACAGACAGACAGACAGACAGACAGACAGACAGACAGACAGACAGACAGACAGACAGACAGACAGACAGACAGACAGACAGACAGACAGACAGACAGACAGACAGACAGACAGACAGACAGACAGACAGACAGACAGACAGACAGACAGACAGACAGACAGACAGACAGACAGACAGACAGACAGACAGACAGACAGACAGACAGACAGACAGACAGACAGACAGACAGACAGACAGACAGACAGACAGACAGACAGACAGACAGACAGACAGACAGACAGACAGACAGACAGACAGACAGACAGACAGACAGACAGACAGACAGACAGACAGACAGACAGACAGACAGACAGACAGACAGACAGACAGACAGACAGACAGACAGACAGACAGACAGACAGACAGACAGACAGACAGACAGACAGACAGACAGACAGACAGACAGACAGACAGACAGACAGACAGACAGACAGACAGACAGACAGACAGACAGACAGATAGATAGATAGATAGATAGATAGATAGATAGATAGATAGATAGATAGATAGATAGATAGATAGATAGATAGATAGATAGATAGATAGATAGATACAGTGAGTCTCTACCTTCAGTTTCAGCATCAGAGGCAGGTGCAGGTAGGCTCTTCCACTTCTCTCTCGCCCGGGACAAACAGATGCTATACAGCTCTGTGGAGACACACAATACAATGCTTCAGTGGATATGAGAGAGAGAGAGAGAGAGAGAGAGGGGAGAGAGAGAGGGAGAGAGAGAGATGAGAGAGAGAGAGAGAGGAGAAACAGAGGAGAGAGAGAGCTAGCTGTGAGCTAGCAGCAGTCTATGTTGCTGCCTGCCATAGACTGAGGGACAGTGAGTGACAGTCACCTGACACACGTTTATACTGTGATGTTTTAAGTTTTGATGATATTTTTATGTACTTTGACATTGATATCTGTTTTGTAATTCATGTTTAATGTTAATATTAATCATTTGCTTTGGCAACATGTACAAGTTACGTCATGCCAATAAAGCCATTTGAATTTAATTGAATTGAATTGAATTGAATTGAATTGAGAGAGAGAGAGAGATACAGAGAAGACGGCCACCTGGAGGACTTCCTGAAAGACCAAAGCTTATTTGTGGATATTACTGTGATGTCAGAGATAATCATATATTACTGTGATGTCAGAGAGAATCATTATGCTTATAATTTTCCACAAGATGCGTCATTCAGCATGAGCAAAAACAAAGAGAGACTATCGATTAATTCATAAGGGTAAAGTCCTGCTCGATTGCCAGAACAATTTTCGTTTCAGTCCTTGAATCAAAATGTCTGTACAAACAAAAATGATATATGGGTCCAATGACAATAAAAAAGAATAATAGTAAATAAAAATATGATTATTATTATTTTGGACTGATTGTACCTAAGGTTACACAGACCACAATAATGATTAGGAAGCTATTAACACTTTGACTGCCAGGGGGCGTCTTTAGACGTCTTTGCTGGCGATGCTAAAGTTGCCGGGGGACGCTTTACGTCGTCTTTATATCAATATTTCAAAAATCTGCGATCTGATCCATAATGTCCCTCCGCTGGCCTGAGACACAAGTGTGATCTCCTCTCAATCCTCTAGCGGTTCAAGACCGCCATCTGGTGGCCGATCGGCAGATCGAAACCGGATGTCAACCTTTAACCCGGTAGGACTCACTCCATATGGGGTCCGGGCACTCGCTAATGTTAGAGAGACTCCGTCTTCACACAGTGAACATCGATCGCTGCAAATAACTCGAAAAAACAACATGATTTGGACGTATATATTATTATACAACCTGGAAATGGACCGACTATTTCAACATCCCATAATGGAAAACTGTCTACCCCACGCTGATCGCCCAACGGCCCGCGGAGACTGGGGTGAGTTTTAGCGTGTAATATTACCGTGTTCGACACTAACTGCTATGATGAACATTTGACCCACATTAGATGATTGGTATAACGCTGCCCACGGAATTATAAACGCCCCCTCGCCCATCCGGTCAACATCAGATGACGTGTAGTAACTTCTAGAAGTACGTCTAGTTGAAATTTTTTATATCGCCCCGATTGCCATCAAACTGTATTTCATCATCAATATAATGCATTTGGGGCTATATATCACGTTCTGGAGAAAGCTGCAGAAAGAGATGAAAACATACTTATACATTAGACCATACTTTACTATGAATATGTGAATGAAAAAGTTTAACGTTGCTACAATACATATAGGACTTTGAATGGGCCCTAATAATGGCAATGTAGCAATAGAATTTAAAAAGTTATAGCCCTGCAAAGAAGGGGACTTTCTCCATAGACAAATAGCGCTGGCAATCTATGGTATATCATTAATTTAACCTTAGGCAACCAAAGTGTTAACACTTTCAGTGCCGTTCACGTAGATCTACAGTTCTGTCGTCCGATCGTCAGTGTTGGGCAAGTTACTTTAAAAAAGTAACTAGTTACAGTTACTAGTTACTTCTTCCAAAAAGTAACTAAATTACTTACTCAGTTACAAATTATAAAAGTAACTAGTTACTTCAGAAAGTAACTATTGCGTTACTTTCAAGTTTCTTTTTTACATAAACAACATACACAAATCTAAACTATTTTAATGTTGCTGTGGGACAAAGTGAGACTAGCCTCCAATCAAATGCCATGTATGTAGATATTATAATTACTATGTTTATATAGTGGATCATACAAATACAAACAGAATAGATGTTTTGGAACTTTTGATATGTATTGCCCCTCAACAGGCCACAACTGGGCAACATTAAATTATGCTTGTTAAGCACTATACCAAAAATAAATAACAAATATATACTGATTCATTGAACATTTTAATTAACAGATTGCAAATGGGTACAATACAGTACGGCTCAATACACACAATTGTTAAGGGGATGCAGACCAGAGAAAGAGTTTTCGCCCCCATTTTCAATTCATGACATTTATGACGAAAGTCTTTCTCTGGTCTGCATCCCCTTAACAATTGTATGTATTGAGCTGTACTGTACTGTACCCATTCTGCAATCTGTTAATAAACTTTTCAATCAATCAATCAATGACATACACAACATACAGATATAAGAATCTAATCGAATCATCTAAACTAATCTAATCATTACATTTAAGACATGCATGACATACAGAGATATATATATCTCTGAGCACCTGAAGCCTGTGCTATTAAACCAGGAAGTGCAGCACTGTTGATAAGGCTGTCAGCACTGCAGTAGAGCCACTCAGTGCCCTGCGCTGCAAAGAGTGAACACAAAACGCTCATGGACCCGCGGTCTCATGTTGACTGAGTCGCTTGTGTTGTTAGTTGGATTCGTTTTGGATTATTTGGGCTCAAAACGTACACTACACAGACCGCGGTCTCATGCTGACTGATCAGTGATCGCTTGTCTTGTCGCGCTGTGTGTCAGACTCTGGATGCTTTAGACACCCGCCCACCTCCACCTCTGATTGGCTGTGACATTTTATTCAACCTCAGCCAATCGTCAGCATGTATGCTTGGCTCGCGCACTGTCCACTAAACAAGGAAGAACATATTATTGCCTCTCGGTGCAGAGATCTGTCTGATGAAAGAAACAGGTTCATTCATAGTAACGCGCTGCATTTTTTTTGCAGTAACGCTAACGGCGTTATTAAGATTGGAAGAGTAATCCGTTAGATTACTCGTTACTGAAAAAACGAATGCCGTTAGTAACGCCATTACTTATAGCGCCGTTATTCCCATCACTGCCGATCGTTGAGTGCCGGTCTAAACCACATTGCATGCGTGCACCACAAAGGATAATAGTGATGATCTAGCATTGATTTCAGGAAGATCGGATAATCAGGCGAAAAATGACAACGTGTTTATTGAATTACACAAAAACGCTGTTTTCGTGTATTTTCCCTGGAATTGCTCAGAAGCAGCCGGACTATGTTCATATTCAAAACGGTATCAAACGGAAATGTACAGATAAATGTACAGACAAAAATTATCTGTTTTTTGCACGTTGACCAGAAGTAGCTCAATGAGACTCGAGGGCGTTATTAGACCCATAGCGATACTATAAAATATAGGTTTAGTTCTACAAACTACAACTATGTTTACATGGGGTTAATGGGCGGCATGGAAGTGGTCACTTCCCGGAAGGGGCGTGGCACTCAATGTGTTAACACATTGGTTGCCAGCCGGATATGACGATTTATCGCTTGGATGCCACCACGTTAATCAATGGGAGGACAAGCACATTTGCGAACGCATAAACTATATCTTAAATTATGGCTATGTGTCTAATACACCCGTCGCTTATCAATGACTTGCTTGCAGTCAACATGTACGAAACGGATTGTTTTTCATCAGTACATTTCCGTTTTATACCATTTTGAATACGAGTATAGTTTCCGAGAGTTCTAGTAATTTCAGAGAAATTCCGCCAAAATAGCCATTTACTGGAATACACAAAACACATTTTCCGGCTGATTTATGAATCGTTTTCAAATAAACGCTAGATTATCGAGAGTATTGGTGTTCTTATGCACGATACAAAAGCGGGCTGAAAAATCATTTATTTTTGCCACGTGTGGAGAGGTGCGGCAGACGTACCGTGGGTGATGTTGAGCTCGTTGCCCACAGCCAGGCTCCACACCCTGCCTCGGACACTGGGGGGCACACCCTGCCACCACAGCTCTCTGACCCGCCGCGACGTACACCTGGGGGGGAGGGGGGGGGGGGGGAGTTAACCTCTTAACTCATTCAGCGTCATCGCTTAATGAGCCAGGGGGCGCTAGAACGCCATCGCTTTAATCAATGGGGAGACTGCGACATTTGCGAGTGCTTAAAATATATCTTAGTCCCCCCTATGGAACCTACTATTTATCAAGGACTTTAAGTCTGTTAGGAAATGATGCTCCAACCCCATCACACTATGTTCCATCAAGGCCTGGAAGACTGTCCGTAAGGTGGAGGGCCGAGCCAAGCTGACCTCTCCTCTTACCCCGATCGTAGGCAATCCTGACTTTAAGCCAGACCAAATTGGCGGCGGCTTCAAGACCTGGCATAAACAGGGCATAACTGATCTTGGCCACCTGTTTGATGGCCGGACCCTAATGTCCTTTACACAGCTGCAGCAGCGGTATGGCCGATTGAAAGCAGAATTTTACCTACAAATTAGGCAGTTTATCACCAAGGACACCTCACTTTTAACGAACAGCTTCACCTCGCAGGTGGAGAAAGCCCTCTCCTTGCAGATCCCCAAAAAACAAATATCTATCTTCTATAGTACTCTGAACCTTAATTCATCTTTATCTTCCTTTGTTACTAAACAATCCTGGGAAAAAGACTTGGACATAGAAATCACAGATGCAGACTGGCAGGATGCGTGGACCTACGCAAAAAAAATCTCTGTTTGCAACCGCACCAAGGCTATTCAAATTAGAATCTTGCACCGCATTCATATTACCCCCGCCCTTAAGAGTAAAATGGATCCCAATGCGTCCCCACTTTGTTTTAAATGTAAGATAGAGACTGGAAACCACGTCCACTGCTTTTGGACCCGTGTAAAGCTTCAGAGCTATTGGTTCGACATCGTAGAGGAACTATCTGACATATTTCACACCCCGATCGAGCTGGATCCCCTCTGCCTTTTACTGGGCCTCCCAGATATTCATATTGCCAACTTCAAACATAAGAGACTGTTCAATTGGTTGACATTTGCTGCTAGAAAGAACATCCTATTGTTTTGGATCAAGGATGAGGTCCCATCAAAGAGGTCATGGCACAATATCATAATGGAATGCATTCCCTGTGAGTATATTATGTGCATGCTGCATTCCAAGTTGGACACTTTTTATGAGATCTGGGACCCTTATCTATCACATATTGGACCTGCGCTATCCACCACTGTACTCGCCGGATGTCCCCATTACCAGTAACCCCCCAATGGACCATTGCTGCCTTGTTTTGTCTGGTTGTACTGGCGTACTTGTTGCAGAGGGAATACACGGCCACATGCACACGCTCACATGCACACGCTCACACTACACATATACATTCACACATAAAACATGTACATAGGTAAGGCACACGCACATATGGGTAGGTAGAACACGCATATATATAGCACACAAGATAATGCACACATGAGAGCCACACTTATTATTTTTCTTTTTTTAATTTTTATATATTTTTTTATTTAATTCTTATTGTTTTACTTTCTTGTTTGCCTGTCTTGTGCTGTTATTACTGTTGTTAGTGTCACTATTATTATTATTGTTAATGGTATTGTATTGTGATGTCTTGTTCTATGTTGAAAATTGAAAATAAAAACATTTATAAAAAAAAATATATATATATATATATCTTATATTATAGCTATGGGTCTAATACACCCGTCGATTGTCAGTGAGTTGCTTCCAGTCAACATGCACAAAACATTGTTTTTTCATTCTTACATTTCCGTTTTATACCGTTTTGAATATGAATATAGTTTGGGTGATTCTGAGTAATTCCAGGAAAAGACGCGATAATAGCGTTTTAGCAGAATACACTAAACACGTTGTCATTTTTCGCCTGATTATCGAATCTTCCTGAAATCAACGCTAGATTATCGTTATCATCCTTCCTCGTGCATACATGAAATGGCCCTCGTAGCGGGGAGCTCGCCCCCACCCCCACCGCAGCCAACGGTAAAAAGCACATACACATACACACAGATAGCTTTGATCGCGGTAGAAAGAAATATCAGATCAATGCAAGATTGGATATATAGAGTCCTTACCTGGTCTCTGATGTAATGCAAAATAAATAATCCAATTATCTGATCGCCATTCCAAGTTCTGGTCGTGGAGCTCCGTCTCACATTGCCCAGGGGGGGGGGGGGGGGGGGGCAGCATCGCAGATGTAACGTTGTAAACGCTAGTCCTGCCGGAGTATTTACACCCCGCCCGCACGGCTCAGATCGTCCTAGAAAAGAAACTACACCATTTCTAATGGAGTGCAATACCAGCTGGAAGGCGTAGGCGGCGGTATTTGCCCTTTTGCGAGCTCAGACCCATTCCCAACGATAACATCAGGCTGGATGGATGAAAAATGTATGGATATAGCTAATAAAAGAAATAACGATTAAAACCTGACTTTTCTCGTGATTGGCGCTGAACGGTTGGCGAGTTAACCCGACTTTTCTTGTGACTGGCGCTGAATGAGTTAAGCATCGGACGGCCCGACAGCGTCTGCTCTCGTCTGTTGGCTCCGGGCTGCGTTTTCGCCGATCAACCGATACATTGTTGGAAAGTTGCATTTTCGATCGTCCCCACACTCAACCTATTGCGCGATTCCATTCTCGAGTTACAAGGCGAAACATCCGGCGAGCGTCATTTGACAAGTCGCTCGGACGATTGACCGCGTCCGGTTGTGAGCGCTCCTGAACTGACCGGTCATCGCTGACGGTGAAAATGATTGACCACCAGGGAGCGTCTGCTCCGAAGCGAAGTGGGGGAAGGTGACACATGAAGACAAAGAAGTCCATTGTTTTGACCAGAGCCTCTGAAAGAATGGGAGCGGACGGCCATTTTGGATAATCATGCCAAATTTGTACTGGTACACGCATTACAAAAACCTTTGTAAAACATACATTTTCCATGGGATCCAGATCCTATTGGTCAACAGTGGCAGACTGTGGTTGTACTGGGCAGCTGCTAGTGGTCAACAGTGGCAGACTGTGGTTGTACTGGGCAGCTCCTAGTGGTCAACAGTGGCAGACTGTGGTTGTACTGGGCAGCTCCTAGTGGTCAACAGTGGCAGACTGTGGTTGTACTGGGCAGCTGCTAGTGGTCAACAGTGTCAGACTGTGGTTGTACTGGGCAGCTCCTAGTGGTCAACAGTGTCATACTGGTTGTACTGGGCAGCTCCTAGTGGTCAACAGTGTCATACTGGTTGTACTGGGCAGCTCCTAGTGATCAACAGTGTCATACTGGTTGTACTGGGCAGCTCCTAGTGGTCAACAGTGTCAGACTGTGGTTGTACTGGGCAGCTCCTAGTGGTCAACACTGTCAGACTGTGGTTGTACTGGGCAGCTCCTAGTGGTCAACAGTGGCAGATTGTGGTTGTACTGGGCAGCTCCTAGTGGTCAACAGTGGCAGACTGTGGTCGTACTGGGCAGCTGCTAGTGGTCAACAGTGGCAGACTGTGGTTGTACTGGGCAGCTCCTAGTAGTCAACAGCGGCAGACTGTGGTTGTACTGGGCAGCTCCTAGTTCAAGTTCAAGTTCTTTAATAGTTGTCATACAGAAGTACAGAATACTTTCATACAAAATGCTTCTTACTGTTACGCTCCAGAGACTGTGCTAGACAAGATAGTATCAAATAACATAATAACATAATATAGCATGAATTTAGAAGAAGAAAAATGAGGTCACAGTGTTCGGTATAGACATATGTACAATGTTCTGAGTTACCATATAATATACAATACACAATACTATGCAGTGTACTAATGTACAGTACTATCTAGTGCAAAGCAGAAATGGGATGAGGTACAATTTTAGGTACAATTTTAGGTACAATTTACAGTAAGGTGTACGAGTTGTAGTGCAATCCTTCATCCATAAATATAAAGTGTGGGGAGTGGGTGCTACAGTGTGTTTGTTTAAAGTGGGTGTGTGCTATAAAGTGTGTGGAGTGGGTGCTACAGTGTGTTTGTTTAAAGTGAGTGTGTGCGTGTGGATGTGTGTGCTATGTGCGTTTGGTGGTTGTTGTTGTGTAGTGTTCATTCATTGTTCGTTTAGCAGCCTGATGGCCTGGGGATAGAAGCTTCTTCTGAGTCTTTCTGTGCTCGCCTTGAGACTCCGGTATCGCTTGCCTGACCGCAGCAGTTCAAAGAGGCAGTTGTTCGGGTGACTGGAGTCTTTAATGATTCTCTTAGCCTTGCCCTTGCAACGCTTGTTGTAAATGTTCTGGAGGGTGGGGAGCCCCCCTCCAATTGTGCGTTCGGCTGAACGTGTCACTCTTTGTAGTCTGCTTCGGTCTTGTGCAGTGCTATTCCCAAACCAGGAGGTGATGTTGCCGGTCAAGATACTCTCTATTGTACATGAGTAGAAGTTCTTAAGGATCTTCTGGCTGACTTGGAACTTCCTTAGGCGCCTGAGGAAGTAGAGGCGTTGTCGTGCCTTCTTCACAACACTGTCAATGTGTGTGGTCCATGTCAAGTCCTCGGATATGTAGGCTCCGAGGTACTTAAAGCTGTTGACTCTCTCAACCGGTGCCCCGTCGATGCTGAGGGGGCTGTAGTCCTTGACCCCCGACCTCCTGAAGTCCACAATCATCTCCTTTGTTTTGCTGACGTTCAGGGAGAGGCTGTTTTCCTGGCACCATCCCGCCAGGACCTTGACCTCTTCCAGGTAGGCCCTCTCGTCGTTGGCAGAGATCAGGCCCACCACCACTGTGTCGTCAGCAAATTTGATGATTGTATTGCTACTCCGCTGAGCCACACAGTCGTGTGTGTACAGGGAGTAGAGGAGGGGACTCAGAACACAGCCCTGGGGGGCCCCTATGTTGAGGGTGATGGATGAGGAGGTGCAGTTGCCTGCTCTCACCACCTGGGGTCTGCCAGTCAGGAAGTCCAAGACCCACTGGCAGAGGTCATAGCCCAAGCCCAGGTCCCTGAGCTTGGCTATGAGTATGGAGGGGACTATGGTATTGAATGCCGAGCTGTAGTCGATGAATAGCATTCTCACATAGTTCCCCTGCCTCTTGTCCAGGTGTGATGCTGCTGTGTGCAGCACATGGGCTATGGCGTCCTCCGTGGACCTGTTGGGGCGGTATGCAAATTGCAGGGGGTCCATGTTGATGGGGAGGGAGGAGCAGATGTAGCCCTTTACTAGCTTCTCAAAGCACTTCATGGCTATGGAGGTGAGAGCTACAGGGCGGTAGTCGTTGAGGCAAGCAGGCTTGGATTTTTTGGGTACAGGGATAATAGTGGACTTCTTCAGGCAGGTGGGGATGACAGCCTGTTCTAAGGACAGGTTAAATATGTCAGTGAATACTGGGGCCAGTTGGTCGGCACAGACTTTTAGGACGCGGCCGGGGATGCCGTCCGGACCGGCTGCCTTCCTGATATTCACTTTTTTAAAGGTCCGCCTCACCTCATGCTCTGTTACCCTGAACACTGCGCCTCCATCAGCAGCCGACCCCCCCCCCCCCCCTCCCCCATTGCCGTGGCTTGTGAGCTGGTGTTGTTATTACCAGCATCAAACCTCGCATAGAAGGTATTGAGGTCATTTGCTAAGGAGATGTCACTGTTCAGTTTGAGGGAGGCGCCTTTGTAGTCTGTCATCGTTTTGAGCCCCTGCCACATAGCTCTAGAGTCAGCTTGTTCAAACTGGAGTTCAATTTTATCCCTGTAGCGCCGTTTGGCCTCTGACACTGTCCTCCTTACGTTGTATCGCGCCACCTTGTGGTCATTCATGTTGCCTGCCACTAGGCCGTCGTTGTATGCTTTGGTGCGCTCTCTCAGAGCTTCACGGACGGATTTGTCTACCCAGGGTTTTTGATTTGGGTAAACTTTCATTTTGGTAGTGGGGATTGTTTCTTCCACCCTAGTACAAACATAGTCCAGCACTGTTTCCGTGTAGACATTAATGTTATCTGTGTCGCGGATAAGTGGTCAACACTGTCAGACTGTGGTTGTACTGGGCAGCTCCTAGTGGCCAACAGTGTCAGACTGTGGTTGTACTGGGCAGCTCCTAGTGGTCAACAGTGTCAGACTGTGGTTGTACTGGGCAGCTCCTAGTGGTCAACACTGTCAGACTGTGGTCGTACTGGGCAGCTCCTAGTGGTCAACAGTGGCAGACTGTGGTTGTACTGGGCAGCTCCTAGTGGTCAACAGTGTCAGACTGTGGTTGTACTGGGCAGCTCCTAGTGGTCAACAGTGTCAGACTGGTTGTACTGGGCAGCTCCTAGTGGTCAACAGTGTCAGACTGTCGTTGTACTGGGCAGCTCCTAGTGGTCAACAGTGTCACACTGTGGTTGTACTGGGCAGCTCCTAGTGGTCAACAGTGTCAGACTGTGGTTGTACTGGGCAGCTCCTAGTGGTCAACAGTGTCAGACTGTGGTTGTACTGGGCAGCTCCTAGTGGTCAACACTGTCAGACTGTGGTTGTACTGGGCAGCTCCTAGTGGTCAACAGTGTCAGACTGTGGTTGTACTGGGCAGCTCCTAGTGGTCAACAGTGTCAGACTGTGGTTGTACTGGGCAGCTGCTAGTGGTCAACAGCGGCAGACTGTGGTTGTACTGGGCAGCTCCTAGTGGTCAACAGCGTCAGACTGTGGTTGTACTGGGCAGCTCCTAGTGGTCAACAGTGTCATACTGGTTGTACTGGGAAGCTCCTAGTGGTCAACACTGTCAGACTGTGATTGTACTGGGCAGCTCCTAGTGGTCAACAGTGTCAGACTGGTTGTACTGGGCAGCTCCTAGTGGTCAACAGTGTCAGACTGTGGTTGTACTGGGCAGCTCCTAGTGGTCAACAGTGTCAGACTGTGGTTGTACTGGGCAGCTCCTAGTGGTCAACAGTGTCATACTGGTTGTACTGGGCAGCTCCTAGTGGTCAACAGTGTCAGACTGTGGTTGTACTGGGCAGCTCCTAGTGGTCAACAGTGTCATACTGGTTGTACTGGGCAGCTCCTAGTGGTCAACAGTGTCAGACTGTGGTTGTACTGGGCAGCTCCTAGTGGTCAACAGCGTCAGACTGTGGTTGTACTGGGCAGCTCCTAGTGGTCAACAGTGTCAGACTGTGGTTGTACTGGGCAGCTCCTAGTGGTCAACAGTGTCAGACTGTGGTTGTACTGGGCAGCTCCTAGTGGTCAACAGTGTCAGACTGTGGTTGTATTGGGCAGCTCCTAGTGGTCAACAGTGTCAGACTGTGGTTGTACTGGGCAGCTGCTAGTGGTCAACAGTGTCAGACTGTGATTGTACTGGGCAGCTCCTAGTGGTCAACAGTGTCAGACTGTGATTGTACTGGGCAGCTCCTAGTGGTCAACAGTGTCAGACTGTGGTTGTACTGAGCAGCTCTTAGTGGTCAACACTGTCAGACTGTGATTGTACTGGGCAGCTCTTAGTGGTCAACACTGTCAGACTGTGGTTGTACTGGGCAGCTCCTAGTGGTCAACAGTGTCAGACTGTGGTTGTACTGGGCAGCTCTTAGTGGTCAACACTGTCAGACTGTGGTTGTACTGGGCAGCTCCTAGTGGTCAACAGTGTCAGACTGTGGTTGTACTGGGCAGCTGCTAGTGGTCAACAGTGTCAGACTGTGGTTGTACTGGGCAGCTCCTAGTGGTCAACAGTGTCAGACTGTGGTTGTACTGGGCAGCTGCTAGTGGTCAACAGTGGCAGACTGTGGTTGTACTGGGCAGATCCTAGTGGTCAACAGTGTCAGACTGTGGTTGTACTGGGCAGCTGCTAGTGGTCAACAGTGGCAGACTGTGGTTGTACTGGGCAGATCCTAGTGGTCAACAGTGTCAGACTGTGGTTGTACTGGGCAGCTCCTAGTGGTCAACAGTGTCAGACTGTGGTTGTACTGGGCAGCTCCTAGTGGTCAACAGTGTCAGACTGTGGTTGTACTGGGCAGCTCCTAGTGGTCAACAGTGTCAGACTGTGGTTGTACTGGGCAGCTCCTAGTGGTCAACAGTGTCAGACTGTGGTTGTACTGGGCAGCTCCTAGTGGTCAACAGTGTCACTGTGGTTGTACTGGGCAGCTGCTAGTGGTCAACAGTGGCAGACTGTGGTTGTACTGGACAGCTGCTAGTGGTCAACAGTGGCAGACTGTGGTTGTACTGGACAGCTGCTAGTGGTCAACAGTGTCAGACTGTGGTTGTACTGGGCAGCTGCTAGTGGTCAACAGTGTCAGACTGTGGTTGTACTGGGCAGCTCCTAGTGGTCAACAGTGTCAGACTGTGGTTGTACTGGGCAGATCCTAGTGGTCAACAGTGTCAGACTGTGGTTGTACTGGGCAGATCCTAGTGGTCAACAGTATCAGACTGTGGTTGTACTGGGCAGCTCCTAGTGGTCAACAGTGTCAGACTGTGGTTGTACTGGGCAGCTGCTAGTGGTCAACAGTGGCAGACTGTGGTTGTACTGGACAGCTGCTAGTGGTCAACAGTGGCAGACTGTGGTTGTACTGGACAGCTGCTAGTGGTCAACAGTGTCAGACTGTGGTTGTACTGGGCAGCTGCTAGTGGTCAACAGTGTCAGACTGTGGTTGTACTGGGCAGCTCCTAGTGGTCAACAGTGTCAGACTGTGGTTGTACTGGGCAGATCCTAGTGGTCAACAGTGTCAGACTGTGGTTGTACTGGGCAGATCCTAGTGGTCAACAGTATCAGACTGTGGTTGTACTGGGCAGCTCCTAGTGGTCAACAGTGTCAGACTGTGGTTGTACTGGGCAGCTCCTAGTGGTCAACAGTGTCAGACTGTGGTTGTACTGGGCAGCTCCTAGTGGTCAACAGTGTCAGACTGTGGTTGTACTGGGCAGCTCCTCGTGGTCAACAGTGTCAGACTGTGGTTGTACTGGGCAGCTCCTAGTGGTCAACAGTGTCAGACTGTGGTCGTACTGGGCAGCTGCTAGTGGTCAACAGTGTCAGACGGTGGTTGTACTGGGCAGCTCCTAGTGGTCAACACTGTCAGATGGTGGTTGTTCTGGGCAGCTCCTAGTGGTCAACAGTGTCAGACTGTGGTTGTACTGGGCAGCTCCTAGTGGTCAACACTGTCAGACGGTGGTTGTACTGGGCAGCTCCTAGTGGTCAACACTGTCAGACGGTGGTCGTACTGGGCAGCTGCTAGTGGTCAACACTGTCAGACGGTGGTTGTACTGGGCAGCTCCTAGTGGTCAACACTGTCAGACGGTGGTTGTACTGGGCAGCTCCTAGTGGTCAACAGTGTTAGACTGTGGTTGTACTGGGCAGCTCCTAGTGGTCAACACTGTCAGACGGTGGTTGTACTGGGCAGCTCCTAGTGGTCAACACTGTCAGACGGTGGTTGTACTGGGCAGCTCCTAGTGGTCAACACTGTCAGACGGTGGTTGTACTGGGCAGCTCCTAGTGGTCAACACTGTCAGACGGTGGTTGTACTGGGCAGCTCCTAGTGGTCAACAGCGTCAGACTAAAAAGAATACTGGATCCAGTCACTGTCTGGTCTGTGTCTCTACTGTGTCTCTACTGTGTCTCTACTGTGTCTGTCTCTACTGTGTCTCTACTGTGTCTCTACTGTGTCTGGTCTGTGTCTCTACTGTGTCTCTACTGTGTCTCTACTGCGTCTGGTCTGTGTCTCTACTGTGTCTCTACTGTGTCTCTACTGTGTCTCTACTGTGTCTGGTCTGTGTCTCTACTGTGTCTCTACTGCGTCTGGACTGTGTCTCTACTGTGTCTCTACTGTGTCTCTACTGTGTCTCTACTGTGTCTGGTCTGTGTCTCTACTGTGTCTCTACTGTGTCTGGTCTGTGTCTCTACTGTGTCTGGTCTGTGTCTCTACTGTGTCTCTACTGTGTCTGGTCTGTGTCTCTACTGTGTCTCTACTGCGTCTGGACTGTGTCTCTACTGTGTCTCTACTGTGTCTCTACTGTGTCTGGTCTGTGTCTCTACTGTGTCTCTACTGTGTCTCTACTGTGTCTCTACTGTGTCTGGACTGTGTCTCTACTGTGTCTCTACTGCGTCTGGACTGCGTCTCTACTGTGTCTCTACTGTGTCTCTACTGTGTCTCTACTGCGTCTGGACTGCGTCTCTACTGTGTCTCTACTGTGTCTCTACTGAGTCTGGACTGTGTCTCTACTGTGTCTCTACTGTGTCTCTACTGCGTCTCTACTGTGTCTCTACTGTGTCTCTACTGTGTCTGTCTCTACTGTGTCTCTACTGCGTCTCTACTGTGTCTCTACTGTGTCTCTACTGTGTCTGGTCTGTGTCTCTACTGTGTCTCTACTGTGTCTCTACTGTGTCTCTACTGTGTCTCTACTGTGTCTGGTCTGTGTCTCTACTGTGTCTCTACTGTGTCTCTACTGTGTCTCTACTGTGTCTCTACTGTGTCTGGACTGTGTCTCTACTGTGTCTCTACTGTCTCTGGACTGTGTCTCTACTGTGTCTCTACTGTGTCTCTACTGTGTCTCTACTGCGTCTGGACTGTGTCTCTACTGTGTCTCTACTGTGTCTCTACTGTGTCTCTACTGCGTCTCTACTGCGTCTGGACTGTGTCTCTACTGTGTCTCTACTGTGTCTCTACTGTGTCTCTACTGTGTCTCTACTGTGTCTCTACTGTGTCTGGTCTGTGTCTCTACTGTGTCTCTTCTGTGTCTCTACTGTGTCTCTACTGTGTCTGGTCTGTGTCTCTACTGTGTCTCTACTGTGTCTCTACTGTGTCTCTACTGTGTCTCTACTGCGTCTGGACTGTGTCTGGACTCACATGCTGCTCCAGTTGGGCAGGATCTCCAGGTTCCATGTCTGGGCCGCGGTCCCGATGCTCTCCTCTAACCTGCAGCGCTCCTCCAGCTGTTTCCTCCTCTTCTGGGCATCCTTCACCTCTACAGGGAGAGGGGGGGGGGGATCGTTAAGAGAGTCAGGTCTAGACATGATGACAAAAAGCATCCTGTTTCCTCAACAACAACAACAACAACAACATGGAAGTTTGGGCGATTATGGGAGCAGAAAAAACAGTGTTGCAGACATAGGAAGGGGAGGAGTCTCAGACAGAGAAAGGGGAGGAGTCTCAGACATAGGAAGTGGAGGAGTCTCAGACAGCGGAAGTGGAGGAGTCTCAAATAGCGGAAGGGGAGGAGTATCAGACAGTTGGTTTTACAGGGTGGTTTTAGTGTGGACTGTCTCTTTAGTTCGAGCGCTACAGAGTGGTTTTAGTGTGGACTGTCCCTTTAGTTAGAGCGCTACAGAGTGGTTTTAGTGTGGACTGTCCCTTTAGTTAGAGCGCTACAGAGTGGTTTTAGTGTGGACTGTCCCTTTAGTTAGAGCGCTACAGAGTGGTTTTAGTGTGGACTGTCCCTTTAGTTAGAGCGCTACAGGGTGGTTTTAGTGTGGACTGTCTCTTTAGTTAGAGCGCTACAGAGTGGTTTTAGTGTGGACTGTCTCTTTAGTTAGAGCGCTACAGAGTGGTTTTAGTGTGGACTGTCTCTTTAGTTATGTAGAGCGCTACAGAGTGGTTTTAGTGTGGACTGTCTCTTTAGTTAGAGCGCTACAGAGTGGTTTTAGTGTGGACTGTCCCTTTAGTTAGAGCGCTACATGGTGGTTTTAGTGTGGACTGTCCCTTTAGTTAGAGCGCTACAGGGTGGTTTTAGTGTGGACTGTCTCTTTAGTTAGAGCGCTACAGGGTGGTTTTAGTGTGGACTGTCTCTTTAGTTAGAGCGCTACAGAGTGGTTTTAGTGTGGACTGTCCCTTTAGTTAGAGCGCTACAGAGTGGTTTTAGTGTGGACTGTCTCTTTAGTTAGAACGCTACAGAGTGGTTTTAGTGTGAACTGTCCCTTTAGTTAGAGCTCTACAGAGTGGTTTTAGTGTGGACTGTCCCTTTAGTTAGAGCGCTACAGGGTGGTTTTAGTGTGGACTGTCCCTTTAGTTAGAACACTACAGAGTGGTTTTAGTGTGGACTGTCCCTTTAGTTAGAGCGCTACAGAGTGGTTTTAGTGTGGACTGTCCCTTTAGTTAGAGCGCTACAGAGTGGTTTTAGTGTGGACTGTCCCTTTAGTTAGAGCGCTACAGAGTGGTTTTAGTGTGGACTGTCTCTTTAGTTAGAACACTACAGGGTGGCTTTAGTGTGGACTGTCCCTTTAGTTAGAGCGCTACAGAGTGGTTTTAGTGTGGACTGTCCCTTTAGTTAGACGGCTACAGGGTGGTTTTAGTGTGGACTGTCCCTTTAGTTAGAGCGCTACAGAGTGGTTTTAGTGTGGACTGTCCCTTTAGTTAGAGCGCTACAGGGTGGTTTTAGTGTGGACTGTCCCTTTAGTTAGAGCGCTACAGTGTGGTTTTAGTGTGGACTGTCCCTTTAGTTAGAGCTCTACAGGGTGGTTTTAGTGTGGACTGTCCCTTTAGTTAGAGCGCTACAGGGTGGTTTTAGTGTGGACTGTCCCTTTAGTTAGAACACTACAGGGTGGTTTTAGTGTGGACTGTCCCTTTAGTTAGAGCGCTACAGAGTGGTTTTAGTGTGGACTGTCCCTTTAGTTAGACAGCTAGAGTGGTTTTAGTGTGGACTGTCCCTTTAGTTAGAACACTACAGGGTGGTTTTAGTGTGGACTGTCCCTTTAGTTAGAGCGCTACAGGGTGGTTTTAGTGTGGACTGTCCCTTTAGTTAGAGCGCTACAGAGTGGTTTTAGTGTGGACTGTCTCTTTAGTTAGAGCGCTACAGGGTGGTTTTAGTGTGGACTGTCCCTTTAGTTAGAGCGCTACAGGGTGGTTTTAGTGTGGACTGTCCCTTTAGTTAGAGCGCTACAGAGTGGTTTTAGTGTGGACTGTCCCTTTAGTTAGAGTGCTACAGAGTGGTTTTAGTGTGGACTGTCCCTTTAGTTAGAGTGCTACAGAGTGGTTTTAGTGTGGACTGTCCCTTTAGTTAGAGCGCTACAGGGTGGTTTTAGTGTGGACTGTCCCTTTAGTTAGAGCGCTACAGTGTGGTTTTAGTGTGGACTGTCCCTTTAATTAGAGCGCTACAGAGTGGTTTTAGTGTGGACTGTCCCTTTAGTTAGAACACTACAGGGTGGTTTTAGTGTGGACTGTCCCTTTAGTTAGAGCGCTACAGAGTGGTTTTAGTGTGGACTGTCCCTTTAGTTAGAGCGCTACAGGGTGGTTTTAGTGTGGACTGTCCCTTTAGTTAGAGCGCTACAGAGTGGTTTTAGTGTGGACTGTCTCTTTAGTTAGAGCTGTTACAAAGGATCAGATTAAACCGAATATATATATTTATTTATTGATATATATTGCATAGTATTTGTATATCGTTTGATATCCCCTGTATATTCCTTGTACATATACACGGAATATCCCTTTAGCCCAGACCATAATAGTTCATTCTCCTATTGGACAGCGGTCCACCGGCGCCAGGGACCGGCCTCCGGAGCCAGGTTCAAAGTCACCGTCAAGATGTGTCTGGACATGCCCGCCCTTGCCCAGGGATACGCGACAGAAATGAGAGTGGAACTAGTTTGTGTACCGTGCGTATAAATACGGCGCAGGTGAATGTAGAAGCCCCTTAGCCCCTTACCTCCGTACCCTTACCTTCCTTTAGCATGTTACCGATAAGTTGAAGCCTCACCCACGATACAACGTGCGGTGAAGTATGGCCTGTTTGGCCTCAGAATAGAGCATCGAGACCGCGTGCAAATTAATAACTGAATTGTCAGAGTTTGGCGCTATACCGTCGAGTGCGACATATTTCTATTGAGTCTTTAATAGTCTATTTGTGTATAGTGTATTGTGCGGTTAGAATTCTACAGTGACCAGCATCTCCAACGCTTTCTCGTATTAGCTAGAGTTCTTATCCAGGCTGGGCCGACCGCATGGCGCTTTCACCCGAGGAGACCTAGGCGAGATCAAGAGGCTACTGCACCGGCTTCTGTACCTGAAGTCTCCCTAGTCATCGTTGACCAGACGTCCTACTACCGACAGATCTTCTACCCCCCCTGCTGGCTTACAACCAGTGGGAACCCCTTCCAGTATCTCCCGCTATCACTAGTGCACCATAGATATAATTCCCTAAGATTCAGGTTGTATAATTACCTCCTGCGTAACCAGAGAATGGACATTCGTTATTGATTTGCCTACGCATACTCCTTTGCCTTACAAGTGCATTCAAAGAATAATGTAAAGTATCCTATGTACCTTTTGCTCCATTAAATACTTGATTAATACCTTTGACTGGAACCGATTTCATTGTGGGAAGTGTTCATCATATTCATATATCGTGTACTGTATGGCCAGTAATTAAAGTACATAAAGCGGTAGTGGTTTAATGATACCATACTTATCAATACAGTCAGGGAATTGTACCCCTCAGTTACAAGAGCGCTACAGGGTGGTTTTAGTGTGGACTGTCCCTTTAGTTAGAGTGCTACATGGTGGTTTTAGTGTGGACTGTCTCTTTAGTTAGAGCGCTACAGAGTGGTTTTAGTGTGGACTGTCCCTTTAGTTAGAGTGCTACAGAGTGGTTTTAGTGTGGACTGTCCCTTTAGTTAGAACACTACAGAGTGGTTTTAGTGTGGACTGTCCCTTTAGTTAGAGCGCTACAGAGTGGTTTTAGTGTGGACTGTCCCTTTAGTTAGAGCGCTACAGAGTGGTTTTAGTGTGGACTGTCCCTTTAGTTAGAGCGCTACAGGGTGGTTTTAGTGTGGACTGTCCCTTTAGTTAGAGCGCTACAGAGTGGTTTTAGTGTGGACTGTCTCTTTAGTTAGAGCACTACAGGGTGGTTTTAGTGTGGACTGTCCCTTTAGTTAGAGCGCTACAGGGTGGTTTTAGTGTGGACTGTCCCTTTAGTTAGAGTGCTACAGGGTGGTTTTAGTGTGGAGTGTCCCTTTAGTTAGAGCGCTACAGAGTGGTTTTAGTGTGGACTGTCCCTTTAGTTAGAGCGCTACAGAGTGGTTTTAGTGTGGACTGTCTCTTTAGTTAGAGCGCTACAGAGTGGTTTTAGTGTGGACTGTCCCTTTAGTTAGAACACTACAGGGTGGTTTTAGTGTGGACTGTCCCTTTAGTTAGAGCGCTACAGAGTGGTTTTAGTGTGGACTGTCCCTTTAGTTAGAGCGCTACAGGGTGGTTTTAGTGTGGACTGTCTCTTTAGTTAGAGCGCTACAGAGTGGTTTTAGTGTGGACTGTCCCTTTAGTTAGAGCGCTACAGAGTGGTTTTAGTGTGGACTGTCCCTTTAGTTAGACGGCTACAGGGTGGTTTTAGTGTGGACTGTCTCTTTAGTTAGAACACTACAGAGTGGTTTTAGTGTGGACTGTCCCTTTAGTTAGAGCGCTACAGGGTGGTTTTAGTGTGGACTGTCTCTTTAGTTAGAACACTACAGAGTGGTTTTAGTGTGGACTGTCCCTTTAGTTAGAGCGCTACAGGGTGGTTTTAGTGTGGACTGTCTCTTTAGTTAGAGCGCTACAGAGTGGTTTTAGTGTGGACTGTCCCTTTAGTTAGACGGCTACAGGGTGGTTTTAGTGTGGACTGTCTCTTTAGTTAGAGCGCTACAGAGTGGTTTTAGTGTGGACTGTCCCTTTAGTTAGAGCGCTACAGAGTGGTTTTAGTGTGGACTGTCCCTTTAGTTAGACGGCTACAGAGTGGTTTTAGTGTGGACTGTCCCTTTAGTTAGAGCGCTACAGAGTGGTTTTAGTGTAGACTGTCCCTTTAGTTAGAGCGCTACAGGGTGGTTTTAGTGTGGACTGTCCCTTTAGTTAGAGCGCTACAGGGTGGTTTTAGTGTGGACTGTCCCTTTAGTTAGAGCGCTACAGGGTGGTTTTAGTGTGGACTGTCCCTTTAGTTAGAGCGCTACAGGGTGGTTTTAGTGTGGACTGTCCCTTTAGTTAGAACGCTACAGAGTGGTTTTAGTGTGGACTGTCTCTTTAGTTAGAGCGCTACAGGGTGGTTTTAGTGTGGACTGTCCCTTTAGTTAGACGGTTACAGGGTGGTTTTAGTGTGGACTGTCCCTTTAGTTAGAGCGCTACAGAGTGGTTTTAGTGTGGACTGTCCCTTTAGTTAGAGCGCTACAGGGTGGTTTTAGTGTGAACTGTCCCTTTAGTTAGAGCGCTACAGAGTGGTTTTAGTGTGGACTGTCCCTTTAGTTAGAGCGCTACAGAGTGGTTTTAGTGTGGACTGTCCCTTTAGTTAGAGCGCTACAGGGTGGTTTTAGTGTGAACTGTCCCTTTAGTTAGAGCGCTACAGGGTGGTTTTAGTGTGGACTGTCCCTTTAGTTAGAGCGCTACAGAGTGGTTTTAGTGTGGACTGTCCCTTTAGTTAGACGGCTACAGGGTGGTTTTAGTGTGGACTGTCCCTTTAGTTAGAGCGCTACAGAGTGGTTTTAGTGTGGACTGTCCCTTTAGTTAGAGCGCTACAGAGTGGTTTTAGTGTGGACTGTCCCTTTAGTTAGAGCGCTACAGAGTGGTTTTAGTGTGGACTGTCCCTTTAGTTAGAGCTCTACAGAGTGGTTTTAGTGTGGACTGTCCCTTTAGTTAGAGCGCTACAGAGTGGTTTTAGTGTGGACTGTCCCTTTAGTTAGAGCGCGACAGGGTGGTTTTAGTGTGGACTGTCTCTTTAGTTAGAGTGCTACATGGTGGTTTTAGTGTGGACTGTCTCTTTAGTTAGAGCGCTACAGAGTGGTTTTAGTGTGGACTGTCCCTTTAGTTAGAGTGCTACAGAGTGGTTTTAGTGTGGACTGTCCCTTTAGTTAGAGCGCTACAGAGTGGTTTTAGTGTGGACTGTCCCTTTAGTTAGAGTGCTACAGAGTGGTTTTAGTGTGGACTGTCCCTTTAGTTAGAACACTACAGAGTGGTTTTAGTGTGGACTGTCCCTTTAGTTAGAGCGCTACAGAGTGGTTTTAGTGTGGACTGTCCCTTTAGTTAGAGCGCTACAGAGTGGTTTTAGTGTGGACTGTCCCTTTAGTTAGAGCGCTACAGGGTGGTTTTAGTGTGGACTGTCTCTTTAGTTAGAGCGCTACAGGGTGGTTTTAGTGTGGACTGTCCCTTTAGTTAGAGCGCTACAGGGTGGTTTTAGTGTGGACTGTCCCTTTAGTTAGAGTGCTACAGGGTGGTTTTAGTGTGGACTGTCCCTTTAGTTAGAGCGCTACAGAGTGGTTTTAGTGTGGACTGTCCCTTTAGTTAGAGCGCTACAGAGTGGTTTTAGTGTGGACTGTCTCTTTAGTTAGAGCGCTACAGAGTGGTTTTAGTGTGGACTGTCCCTTTAGTTAGAGCGCTACAGGGTGGTTTTAGTGTGGACTGTCCCTTTAGTTAGAGCGCTACAGGGTGGTTTTAGTGTGGACTGTCTCTTTAGTTAGAGCGCTACAGGGTGGTTTTAGTGTGGACTGTCCCTTTAGTTAGAACACTACAGGGTGGTTTTAGTGTGGACTGTCCCTTTAGTTAGAGCGCTACAGAGTGGTTTTAGTGTGGACTGTCTCTTTAGTTAGAGCGCTACAGAGTGGTTTTAGTGTGGACTGTCCCTTTAGTTAGAGCGCTACAGAGTGGTTTTAGTGTGGACTGTCCCTTTAGTTAGAGCGCTACAGGGTGGTTTTAGTGTGGACTGTCTCTTTAGTTAGAGCGCTACAGAGTGGTTTTAGTGTGGACTGTCCCTTTAGTTAGACGGCTACAGAGTGGTTTTAGTGTGGACTGTCCCTTTAGTTAGACGGCTACAGGGTGGTTTTAGTGTGGACTGTCTCTTTAGTTAGAACACTACAGAGTGGTTTTAGTGTGGACTGTCCCTTTAGTTAGAGCGCTACAGGGTGGTTTTAGTGTGGACTGTCTCTTTAGTTAGAACACTACAGAGTGGTTTTAGTGTGGACTGTCCCTTTAGTTAGAGCGCTACAGGGTGGTTTTAGTGTGGACTGTCTCTTTAGTTAGAACACTACAGAGTGGTTTTAGTGTGGACTGTCCCTTTAGTTAGAGCGCTACAGGGTGGTTTTAGTGTGGACTGTCTCTTTAGTTAGAGCGCTACAGAGTGGTTTTAGTGTGGACTGTCCCTTTAGTTAGACGGCTACAGGGTGGTTTTAGTGTGGACTGTCTCTTTAGTTAGAGCGCTACAGAGTGGTTTTAGTGTGGACTGTCCCTTTAGTTAGAGCGCTACAGAGTGGTTTTAGTGTGGACTGTCCCTTTAGTTAGACGGCTACAGAGTGGTTTTAGTGTGGACTGTCCCTTTAGTTAGAGCGCTACAGAGTGGTTTTAGTGTAGACTGTCCCTTTAGTTAGAGCGCTACAGGGTGGTTTTAGTGTGGACTGTCCCTTTAGTTAGAGCGCTACAGGGTGGTTTTAGTGTGGACTGTCCCTTTAGTTAGAGCGCTACAGGGTGGTTTTAGTGTGGACTGTCCCTTTAGTTAGAGCGCTACAGGGTGGTTTTAGTGTGGACTGTCCCTTTAGTTAGAACGCTACAGAGTGGTTTTAGTGTGGACTGTCTCTTTAGTTAGAGCGCTACAGGGTGGTTTTAGTGTGGACTGTCCCTTTAGTTAGACGGTTACAGGGTGGTTTTAGTGTGGACTGTCCCTTTAGTTAGAGCGCTACAGAGTGGTTTTAGTGTGGACTGTCCCTTTAGTTAGAGCGCTACAGGGTGGTTTTAGTGTGAACTGTCCCTTTAGTTAGAGCGCTACAGAGTGGTTTTAGTGTGGACTGTCCCTTTAGTTAGAGCGCTACAGAGTGGTTTTAGTGTGGACTGTCCCTTTAGTTAGAGCGCTACAGGGTGGTTTTAGTGTGAACTGTCCCTTTAGTTAGAGCGCTACAGGGTGGTTTTAGTGTGGACTGTCCCTTTAGTTAGAGCGCTACAGAGTGGTTTTAGTGTGGACTGTCCCTTTAGTTAGACGGCTACAGGGTGGTTTTAGTGTGGACTGTCCCTTTAGTTAGAGCGCTACAGAGTGGTTTTAGTGTGGACTGTCCCTTTAGTTAGAGCGCTACAGAGTGGTTTTAGTGTGGACTGTCCCTTTAGTTAGAGCGCTACAGAGTGGTTTTAGTGTGGACTGTCCCTTTAGTTAGAGCTCTACAGAGTGGTTTTAGTGTGGACTGTCCCTTTAGTTAGAGCGCTACAGAGTGGTTTTAGTGTGGACTGTCCCTTTAGTTAGAGCGCGACAGGGTGGTTTTAGTGTGGACTGTCTCTTTAGTTAGAGTGCTACATGGTGGTTTTAGTGTGGACTGTCTCTTTAGTTAGAGCGCTACAGAGTGGTTTTAGTGTGGACTGTCCCTTTAGTTAGAGTGCTACAGAGTGGTTTTAGTGTGGACTGTCCCTTTAGTTAGAGCGCTACAGAGTGGTTTTAGTGTGGACTGTCCCTTTAGTTAGAGTGCTACAGAGTGGTTTTAGTGTGGACTGTCCCTTTAGTTAGAACACTACAGAGTGGTTTTAGTGTGGACTGTCCCTTTAGTTAGCGCGCTACAGAGTGGTTTTAGTGTGGACCGTCCCTTTAGTTAGAGCGCTACAGAGTGGTTTTAGTGTGGACTGTCCCTTTAGTTAGAGCGCTACAGGGTGGTTTTAGTGTGGACTGTCTCTTTAGTTAGAGCGCTACAGGGTGGTTTTAGTGTGGACTGTCCCTTTAGTTAGAGCGCTACAGGGTGGTTTTAGTGTGGACTGTCCCTTTAGTTAGAGTGCTACAGGGTGGTTTTAGTGTGGACTGTCCCTTTAGTTAGAGCGCTACAGAGTGGTTTTAGTGTGGACTGTCCCTTTAGTTAGAGCGCTACAGAGTGGTTTTAGTGTGGACTGTCTCTTTAGTTAGAGCGCTACAGAGTGGTTTTAGTGTGGACTGTCCCTTTAGTTAGAGCGCTACAGGGTGGTTTTAGTGTGGACTGTCCCTTTAGTTAGAGCGCTACAGGGTGGTTTTAGTGTGGACTGTCTCTTTAGTTAGAGCGCTACAGGGTGGTTTTAGTGTGGACTGTCCCTTTAGTTAGAACACTACAGGGTGGTTTTAGTGTGGACTGTCCCTTTAGTTAGAGCGCTACAGAGTGGTTTTAGTGTGGACTGTCTCTTTAGTTAGAGCGCTACAGAGTGGTTTTAGTGTGGACTGTCCCTTTAGTTAGAGCGCTACAGAGTGGTTTTAGTGTGGACTGTCCCTTTAGTTAGAGCGCTACAGGGTGGTTTTAGTGTGGACTGTCTCTTTAGTTAGAGCGCTACAGAGTGGTTTTAGTGTGGACTGTCCCTTTAGTTAGACGGCTACAGAGTGGTTTTAGTGTGGACTGTCCCTTTAGTTAGACGGCTACAGGGTGGTTTTAGTGTGGACTGTCTCTTTAGTTAGAACACTACAGAGTGGTTTTAGTGTGGACTGTCCCTTTAGTTAGAGCGCTACAGGGTGGTTTTAGTGTGGACTGTCTCTTTAGTTAGAACACTACAGAGTGGTTTTAGTGTGGACTGTCCCTTTAGTTAGAGCGCTACAGAGTGGTTTTAGTGTGGACTGTCCCTTTAGTTAGACGGCTACAGGGTGGTTTTAGTGTGGACTGTCTCTTTAGTTAGAGCGCTACAGAGTGGTTTTAGTGTGGACTGTCCCTTTAGTTAGACGGCTACAGAGTGGTTTTAGTGTGGACTGTCCCTTTAGTTAGAGCGCTACAGGGTGGTTTTAGTGTGGACTGTCCCTTTAGTTAGAGCGCTACAGAGTGGTTTTAGTGTAGACTGTCCCTTTAGTTAGAGCGCTACAGGGTGGTTTTAGTGTGGACTGTCCCTTTAGTTAGAGCGCTACAGGGTGGTTTTAGTGTGGACTGTCCCTTTAGTTAGAGCGCTACAGGGTGGTTTTAGTGTGGACTGTCCCTTTAGTTAGAGCGCTACAGGGTAGTTTTAGTGTGGACTGTCCCTTTAGTTAGAACGCTACAGAGTGGTTTTAGTGTGGACTGTCTCTTTAGTTAGAGCGCTACAGGGTGGTTTTAGTGTGGACTGTCCCTTTAGTTAGACGGTTACAGGGTGGTTTTAGTGTGGACTGTCCCTTTAGTTAGAGCGCTACAGAGTGGTTTTAGTGTGGACTGTCCCTTTAGTTAGAGCGCTACAGAGTGGTTTTAGTGTGGACTGTCCCTTTAGTTAGAGCGCTACAGGGTGGTTTTAGTGTGGACTGTCTTTAGTTAGAGCGCTACAGAGTGGTTTTAGTGTGGACTGTCCCTTTAGTTAGACGGCTACAGGGTGGTTTTAGTGTGGACTGTCCCTTTAGTTAGAGCACTACAGGGTGGTTTTAGTGTGGACTGTCCCTTTAGTTAGACGGCTACAGGGTGGTTTTAGTGTGAACTGTTCCTTTAGTTAGAGCGCTACAGGGTGGTTTTAGTGTGGACTGTCCCTTTAGTTAGACGGCTACAGGGTGGTTTTAGTGTGGACTGTCCCTTTAGTTAGACGGCTACAGGGTGGTTTTAGTGTGGACTGTCCCTTTAGTTAGAGCTCTACAGGGTGGTTTTAGTGTGGACTGTCCCTTTAGTTAGAGCGCTACAGGGTGGTTTTAGTGTGGACTGTCCCTTTAGTTAGAGCGCTACAGAGTGGTTTTAGTGTGGACTGTCCCTTTAGTTAGAGCGCTACAGAGTGGTTTTAGTGTGGACTGTCCCTTTAGTTAGAGTGCTACAGGGTGGTTTTAGTGTGGACTGTCCCTTTAGTTAGAGCGCTACAGGGTGGTTTTAGTGTGAACTGTCCCTTTAGTTAGAGCGCTACAGAGTGGTTTTAGTGTGGACTGTCCCTTTAGTTAGAGCGCTACAGGGTGGTTTTAGTGTGGACTGTCCCTTTAGTTAGAGCGCTACAGGGTGGTTTTAGTGTGGACTGTCCCTTTAGTTAGAGCTCTACAGAGTGGTTTTAGTGTGGACTGTCCCTTTAGTTAGAGCGCTACAGAGTGGTTTTAGTGTGGACTGTCCCTTTAGTTAGAGCGCTACAGAGTGGTTTTAGTGTGGACTGTCCCTTTAGTTAGAGCGCTACAGGGTGGTTAGTGTGGACTGTCCCTTTAGTTAGAGCGCTACAGAGTGGTTTTAGTGTGGACTGTCCCTTTAGTTAGAGCGCTACAGGGTGGTTTTAGTGTGGACTGTCCCTTTAGTTAGAGCTCTACAGAGTGGTTTTAGTGTGGACTGTCCCTTTAGTTAGAACGCTACAGAGTGGTTTTAGTGTGGACTGTCCCTTTAGTTAGAGCGCTACAGGGTGGTTTTAGTGTGGACTGTCCCTTTAGTTAGAGCGCTACAGGGTGGTTTTAGTGTGGACTGTCTCTTTAGTTAGAACACTACAGAGTGGTTTTAGTGTGGACTGTCCCTTTAGTTAGAGCGCTACAGAGTGGTTTTAGTGTGGACTGTCCCTTTAGTTAGAGCGCTACAGAGTGGTTTTAGTGTGAACTGTCCCTTTAGTTAGAGCGCTACAGGGTGGTTTTAGTGTGGACTGTCCCTTTAGTTAGAACACTACAGAGTGGTTTTAGTGTGGACTGTCTCTTTAGTTAGAACACTACAGAGTGGTTTTAGTGTGGACTGTCCCTTTAGTTAGACAGCTAGAGTGGTTTTAGTGTGGACTGTCCCTTTAGTTAGAGCGCTACAGGGTGGTTTTAGTGTGGACTGTCCCTTTAGTTAGAGCGCTACAGAGTGGTTTTAGTGTGGACTGTCCCTTTAGTTAGAGCGCTACAGGGTGGTTTTAGTGTGGACTGTCCCTTTAGTTAGAGCGCTACAGGGTGGTTTTAGTGTGGACTGTCCCTTTAGTTAGAGCGCTACAGAGTGGTTTTAGTGTGGACTGTCCCTTTAGTTAGACAGCTAGAGTGGTTTTAGTGTGGACTGTCCCTTTAGTTAGAGCGCTACAGGGTGGTTTTAGTGTGGACTGTCCCATTAGTTAGAGCGCTACAGAGTGGTTTTAGTGTGGACTGTCCCTTTAGTTAGAGCGCTACAGAGTGGTTTTAGTGTGGACTGTCCCTTTAGTTGGAGCGCTACAGAGTGGTTTTAGTGTGGACTGTCCCTTTAGTTAGAGCGCTACAGAGTGGTTTTAGTGTGGACTGTCTCTTTAGTTAGAGCGCTACAGGGTGGTTTTAGTGTGGACTGTCTCTTTAGTTAGAGCGCTACAGGGTGGTTTTAGTGTGGACTGTCCCTTTAGTTAGGGGGCTACAGGGTGGTTTTAGTGTGGACTGTCCCTTTAGTTAGGGGGCTACAGAGTGGTTTTAGTGTGGACTGTCCCTTTAGTTAGAGCGCTACAGGGTGGTTTTAGTGTGGACTGTCCCTTTAGTTAGAGCGCTACAGGGTGGTTTTAGTGTGGACTGTCCCTTTAGTTAGAGCGCTACAGGGTGGTTTTAGTGTGGACTGTCCCTTTAGTTAGACGGCTACAGAGTGGTTTTAGTGTGGACTGTCCCTTTAGTTAGAGCGCTACAGAGTGGTTTTAGTGTGGACTGTCTCTTTAGTTAGAGCGCTACAGAGTGGTTTTAGTGTGGACTGTCCCTTTAGTTAGAGCGCTACAGGGTGGTTTTAGTGTGGACTGTCCCTTTAGTTAGAGCGCTACAGGGTGGTTTTAGTGTGGACTGTCTCTTTAGTTAGAGCGCTACAGGGTGGTTTTAGTGTGGACTGTCCCTTTAGTTAGAACACTACAGGGTGGTTTTAGTGTGGACTGTCCCTTTAGTTAGAGCTCTACAGAGTGGTTTTAGTGTGGACTGTCCCTTTAGTTAGAGCGCTACAGGGTGGTTTTAGTGTGGACTGTCCCTTTAGTTAGAGCGCTACAGAGTGGTTTTAGTGTGGACTGTCCCTTTAGTTAGAGCGCTACAGAGTGGTTTTAGTGTGGACTGTCCCTTTAGTTAGAGTGCTACAGGGTGGTTTTAGTGTGGACTGTCCCTTTAGTTAGAGCGCTACAGGGTGGTTTTAGTGTGAACTGTCCCTTTAGTTAGAGCGCTACAGAGTGGTTTTAGTGTGGACTGTCCCTTTAGTTAGAGCGCTACAGGGTGGTTTTAGTGTGGACTGTCCCTTTAGTTAGAGCGCTACAGGGTGGTTTTAGTGTGGACTGTCCCTTTAGTTAGAGCTCTACAGAGTGGTTTTAGTGTGGACTGTCCCTTTAGTTAGAGCGCTACAGAGTGGTTTTAGTGTGGACTGTCCCTTTAGTTAGAGCGCTACAGAGTGGTTTTAGTGTGGACTGTCCCTTTAGTTAGAGCGCTACAGGGTGGTTAGTGTGGACTGTCCCTTTAGTTAGAGCGCTACAGAGTGGTTTTAGTGTGGACTGTCCCTTTAGTTAGAGCGCTACAGGGTGGTTTTAGTGTGGACTGTCCCTTTAGTTAGAGCTCTACAGAGTGGTTTTAGTGTGGACTGTCCCTTTAGTTAGAACGCTACAGAGTGGTTTTAGTGTGGACTGTCCCTTTAGTTAGAGCGCTACAGGGTGGTTTTAGTGTGGACTGTCCCTTTAGTTAGAGCGCTACAGGGTGGTTTTAGTGTGGACTGTCTCTTTAGTTAGAACACTACAGAGTGGTTTTAGTGTGGACTGTCCCTTTAGTTAGAGCGCTACAGAGTGGTTTTAGTGTGGACTGTCCCTTTAGTTAGAGCGCTACAGAGTGGTTTTAGTGTGAACTGTCCCTTTAGTTAGAGCGCTACAGGGTGGTTTTAGTGTGGACTGTCCCTTTAGTTAGAACACTACAGAGTGGTTTTAGTGTGGACTGTCTCTTTAGTTAGAACACTACAGAGTGGTTTTAGTGTGGACTGTCCCTTTAGTTAGACAGCTAGAGTGGTTTTAGTGTGGACTGTCCCTTTAGTTAGAGCGCTACAGGGTGGTTTTAGTGTGGACTGTCCCTTTAGTTAGAGCGCTACAGAGTGGTTTTAGTGTGGACTGTCCCTTTAGTTAGAGCGCTACAGGGTGGTTTTAGTGTGGACTGTCCCTTTAGTTAGAGCGCTACAGGGTGGTTTTAGTGTGGACTGTCCCTTTAGTTAGAGCGCTACAGAGTGGTTTTAGTGTGGACTGTCCCTTTAGTTAGACAGCTAGAGTGGTTTTAGTGTGGACTGTCCCTTTAGTTAGAGCGCTACAGGGTGGTTTTAGTGTGGACTGTCCCATTAGTTAGAGCGCTACAGAGTGGTTTTAGTGTGGACTGTCCCTTTAGTTAGAGCGCTACAGAGTGGTTTTAGTGTGGACTGTCCCTTTAGTTGGAGCGCTACAGAGTGGTTTTAGTGTGGACTGTCCCTTTAGTTAGAGCGCTACAGAGTGGTTTTAGTGTGGACTGTCTCTTTAGTTAGAGCGCTACAGGGTGGTTTTAGTGTGGACTGTCTCTTTAGTTAGAGCGCTACAGGGTGGTTTTAGTGTGGACTGTCCCTTTAGTTAGGGGGCTACAGGGTGGTTTTAGTGTGGACTGTCCCTTTAGTTAGGGGGCTACAGAGTGGTTTTAGTGTGGACTGTCCCTTTAGTTAGAGCGCTACAGGGTGGTTTTAGTGTGGACTGTCCCTTTAGTTAGAGCGCTACAGGGTGGTTTTAGTGTGGACTGTCCCTTTAGTTAGAGCGCTACAGGGTGGTTTTAGTGTGGACTGTCCCTTTAGTTAGACGGCTACAGAGTGGTTTTAGTGTGGACTGTCCCTTTAGTTAGAGCGCTACAGAGTGGTTTTAGTGTGGACTGTCTCTTTAGTTAGAGCGCTACAGAGTGGTTTTAGTGTGGACTGTCCCTTTAGTTAGAGCGCTACAGGGTGGTTTTAGTGTGGACTGTCCCTTTAGTTAGAGCGCTACAGGGTGGTTTTAGTGTGGACTGTCTCTTTAGTTAGAGCGCTACAGGGTGGTTTTAGTGTGGACTGTCCCTTTAGTTAGAACACTACAGGGTGGTTTTAGTGTGGACTGTCCCTTTAGTTAGAGCGCTACAGAGTGGTTTTAGTGTGGACTGTCTCTTTAGTTAGAGCGCTACAGAGTGGTTTTAGTGTGGACTGTCCCTTTAGTTAGAGCGCTACAGAGTGGTTTTAGTGTGGACTGTCCCTTTAGTTAGAGCGCTACAGGGTGGTTTTAGTGTGGACTGTCTCTTTAGTTAGAGCGCTACAGAGTGGTTTTAGTGTGGACTGTCCCTTTAGTTAGACGGCTACAGAGTGGTTTTAGTGTGGACTGTCCCTTTAGTTAGACGGCTACAGGGTGGTTTTAGTGTGGACTGTCTCTTTAGTTAGAACACTACAGAGTGGTTTTAGTGTGGACTGTCCCTTTAGTTAGAGCGCTACAGGGTGGTTTTAGTGTGGACTGTCTCTTTAGTTAGAACACTACAGAGTGGTTTTAGTGTGGACTGTCCCTTTAGTTAGAGCGCTACAGAGTGGTTTTAGTGTGGACTGTCCCTTTAGTTAGACGGCTACAGGGTGGTTTTAGTGTGGACCGTCTCTTTAGTTAGAGCGCTACAGAGTGGTTTTAGTGTGGACTGTCCCTTTAGTTAGAGCGCTACAGAGTGGTTTTAGTGTGGACTGTCCCTTTAGTTAGACGGCTACAGAGTGGTTTTAGTGTGGACTGTCCCTTTAGTTAGAGCGCTACAGGGTGGTTTTAGTGTGGACTGTCCCTTTAGTTAGAGCGCTACAGAGTGGTTTTAGTGTAGACTGTCCCTTTAGTTAGAGCGCTACAGGGTGGTTTTAGTGTGGACTGTCCCTTTAGTTAGAGCGCTACAGGGTGGTTTTAGTGTGGACTGTCCCTTTAGTTCGAGCGCTACAGGGTGGTTTTAGTGTGGACTGTCCCTTTAGTTAGAGCGCTACAGGGTAGTTTTAGTGTGGACTGTCCCTTTAGTTAGAACGCTACAGAGTGGTTTTAGTGTGGACTGTCTCTTTAGTTAGAGCGCTACAGGGTGGTTTTAGTGTGGACTGTCCCTTTAGTTAGACGGTTACAGGGTGGTTTTAGTGTGGACTGTCCCTTTAGTTAGAGCGCTACAGAGTGGTTTTAGTGTGGACTGTCCCTTTAGTTAGAGCGCTACAGGGTGGTTTTAGTGTGAACTGTCCCTTTAGTTAGAGCGCTACAGAGTGGTTTTAGTGTGGACTGTCCCTTTAGTTAGAGCGCTACAGAGTGGTTTTAGTGTGGACTGTCCCTTTAGTTAGAGCGCTACAGGGTGGTTTTAGTGTGAACTGTCCCTTTAGTTAGAGCGCTACAGGGTGGTTTTAGTGTGGACTGTCCCTTTAGTTAGAGCGCTACAGAGTGGTTTTAGTGTGGACTGTCCCTTTAGTTAGACGGCTACAGGGTGGTTTTAGTGTGGACTGTCCCTTTAGTTAGAGCGCTACAGAGTGGTTTTAGTGTGGACTGTCCCTTTAGTTAGAGCGCTACAGGGTGGTTTTAGTGTGGACTGTCCCTTTAGTTAGAGCGCTACAGAGTGGTTTTAGTGTGGACTGTCCCTTTAGTTAGAGCGCTACAGGGTGGTTTTAGTGTGGACTGTCCCTTTAGTTAGAACGCTACAGAGTGGTTTTAGTGTGGACTGTCTCTTTAGTTAGAACACTACAGGGTGGTTTTAGTGTGAACTGTTCCTTTAGTTAGAGCGCTACAGGGTGGTTTTAGTGTGGACTGTCCCTTTAGTTAGACGGCTACAGGGTGGTTTTAGTGTGGACTGTCCCTTTAGTTAGACGGCTACAGGGTGGTTTTAGTGTGGACTGTCCCTTTAGTTAGAGCGCTACAGGGTGGTTTTAGTGTGGACTGTCTCTTTAGTTAGAGCGCTACAGAGTGGTTTTAGTGTGGACTGTCCCTTTAGTTAGACGGCTACAGGGTGGTTTTAGTGTGGACTGTCCCTTTAGTTAGAGCGCTACAGGGTGGTTTTAGTGTGGACTGTCCCTTTAGTTAGACGGCTACAGGGTGGTTTTAGTGTGAACTGTTCCTTTAGTTAGAGCGCTACAGGGTGGTTTTAGTGTGGACTGTCCCTTTAGTTAGACGGCTACAGGGTGGTTTTAGTGTGGACTGTCCCTTTAGTTAGACGGCTACAGGGTGGTTTTAGTGTGGACTGTCCCTTTAGTTAGAGCTCTACAGGGTGGTTTTAGTGTGGACTGTCCCTTTAGTTAGAGCGCTACAGGGTGGTTTTAGTGTGGACTGTCCCTTTAGTTAGAGCGCTACAGAGTGGTTTTAGTGTGGACTGTCCCTTTAGTTAGAGCGCTACAGAGTGGTTTTAGTGTGGACTGTCCCTTTAGTTAGAGTGCTACAGGGTGGTTTTAGTGTGGACTGTCCCTTTAGTTAGAGCGCTACAGGGTGGTTTTAGTGTGAACTGTCCCTTTAGTTAGAGCGCTACAGAGTGGTTTTAGTGTGGACTGTCCCTTTAGTTAGAGCGCTACAGGGTGGTTTTAGTGTGGACTGTCCCTTTAGTTAGAGCGCTACAGGGTGGTTTTAGTGTGGACTGTCCCTTTAGTTAGAGCTCTACAGAGTGGTTTTAGTGTGGACTGTCCCTTTAGTTAGAGCGCTACAGAGTGGTTTTAGTGTGGACTGTCCCTTTAGTTAGAGCGCTACAGAGTGGTTTTAGTGTGGACTGTCCCTTTAGTTAGAGCGCTACAGGGTGGTTTTAGTGTGGACTGTCCCTTTAGTTAGAGCGCTACAGAGTGGTTTTAGTGTGGACTGTCCCTTTAGTTAGAGCGCTACAGGGTGGTTTTAGTGTGGACTGTCCCTTTAGTTAGAGCTCTACAGAGTGGTTTTAGTGTGGACTGTCCCTTTAGTTAGAACGCTACAGAGTGGTTTTAGTGTGGACTGTCCCTTTAGTTAGAGCGCTACAGGGTGGTTTTAGTGTGGACTGTCCCTTTAGTTAGAGCGCTACAGGGTGGTTTTAGTGTGGACTGTCTCTTTAGTTAGAACACTACAGAGTGGTTTTAGTGTGGACTGTCCCTTTAGTTAGAGCGCTACAGAGTGGTTTTAGTGTGGACTGTCCCTTTAGTTAGAGCGCTACTGAGTGGTTTTAGTGTGAACTGTCCCTTTAGTTAGAGCGCTACAGGGTGGTTTTAGTGTGGACTGTCCCTTTAGTTAGAACACTACAGAGTGGTTTTAGTGTGGACTGTCTCTTTAGTTAGAACACTACAGAGTGGTTTTAGTGTGGACTGTCCCTTTAGTTAGACAGCTAGAGTGGTTTTAGTGTGGACTGTCCCTTTAGTTAGAGCGCTACAGGGTGGTTTTAGTGTGGACTGTCCCTTTAGTTAGAGCGCTACAGAGTGGTTTTAGTGTGGACTGTCCCTTTAGTTAGAGCGCTACAGGGTGGTTTTAGTGTGGACTGTCCCTTTAGTTAGAGCGCTACAGGGTGGTTTTAGTGTGGACTGTCCCTTTAGTTAGAGCGCTACAGAGTGGTTTTAGTGTGGACTGTCCCTTTAGTTAGACAGCTAGAGTGGTTTTAGTGTGGACTGTCCCTTTAGTTAGAGCGCTACAGGGTGGTTTTAGTGTGGACTGTCCCATTAGTTAGAGCGCTACAGAGTGGTTTTAGTGTGGACTGTCCCTTTAGTTAGAGCGCTACAGAGTGGTTTTAGTGTGGACTGTCCCTTTAGTTGGAGCGCTACAGAGTGGTTTTAGTGTGGACTGTCCCTTTAGTTAGAGCGCTACAGAGTGGTTTTAGTGTGGACTGTCTCTTTAGTTAGAGCGCTACAGGGTGGTTTTAGTGTGGACTGTCTCTTTAGTTAGAGCGCTACAGGGTGGTTTTAGTGTGGACTGTCCCTTTAGTTAGGGGGCTACAGGGTGGTTTTAGTGTGGACTGTCCCTTTAGTTAGGGGGCTACAGAGTGGTTTTAGTGTGGACTGTCCCTTTAGTTAGAGCGCTACAGGGTGGTTTTAGTGTGGACTGTCCCTTTAGTTAGAGCGCTACAGGGTGGTTTTAGTGTGGACTGTCCCTTTAGTTAGACGGCTACAGAGTGGTTTTAGTGTGGACTGTCCCTTTAGTTAGAGCGCTACAGAGTGGTTTTAGTGTGGACTGTCCCTTTAGTTAGAGCGCTACAGGGTGGTTTTAGTGTGGACTGTCCCTTTAGTTAGACGGCTACAGAGTGGTTTTAGTGTGGACTGTCCCTTTAGTTAGAGCGCTACAGAGTGGTTTTAGTGTGGACTGTCCCTTTAGTTAGAACGCTACAGAGTGGTTTTAGTGTGGACTGTCCCTTTAGTTAGAGCGCTACAGAGTGGTTTTAGTGTGGACTGTCCCTTTAGTTAGAGCTCTACAGGGTGGTTTTAGTGTGGACTGTCCCTTTAGTTAGAGCGCTACAGAGTGGTTTTAGTGTGGACTGTCCCTTTAGTTAGAGCTCTACAGGGTGGTTTTAGTGTGGACTGTCCCTTTAGTTGGAGCGCTACAGGGTGGTTTTAGTGTGGACTGTCCCTTTAGTTAGAGCGCTACAGAGTGGTTTTAGTGTGGACTGTCCCTTTAGTTGGAGCGCTACAGGGTGGTTTTAGTGTGGACTGTCCCTTTAGTTAGAGCGCTACAGGGTGGTTTTAGTGTGGACTGTCTCTTTAGTTAGAGCGCTACAGAGTGGTTTTAGTGTGGACTGTCCCTTTAGTTAGAACACTACAGAGTGGTTTTAGTGTGGACTGTCCCTTTAGTTAGAGCTCTACAGGGTGGTTTTAGTGTGGACTGTCCCTTTAGTTAGAGCGCTACAGGGTGGTTTTAGTGTGGACTGTCTCTTTAGTTGGAGCGCTACAGGGTGGTTTTAGTGTGGACTGTCCCTTTAGTTGGAGCGCTACAGAGTGGTTTTAGTGTGGACAGTCCCTTTAGTTAGAGTGCTACAGGGTGGTTTTAGTGTGGACTGTCCCTTTAGTTAGAGCTCTACAGGGTGGTTTTAGTGTGGACTGTCCCTTTAGTTGGAGCGCTACAGAGTGGTTTTAGTGTGGACTGTCCCTTTAGTTAGAGCGCTACAGAGTGGTTTTAGTGTGGACTGTCCCTTTAGTTGGAGCGCTACAGGGTGGTTTTAGTGTGGACTGTCCCTTTAGTTAGAGCGCTACAGGGTGGTTTTAGTGTGGACTGTCTCTTTAGTTAGAGCGCTACAGGGTGGTTTTAGTGTGGACTGTCTCTTTAGTTGGAGCGCTACAGGGTGGTTTTAGTGTGGACTGTCTCTTTAGTTAGAGCGCTACAGGGTGGTTTTAGTGTGGACTGTCTCTTTAGTTGGAGCGCTACAGAGTGGTTTTAGTGTGGACTGTCCCTTTAGTTAGAGCGCTACAAAGTGGTTTTAGTGTGGACTGTCCCTTTAGTTGGAGCTCTACAGGGTGGTTTTAGTGTGGACTGTCTCTTTAGTTAGAGCGCTACAGGGTGGTTTTAGTGTGGACTGTCCCTTTAGTTAGGGGGCTACAGGGTGGTTTTAGTGTGGACTGTCCCTTTAGTTAGGGGGCTACAGGGTGGTTTTAGTGTGGACTGTCCCTTTAGTTAGAGCGCTACAGAGTGGTTTTAGTGTAGACTGTCCCTTTAGTTAGACGGCTACAGGGTGGTTTTAGTGTGGACTGTCCCTTTAGTTAGAACACTACAGAGTGGTTTTAGTGTGGACTGTCCCTTTAGTTAGAGCGCTACAGAGTGGTTTTAGTGTGGACTGTCTCTTTAGTTAGAGCGCTACAGAGTGGTTTTAGTGTGGACTGTCCCTTTAGTTAGAGCGCTACAGGGTGGTTTTAGTGTGGACTGTCGCTTTAGTTAGAGCGCTACAGGGTGGTTTTAATGTGGACTGTCCCTTTAGTTAGAGCGCTACAGGGTGGTTTTAGTGTGGACTGTCCCTTTAGTTAGAGCGCTACAGAGTGGTTTTAGTGTGGACTGTCCCTTTAGTTAGAGCGCTACAGGGTGGTTTTAGCGTGGACTGTCCCTTTAGTTAGAGCGCTACAGGGTGGTTTTAGTGTGGACTGTCTCTTTAGTTAGAGCGCTACAGAGTGGTTTTAGTGTGGACTGTCCCTTTAGTTAGAGCGCTACAGAGTGGTTTTAGTGTGGACTGTCCCTTTAGTTAGAGCGCTACAGAGTGGTTTTAGTGTGGACTGTCCCTTTAGTTAGAGCTCTACAGAGTGGTTTTAGTGTGGACTGTCCCTTTAGTTAGAGCGCTACAGGGTGGTTTTAGTGTGGACTGTCCCTTTAGTTAGAGCGCTACAGAGTGGTTTTAGTGTAGACTGTCCCTTTAGTTAGAGCGCTACAGGGTGGTTTTAGTGTGGACTGTCCCTTTAGTTAGAGCGCTACAGGGTGGTTTTAGTGTGGACTGTCCCTTTAGTTAGAGCGCTACAGGGTGGTTTTAGTGTGGACTGTCCCTTTAGTTAGAGCACTACAGGGTGGTTTTAGTGTGGACTGTCCCTTTAGTTAGAGCGCTACAGGGTGGTTTTAGTGTGGACTGTCTCTTTAGTTAGAGCGCTACAGGGTGGTTTTAGTGTGGACTGTCCCTTTAGTTAGAGCGCTACAGAGTGGTTTTAGTGTGGACTGTCCCTTTAGTTAGAGCGCTACAGAGTGGTTTTAGTGTGGACTGTCCCTTTAGTTAGAGCGCTACAGGGTGGTTTTAGTGTGGACTGTCCCTTTAGTTAGAGCGCTACAGGGTGGTTTTAGTGTGGACTGTCTCTTTAGTTAGAGCTCTACAGGGTGGTTTTAGTGTAGACTGTCCCTTTAGTTAGAGCGCTACAGAGTGGTTTTAGTGTGGACTGTCCCTTTAGTTAGAGTGCTACAGGGTGGTTTTAGTGTGGACTGTCCCTTTAGTTAGAGCGCTACAGGGTGGTTTTAGTGTAGACTGTCCCTTTAGTTAGAGCGTTACAGGGTGGTTTTAGTGTGGACTGTCCCTTTAGTTAGAGCGCTACAGGGTGGTTTTAGTGTGGTTTTAGTGTGGACTGTCCCTTTAGTTAGAGCGCTACAGGGTGGTTTTAGTGTGGTTTTAGTGTGGACTGTCCCTTTAGTTAGAGCGCTACAGGGTGGTTTTAGTGTGGACTGTCCCTTTAGTTAGAACACTACAGGGTGGTTTTAGTGTGGACTGTCCCTTTAGTTAGAACACTACAGAGTGGTTTTAGTGTGGACTGTCCCTTTAGTTAGAGCGCTACAGAGTGGTTTTAGTGTGGACTGTCCCTTTAGTTAGAACACTACAGAGTGGTTTTAGTGTGGACTGTCCCTTTAGTTAGAGCGCTACAGGGTGGTTTTAGTGTGGACTGTCTCTTTAGTTAGAGCGCTACAGAGTGGTTTTAGTGTGGACTGTCCCTTTAGTTAGAGCGCTACAGAGTGGTTTTAGTGTGGACTGTCCCTTTAGTTAGAGCGCTACAGAGTGGTTTTAGTGTGGACTGTCCCTTTAGTTAGAGCTCTACAGAGTGGTTTTAGTGTGGACTGTCCCTTTAGTTAGAGCGCTACAGGGTGGTTTTAGTGTGGACTGTCCCTTTAGTTAGAGCGCTACAGAGTGGTTTTAGTGTAGACTGTCCCTTTAGTTAGAGCGCTACAGGGTGGTTTTAGTGTGGACTGTCCCTTTAGTTAGAGCGCTACAGGGTGGTTTTAGTGTGGACTGTCCCTTTAGTTAGAGCGCTACAGGGTGGTTTTAGTGTGGACTGTCCCTTTAGTTAGAGCACTACAGGGTGGTTTTAGTGTGGACTGTCCCTTTAGTTAGAGCGCTACAGGGTGGTTTTAGTGTGGACTGTCTCTTTAGTTAGAGCGCTACAGGGTGGTTTTAGTGTGGACTGTCCCTTTAGTTAGAGCGCTACAGAGTGGTTTTAGTGTGGACTGTCCCTTTAGTTAGAGCGCTACAGAGTGGTTTTAGTGTGGACTGTCCCTTTAGTTAGAGCGCTACAGGGTGGTTTTAGTGTGGACTGTCCCTTTAGTTAGAGCGCTACAGGGTGGTTTTAGTGTAGACTGTCTCTTTAGTTAGAGCTCTACAGGGTGGTTTTAGTGTAGACTGTCCCTTTAGTTAGAGCGCTACAGAGTGGTTTTAGTGTGGACTGTCCCTTTAGTTAGAGTGCTACAGGGTGGTTTTAGTGTGGACTGTCCCTTTAGTTGGAGCGCTACAGGGTGGTTTTAGTGTAGACTGTCCCTTTAGTTAGAGCGTTACAGGGTGGTTTTAGTGTGGACTGTCCCTTTAGTTAGAGCGCTACAGGGTGGTTTTAGTGTGGTTTTAGTGTGGACTGTCCCTTTAGTTAGAGCGCTACAGGGTGGTTTTAGTGTGGTTTTAGTGTGGACTGTCCCTTTAGTTAGAGCGCTACAGGGTGGTTTTAGTGTGGACTGTCCCTTTAGTTAGAACACTACAGGGTGGTTTTAGTGTGGACTGTCCCTTTAGTTAGAACACTACAGAGTGGTTTTAGTGTGGACTGTCCCTTTAGTTAGAGCGCTACAGAGTGGTTTTAGTGTGGACTGTCCCTTTAGTTGGAGCTCTACAGGGTGGTTTTAGTGTGGACTGTCTCTTTAGTTAGAGCGCTACAGGGTGGTTTTAGTGTGGACTGTCCCTTTAGTTAGGGGGCTACAGGGTGGTTTTAGTGTGGACTGTCCCTTTAGTTAGGGGGCTACAGGGTGGTTTTAGTGTGGACTGTCCCTTTAGTTAGAGCGCTACAGAGTGGTTTTAGTGTAGACTGTCCCTTTAGTTAGACGGCTACAGGGTGGTTTTAGTGTGGACTGTCCCTTTAGTTAGAACACTACAGAGTGGTTTTAGTGTGGACTGTCCCTTTAGTTAGAGCGCTACAGAGTGGTTTTAGTGTGGACTGTCTCTTTAGTTAGAGCGCTACAGAGTGGTTTTAGTGTGGACTGTCCCTTTAGTTAGAGCGCTACAGGGTGGTTTTAGTGTGGACTGTCCCTTTAGTTAGAGCGCTACAGGGTGGTTTTAGTGTGGACTGTCCCTTTAGTTAGAGCGCTACAGAGTGGTTTTAGTGTGGACTGTCCCTTTAGTTAGAGCGCTACAGGGTGGTTTTAGTGTGGACTGTCCCTTTAGTTAGAGCGCTACAGAGTGGTTTTAGTGTGGACTGTCCCTTTAGTTAGAGCGCTACAGGGTGGTTTTAGTGTGGACTGTCCCTTTAGTTAGAGCGCTACAGAGTGGTTTTAGTGTGGACTGTCCCTTTAGTTAGAGCGCTACAGGGTGGTTTTAGTGTGGACTGTCCCTTTAGTTAGAGCGCTACAGAGTGGTTTTAGTGTGGACTGTCCCTTTAGTTAGAGCTCTACAGAGTGGTTTTAGTGTGGACTGTCCCTTTAGTTAGAGCGCTACAGGGTGGTTTTAGTGTGGACTGTCCCTTTAGTTAGAGCGCTACAGAGTGGTTTTAGTGTAGACTGTCCCTTTAGTTAGAGCGCTACAGGGTGGTTTTAGTGTGGACTGTCCCTTTAGTTAGAGCGCTACAGGGTGGTTTTAGTGTGGACTGTCCCTTTAGTTAGAGCGCTACAGGGTGGTTTTAGTGTGGACTGTCCCTTTAGTTAGAGCACTACAGGGTGGTTTTAGTGTGGACTGTCCCTTTAGTTAGAGCGCTACAGGGTGGTTTTAGTGTGGACTGTCTCTTTAGTTAGAGCGCTACAGGGTGGTTTTAGTGTGGACTGTCCCTTTAGTTAGAGCGCTACAGAGTGGTTTTAGTGTGGACTGTCCCTTTAGTTAGAGCGCTACAGAGTGGTTTTAGTGTGGACTGTCCCTTTAGTTAGACAGCTAGAGTGGTTTTAGTGTGGACTGTCCCTTTAGTTAGAGCGCTACAGAGTGGTTTTAGTGTGGACTGTCCCTTTAGTTAGAGCGCTACAGGGTGGTTTTAGTGTGGACTGTCCCTTTAGTTAGAGCGCTACAGAGTGGTTTTAGTGTGGACTGTCCCTTTAGTTAGAGCGCTACAGGGTGGTTTTAGTGTGGACTGTCCCTTTAGTTAGAGCGCTACAGAGTGGTTTTAGTGTGGACTGTCCCTTTAGTTAGAGCGCTACAGAGTGGTTTTAGTGTGGACTGTCCCTTTAGTTAGAGCGCTACAGAGTGGTTTTAGTGTGGACTGTCCCTTTAGTTAGAGCGCTACAGGGTGGTTTTAGTGTGGACTGTCCCTTTAGTTAGAACACTACAGAGTGGTTTTAGTGTGGACTGTCCCTTTAGTTAGAGTGCTACAGAGTGGTTTTAGTGTGGACTGTCCCTTTAGTTAGAGTGCTACAGGGTTAACCACAGCACCGGGGGGAGGAGGCTCACCTCTCTTCTTTGCCTGCACCACCATCTCTTCATGCTGCTGCCGGTGTCTCTGGGCCTCCTGCGCTGGCTTGGCAGGCAGATTACTAAACAAACAAGGGCGGGCGGGCGGGCACGCACGCGCACACACACACACACACACACACACACACACACACACACACGGAGACAGGTGTTAGTTTTCTGAACGTGATCCTTGCATTATTCATGGTGAACCGAGCTGGTGGGACATTGGTAGAGGAAACACAGACACGCATGTTACATACATGACACACACACACACAGTTAATCACCCGCACTTTATAAGAGGTAACAGTTAATCACCCGCACTTTATAGGAGGTAACAGTTAATCACCTGCACTTTATAGGAGGTAACATCTTATTTATTTTTATTCAGTTGTGTTCAGCAAAATGTTGTGTTTTTCTTTTTAAACCGTAGGGAAAGTTATGGGAAACAGAACAAGGAAAGTTATAGTTTGAGGAAATGCAAATAAAAAGACAAACGGAAAGAGATCGTCAGCTTGATTTATTTTCCAATGAGGAATATGTTTAATGATTACCGCCCAATGTGACATATGTAACATTTAAGAAGGCACGACAACGCCTCTACTTCCTCAGGCGCCTAAGGAAGTTCCAAGTCAGTCAGAAGATCCTTAGGAACTTCTACTCATGTACAATAGAGAGCATCCTGACCGGCAACATCACCTCCTGGTTTGGGAATAGCACTGCACAAGACCGTAGCAGACTACAGAGAGTGACACGTTCAGCCGAACGCACAATTGGAGGGGGGCTTCCCACCCTCCAGAACATTTACAACAAGCGGTGCAAGGGGAAGGCTAAGAGAATTATTAAGGACTCGAGCCACCCGAACAACTGCCTCTTTGAACTGCTGCGGTCAGGCAAGCGATACCGGAGTCTTAAGGCGAGCACAGAAAGACTCAGAAGAAGCTTCTATCCCCAGGCCACAGGCTACTAAACGAACAATAAACACTATGCAACAACCATCAAATGCACACAGCACACACACCCACACACTCACTCAAACAAACAACACACTGCAGCACCCACTCTCCACACTTTAGATCACACAAACACACTTACACTTTATATTTATTGATAAAGGATTTGCACTACAACTCGTACACCTACTGTGAATTGTACCTAAATTGCACCTCGTCCCATTTCTCCATTTCTGCCTTGCACTATATAGTATTGTATATTAGTACACTGCACAGTATTGTATATTGTATGGTAACTACGTCTATTCTGCATCGAACATTGTACATATGTCTAAACTGAACACTGTGACCTCCTTTTTTTTTTACTTCTAATTTTACTATGTTTTTATTTCATACGTATCTTGTCTTGCACAGTCTCTGGAGCGCAACAGTAAGAAGCATTTTGTACAAAAGTATTCTGTACTTCTGTATGACAACTATTAAAGAAACTTGAACTTGAAACTTAAGTTTAACCATTAATGCCCAATGTTATATGTAACATTTCAGATCTTTGCCATTAGGGGGTGCTATTTTCAAAAGAATTTGTGACGATAATGTGATGATTCAACTGCATCGATTTGAAAATGTCATAATCGATTATAATCTAAATTAATCTAATTTTTTTTTATTGTTTTTATTGACCTATAGTCCATTCATGCTGAGTGAATCAGTTCCCCCAGCCACATTTGTGTATTCAAAAATGTTTGGGGAATTAACTGATCCTCGAGGGTCTGAATGAAACTGGAAGGAGACCCTGAGCCGTCTACGGAGCTGGATCTACAAACGGGCACAAAGGAAGGTAATGGAGCGCCATCTTCAGTGACCCGGTCATTAAACTTTCAGGTCTCTCCTCCTCCTGCCTGTGATGAGAACAGGAACATGAACCAGCTGTAACGAGGAGGGAGAGGGAGAGAGAGGGAGAGAGAGAGAGAGAGAGAGAGAGAGAGAGAGAGAGAGAGAGAGGGAGGGTGAGAGAGAGAGAGAGAGAGGGAGGGTGAGAGAGATATCCTGTGAGAGAGGGAGGGTGAGAGAGAGAGAGAGAGAGGGTGAGAGAGATATCCTGTGAGAGAGGGAGGGTGAGAGAGAGAGAGAGAGAGAGAGAGAGAGAGGGAGGGTGTGAGAGAGAGAGAGAGCTTTTTGAAGCTTTTTGCTTTTTGAATTGAATTGAATTGAGAGAGAGAGAGAGAGAGAGAGAGATAGATAGAGAGAGAGAGAGAGGGAGGGTGAGAGATATCCTGTGAGAGACAGAGGGTGAGAGAGAGAGAGAGAGAGAGAGAGAGGGAGGGTGAGAGAGAGATATCCTGTGAGAGAGGGAGGGTGAGAGAGAGAAAGAGAGATAGGGAGGGTGAGAGAGATATCCTGTGAGAGAGGGAGGGTGAGAGAGAGAGAGAGAGAGAGAGAGAGAGGGAGGGTGAGGAGAGAGAGAGGGAGGGTGAGAGAGATATCCTGTGAGAGAGGGAGGGTGAGAGAGAGAGAGAGAGAGAGAGAGAGAGAGATATCCTGTGAGAGAGGGAGGGAGAGAGAGAGAGGGTGAGAGAGAGATATCCTGTGAGAGAGGGAGGGTGAGAGGGAGAGAGAGAGAGAGAGGGTGAGAGAGAGATATCCTGTGAGAGACGGAGGGTGAAAGAGAGAGAGAGAGAGATATCCTGTGAGAGAGGGAGGGTGAGGAGAGAGAGAGAGAGAGAGACGGAGGGTGAGAGAGAGAGAGAGAGGGTAAGAGAGAGATATCCTGTGAGAGAGGGAGGGTGAGAGAGAGAGAGAGGGAGGGTGAGAGAGAGAGAGAGGGTGAGAGAGAGAGAGAGAGAGAGAGACTGTGAGAGAGGGAGGGTGAGAGAGAGAGAGATCCTGCGAGAGAGGGAGGATGAGAGAGAGACTCTATATGCTGACCGCTCTAAAAACACTGGTGTTATTACCAACCTGCTCTTCTACACCGAGCAGGTCACTGCATGGCATACAGCCACATCAAAGCACTACGGCTTCGTAATCAAGAAAGGGATCTGCAAGGGAAGACAACTTCAGATCTTTGAGGATGAAGACAAGGACCAAGAGAGAAGGTTCCTGACTGTCAACTTTTTTTTTTTTTTTTTTTTTTTTTAAACTTAAATTTTTATTAACAGTTTTAGACAAACAGCACTTACAAAAAAAAAAAAAAAGAAACTAACATCACAATAAAAACAAAAAGAAAAAACAGTGCACATAAATATTTACATGGGTATCATGGTTAGTTGTCTGGTTCCCCTACAGTTGTTTTCCAGGTACTTAATACAAAGGCTGATTGTGTATCTCCCTTAAACAGGCATAAACAAGTAATTCCTACTCAAAGATGATAAATACTGACTAAGGCTTTTATGTGTGATCTGGGTCCAGAGACCCTCCTTGAGCTTCTTTCTTCCCTTATCCTTCGTCCTTTTTTTTTTTTTTTTTTTTATTAACTTTCACTTTGCCTTTTGATTCACCCATACACAAACCACATCATCCCTGAATATTAATATCTCACCGTTAAACAGACATAAATAATAAAGTATAAAAACATAAAGCAATTGTAATACCCCCAAAAAAATAGAAAATGCTAACTACAGCATAGTTGTGTGACATGGGTTCAGAGACCCTCCTTGAACTTCTTTCCTCCTTTACCCTTTGCCCTCTTGTGTTGCATTTGGTTCTTCCTCTGTGATGTCGTTTTCATTCCCTTTATAATCCTCCCACTTTACCCATCTTTCCCCAAATTTCTCTTCCTGTAACCTCAGCATGTGTGTTATCCTCTCCATATCCTGTATCTCTTCCACTATTCCTACCCATTGTGCTATTGTCGGTGGGTCTTCCTTGTACCACAGTCTCGTTATTGCTTTTCTGGCCGCTATCAACATTATCTTTATTAAATATTTGTCCCCCCCTTGTATTCCCTCGTGTGTCAGGTCTCCTAAGTAAAGCACCAGTCCTGTTTGTGGTAACCCGTATCCTAATATTCTGATCATTGCCTCCCCTATCTCCTCCCAATACCCCTTCAGCTTCTGACATCCCCAGAATATGTGCGTGTGATTTGCCCCCTCCTTCCCACACATCCTCCAGCATGCTCTTTGTGTTGGTGCATATTTTCCCTTCAGCTCTGGGGTTATAAAGAATCTGATTATGTTTTTCCATCCAAATTCTTTCCATATCCTCGATCCTGTTGTTGAATGTTGCACCTCGCATATGTTCCCCCATTCCTTCCCTGTTATTCCTATCTCTAGTTCTCTCTCCCATTTCTCCCTTATATAATCGGTCGTGTGTCCCTTGCTGGTCATTATAGCCCGGTACAGTGCTGATATTACCCTTCCTTTCCCTCCTTCGTATGCCCTTACTATCATCCTAATTATTCCATTCTGTTCTTCTTCCTTGTCCCCTCTTATTTCTCTATTATAGTAATCTCTAATCTGTAGATATCTGAAGTGGTCCTTGTTTTCTAGTCCAAATTTCTCCTTAAATTTTTGTAGTGTTTGCATTTCCCCCTTCTCTATCATTTTGCATATCGCTGTTGCCCCCTCCCTCTCCCACCTTCTGAATCCATGGTCTAACCTCCCTGGTTTGAATCTCTTGTCATGTGCTACCCATCTCAGGACCCCTGACTGCTTCTCCAATTTGTGTGTTTTTACTACTCTGTTCCATATGTTCAAGGTGCATTTGGTGATTGGATCTAATAGTCCCTCTTTATCTTTAAATAGTTCCCTATCTCCCACCAGAGCTTGTACCTTGTATCCCTCCCCTTCTTTTTCAATGTCTTTCCATCTTGCCTCATATCTGTCGTTACACCAGCACGTCACTGCTCTCAGTTGTGCTGCATAGTAATAATCTTGTAGGCTGGGTACTGCCATCCCTCCCTCTTCCTTTGGTAGTTGTAGTGTTTTATATCTGACCCGTGGTCTTCTCCCCGCCCATATGAACCTCGATATCAGTCTGTCCCACTCCCTGAATTGATTCTGTGGTATTTGTATCGGTAGTGACTAGAACAGGTACAGTAACCTTGATAGTATGTTCATTTTAATGACCTCTATTCTTGAATTGAAGTCCAAGGGCATTACTGTCCATCTCTCTAAGTCTCTCTTGATGTTCTGATTTATCTGTGTATAGTTCGCCTCAAACAGTTTCTCCACCCCTCTCGTGATGTTCACCCCTAAGTATTTAATCTTGTCCATGTCCCATCTTATCCCGTACTGTTCTCTAATTTCCGTCGTTGGGGTATAGTTCCATGCTAAGGTATGTGTCTTTGTCACGTTTAGTTTGTATCCTGAGTAGTGGCCATATTCCTTCAGTAGATCCATCAGTGCCGGGAAGCTCTTGTCTGGTTGCCTCATGTATACTATCACGTCGTCTGCAAATAGGCCTAGTTTATATTCCGTTCCCTTTATCCTTACTCCCTTGATGTCCTCGGTCTGTCTGATCAGTTGTGCCAGTGGTTCTATGAAAACGGCGAAGAGCGTCGGTGAGAGACAACATCCCTGTCTGGTAGCCCTCTCTAATCTGATTCTATCCGTCAAGCTGCCATTCACCTTAACCCTCGCTGTCGGTTCTTGATATAGCGCCTTGATCATCTTCATCGCCCTCCCGTTCAGTCCGAACCTCATCAATGTTTTATATAAAAATGTCCAGCTCACACTGTCGAATGCTTTTTCTGCATCTAGGCTAATCAGTACCGCGCTACCCCCTTGTTTTTGTATCTCCTCTACTATGTGTAATGTCTTTCTCACGTTGTCCTGTGTCTGTCTCCCTTTAATAAATCCAGTTTGATCTTCATCTATAATGTCTGGCATAAACGTCTCAAATCTCTTTGATATTATCGATGTATACATCTTGTAATCCACGTTAAGTATGGACACAGGTCTGAAACTACTACATAATTCCCTATCCTTCCCTTCCTTCGGTATCGTGGTGATTATGGCTTCCTTCCACGAGGGGGGCATTTTACCCTCTTCCATCGTGTGTCTGAACGCCGCCCCTAACATGGGTGCTAATTCAGTTCTAAATGTCTTATAGAATTCCGATGGGAATCCGTCGCTCCCCGGAGACTTGTTGTTTTTAGCTCTACTAATTGCCTCTTCCAGTTCTTGTTCCGTAATTATTTTATTTAATTCTTCATTCTGTTCTTTCCCTATCGATGGTAACTCTAGCTTCTCCAGATATGTTTCTATTTCCTCTTCTCCCGCTGCTTTTGGCTGTGTGTATAATTTCTCATAGTATTCTCTAAATGTCCTCTCTATTTCAGCTGGGTCCCTCAATATTTCATTAGTCTTTGTATCCCTTATTGTGTGTATCGTGTTCAACTTCTGTTGCGTCCTAATTCTCCTAGCCAACAGTCTGGTCGCTTTTGGTCCCCCTTCATAGTACGTTTGTTTCATGAACCTCGCTTTCTTTTCTATTTCCGTCAATAATTCCCTATTTATCCTGGCCTTTACTTCTTTGATTTCTCCGAGCGTTTCCTGTTCTTTTGATATCTGGTGTCTCCCCTCTAGCTTCTTCAGCTTCCCTATCAGATTGTGATATGTCTCCGTTCTGGCCTTCTTCAGCATTGCTGTTTTTTCCATCAATTTCCCCCTTATAACTACCTTCAGTGTGTCCCATAGAATGTTCGGGTCTACCGCCCCGTTGTCATTTTCTTCCTTATATCTGGCTATCTCCTCCTTGATCGGACTCACCACCCCCTTGTTATTTAATATTCCTACATTTAGTCTCCAGATCGTGTTCCTCCGTCTCCCTTCTAGATCTACTGTCAGATATATGGCACTGTGATCCGATATGTCCGCCACTCCTATACTGCTCTCCCGTGCCCTGTAACTGTCCCCCGTCGTCATCAAAAAGTAGTCTATTCTCGCATATGTCACGTGTGGGTGTGAGTAATGTGTGTATTCCCTGTCCATGGCGTGCATCCCCCTCCAAACGTCTGTAATTCCCATTTCCGTCATCTGAATATTCATATATCTACTGATGGGTGCTCGTCCTTTTCTAGTACTCGTGGTGTCTAGGTCGTGATTCAGTACTACGTTAAAATCTCCTGTGCATATCAATATCCCTTCTAGTTCCATCACTATCATATCAAAAATGGTCTCATATAAATCCCTCTCACTCTCTGGGGGTGCATAAACATTCACTAATGTAACCATTTGGCCCTCCATTTTCCCCTTCACCAGAACAAACCTACCCTCCTTGTCTCTTACTTCCTTGATCAATTCAAATTTGACTGTTTTTGATTAACGTGATTACTCCTCTCCTCGGGTTTTGTTTAAAGGAACTATAGTATGCATTTTCATATCCAAATCTCTTCAGTTTCTCATGATCCTGTGCTACCAAATGTGTCTCCTGCAGAAAAATCACTTCCATCTCACTTTTTTTACATTTCAACATCACTTTGCCCCTCTTTATCGCATTATTCATTCCATTAACGTTTAACGACATCATTTTTATACCTTTAACCATTGTCATCTTTCTTCTTCTTTCGTCTGTCAGTCCCCCCCATGTCACACTCATTCCCCCCTCCGGTTGGAGCCTCCGCTAACATAAACTTTACATAAAGTGCTCCCAAGGCGTTCGGGGGGTCCCTGTGTCCCCCCCTGTCCCCTGCTGGTGGGTGAGGGGTAATTGCTCTCCTAGCGAGAGGCCCCCTCCTGACGGCTTGGGGGTTTGAAACCCTTACCCCCAATCGCTCGTCATATTTGTCCAGCTTTCTTACTGTTTTTTTTTTTGCTGTCGAGCTCCTGGTCAAAAGCGCTCTGTCCTTCCTTCTGACCAAAGACCCTCTTTTCCTGGTCCCTCTCAATGTGACTCATATGTTTCAATGTCCCTCCTTCCTCCCATACCCGTGTGCGGTGTCTCCTGTGTACCCCTTTTTACTTCCTTTTCCTCCCCTCTATTTTCTATGTGATGTCCATTTATCCCCTTAATCCCTCCCAACTGTGTTACTCACAGCGTGTGTCTATGTATTTGTTTCAGTATGTTCTGTGTCTCGCCTATCAAACCTAGTTATATTTCCATTTATTTCCTCCATCAGCTTGTGTATTATGTGTCCATGTATACGTTATGTTCATTTCTATATCTTGCCTCTACCTGGGAATGTGTGTTTATGCATATGTTATTTCAGTTTCTATATTTTGTCTCTATTTGAATAGTTTTTTCAATCTCTTGTGCGTGTACTCATCCGTTCGCCTCCTCCCGCCTCCTCTCCCCTCCTTCTCCGTCTCTGGCCTCCTCATCCGTCTCCGCCTTCGGTCTGTCACGTTTCACCTCGGCCTTCTCCTCTCTCCTCCCTCCTCTCCCTGGTTTCGGTCTCCTGCTCTGGTCCATCTGCATGCCCCCTCTAATCTCTGCTGCAGGCTCCGCGTCTGGTCCTCCTGTCTCCGTCCTTCTCCGTCTTCCGTCATCTGCATCCCCCTTCGTCTCATCTCCTGCGCCGCTTCTCGTGCCATCGCATACGTCACCGCCCCTTCCTCCCAGTGAATCCTTAGCGAGGTCATGGGTGACTGGAATCTCATTCCGTTTTCTTTCAGAGTTTTCTTCAGTCCCGTGTAGGACCTGCGTGTTATTGCTACCGCTGTCGAGTAATCGTGATCAAACGATAGTCTTTTCCCTTCGATTTCAATCTTCTTGGTCCACGCGGTTCTGAGTATCAATTCCTTAATCTCAAATCTTAGAAAGTTAATAATCACCGCTCTCGGAGGTCTGTCCGGTTTCGGTCTCGGAGCCAACGCCCTGTGGGCCCTCTGAATCTCCATTTTTTCCAGTCCCGTCTCCTTCAATTGCTCCTTGATAAGCTTTTCTACATAATGGGTCACCGATTCCCCTTCGACTCCTTCTTTCAATCCCCATATTCTGATGTTATTTCTCCGTGACCTCCCCTCCATGTCCGACATCTTTGTCTCCATCTGTTCTTGTTTCTGAATCGCACATGTTAATACCTCGTGTATCTCCGTGTTCCATTCCTCCGCTTGTGCCGTCCTAGTCTGTAACTCTGTCACGTTTCTGTCCTGTTCTGCCATCTTCTCCTCCACCCTTTTGAGTTCTGTATTCATTTCGCCTCTGAAGTCCTCCTGTTCCTTCCTCAATTCCTCCCGTAGCTTCCCAATATCATTCCTTATCGTGTCCGTGTTCAGTTTTATCGCCGCTGTTATGTTCTCCAGTATCCCGGCCTGCATGACCACGGCCCATCCTGGCATTCCCGTGTCTGCCTCGGCGGGACCTCCCCCTTCTTCCGCCTGTCTTTTCTCGGCTTCGCTTCGGGGACTCTGTTTCTTCAAATTCTCTTCTTCTCGTGTGTTCTCCATTTCTCTTTCCTTCACAATCGTTGTCTCTTCCTTACTTCTCGTGTGCATTTTCATTTTTAATTACTTTTCGGGTCCTTTTTTATCCGTTTTTTCGCTCATTTGACCAGGAGCTCTATCGCACGTGTGTTACCCGTCTGCTCTCATACCGGAAGTCCTGTCGACTGTCAACTTTTACCAAAATGGTACGGTCATGGTGCAAGGTAACAAAGCTGCCCTTGGCTCCTTTGGACAGGACTTCCCCACTCTGAAGAAGGGGGCAGCATCTAGAAAGGACACAGGAAGCACTCTGAGCTCTCCCATCACCACAGGCACCCCGACAACAGAGAGCCAGGTATCCCCTATTCCTGGTCATAACAACCAGCACCCAGACCACCACACCGTCAGCCTCCTGAGAGACAGACTGGCTCTACTAGAGGTGGAGATCACTGAGCTGAGAGAACAGCAGCTCTCCACCAGCCCCACACCACACCCTGACCTCCAGCAGTGGAAGCACCAGCTGGAGTCTGCTACACAGGAGCTGAGGGAACAGATCTCCAGCCTGCAGAAGGACAACCGGGCCCTCACCACAGAACTTAGGGAAACAAAGGACATCATGAGGCGGGAAATAATGCAGGTGAGAAACGAGATGTCAAAGGAAATATCAGCCATCATGGTGAAGCTGATGTCTACCAGTACAGAACAGCCACAACCCCTCACCCCTCCCAACCCACCCACCACCAAGCCCCCACCACCCAGCGAGGATGCAGCCGAGAGAGGCCTTCAAGCCCCCCAGGCCCCCTCCTCCCCCAACCCACCCACCACCGAGCCCCCACCACCCAGTGAGGATGCAGCCGAGAGAGGCCTTCAAGCCCCCAGGGCCCCCTCCTCCCACAACCCACCCACCACCGAGCCCCCACCACCCAGCGAGGATGCAGCCGAGAGAGGCCTTCTAGCCCCCCGGGCCCCCTCCTCCCTCAACCCTCCCACCACCGAGCCCCCACCACCCAGTGAGGAGGCAGCCGAGAGAGGCCTTCTAGCCCCCCAGGCCCCCTCCTCCCCCAGCATCTCACACCGTCAGCCCACCACCCTGAAAAAGGACACTGAGGTTGCTATCCTACTCAAACGGCAAGTTCATCCAAGAACAAAAACTTTTCCCAAACACAAAAGTGTCCAAAATCTGGTGCCCCACATTAGAGGATGCACTGCAGATCCTTGCGCACCCCGAGTTTGGCACACCAGGCCATATTCTCATCCACACTGGCACCAACAACCTGCGGGAGGAACAGGAAAAGGTTGGTAGTCTGGTCACCAGAGTAGCAGAGAAAGCAGCTGTGACCTTCCCAGACTCACGCATCACCATCTCAACCTTGCTACCCCGCAGGCACGCGGGAACTATAAAACGGCAGGGGGTGCTGGGGGGTCGCCAGATAAAAAAAAAAACTAAAAAAAAAAAAAGTTTTTTATTTTTTTTGCGGTCAGGCCACTGAACTTAGAAGCAGGCCAGGCCAGTGTTTATATTTGCACCAGCGCAATAGTTAGATAACCTAGGTGGGGAACAACCAGGAGATCACTGCAACTCACACAAGTTGGAGAACTATCTCTCTCTCTCTCTCTCTCTTGCTCTCACACACACACAAAGGGAGCCGCATGTGATTGGTGGAGACGGGATCCTTACGAAAAACTGCTAATCATTGACACATGCTAGCCTGTAATAATCCCCCCCAGAAAAATTTACTTTGCATTTGATATATTGCAAATATATGCCATCACACACACTGGCATTTAAAGGGTTAGAATTATAAAATGAATATGTGGTGTTATGATCAGGGCTGAAGTTGAATAAAATATTGTATTTATCAATTACAAAAAACTGAAAATCCATAAAAATCTGTGTTGTTGCTAATCATACATATGCTAGCCTGTTTTTTAACAATAAGTTGTGATGCCATCACAAACACTGGCATTTAAAGGGTACAAATAAAAAAAATGCCTGCACCAGAATGCAGGAAATTAAGTCTTTGTAACAAAAAAATTCCTGGTGGGGGACCCCCAGACCCCCTGCTTAGAAAGTGGCCTGACTGGGGCTATATTTCCTGGCCTGAATGATTTCCCCAGTCCGGCCCTGGTTAAAAGCCTCCAATGCTTATTAGTGTGTGTGCGTTTGAACGTTTGCATGTTTCAACCATACATTTCCATTTAAATTTTTTTTTTTTACCTCCTATAATAGTGGGGGTCGCGGCTCTCTGACACCGTTTTTTTTTGGGTCGCGGCCTGAAAAATTTGGGAACCCCTGGTCTAGCCTGTACCCCCCAGACATGTTGCTGGCCCCATCAAAACAGTATCCTATCAGCCTCTCCATGGGCAGGTCGAGGCGTAAAAGTATTTTATACACAAAAACAGCGTCTCGGCTGTTGTGTCTGGGCCGGGCATTGTAAAAACCCCAAAAGAAGTTCTGAGCTTCCAAGTTGTCATTGGCTAACTGTATATTACACGAGAATTGTTCTTTTCCAGTGAGTGACATCAGTGGTTCCGTCAGCGCTCAAGCCAAAGATTGGGCTTTTGGATGCTTTGCCTCTAATTTGTCGCTGAATATCATGGGCAAGCAGCTGTAAGATTTCGTTTTGGATGTTGTTGGACATCCAGTTGTCTCTCTTTTGGAGCCAATTCTTCAACTCGGGATCAGACTCGGTGCGCACTCTTTCCATCATGAGCTGCCATAACACCCCATCCCTATTTGCATCACCCCTCAGTGGAAGCCCCTCAGTGGAAGCCCCTGGCGCCCGAGGGGGGGTATAGGGGAACAGACTCAGTTAACTCTTCAATACCTGATGCTGAGGCTGAACCTGTCGTCTCTGTCTCTCTCTGACGTTTATCAGATTTAGTGGGACTGTCACTGGGACCGGCGGGACGTTTCGAAAATAAATCTGATATTTTTCTTTTCTGCGAGTGAGACATTCTGTGCTAGCAAAGTCTGACTCTGACTACTAGCTCAAATCGACTGACTGCGCAAGCACTGTATCACAGTAGCTCAGTGGTTCGTGGCGCGTGGGAAGGGCGGGAGACGGGAGGTGAATACAATTAGTTGTTTCACCTGTCATTCAATCAGTCTGTGACAGTCTGTCATCACTCGAAAATCTACTCGGTTTTACACGTATGATTGTGTACATACAGTAGTGTAATGAATGAATGAAAACTTTATTTAACAGATTGGAGAATGGCTACAATACAGTACGGCTCAATACACACACTATTAAAATGGTGATGTGCTTTGAGCAGGATTAACTTATAATATACAGTGTTACAGTTATACAGTTACAGTATATACAAATATATAAATACTGCCATACATTTTTTTTTTTTTTGCAATAATTGAGGGGGTGCTGCAGCACCCCCCGCACCCCCCCTTCCCGCGTCCCTGCTACCCCGCAGAGACTTTCACCCCAAGACCATCAATAGGGTGAACGCTGACATCACCAGAGGATGTGCCTCACTCCCAAATGTACACGTTGCACATCATATATCCATAACGCCTGAGCACCTGTACGACTACTCCCACTTAAAAAAGCAGGCAGTGGGCATGTTTACAAAAACACTAAAAGATGTGGCACTGGGCCGTCAAAGCATCCATCTTACACCAGCCAGAGGACCTCCCAGGGACCCCCACTACGCCTCAGACCCCACCAGGAGCCAAAGACCTCCCAGGGACCCCCACTACGCCTCAGACCCCACCAGGAGCCAAAGACCTCCCAGGGACCCCCACTACGCCTCAGACCCCACCAGGAGCCAAAGACCTCCCAGGGACCCCCACTACGCCCCAGACCCCATCAGGAGCCAAATACCTCCCAGGGACCCCCAATACGCCTCAGACCCCATGTCTATGTTTAATATTAATCATTTGCTTTGGCAACATGTAGAAGTACGTCATGCCAATAAAGCCATTTGAATTGAATTGAATTGAATTGACTGTGAGAGAGAGAGAGAGAGAGAGAGAGAGAGAGACTGTGAGAGAGGGAGGGTGAGAGAGAGAGATATCCTGTGAGAGAGGGAGGGTGAGAGAGAGATATATCCTGTGAGAGAGAGAGAGAGAGAGAGAGAGAGAGAGAGAGAGAGAGAGAGAGAGAGAGAGAGAGAGAGAGAGAGAGAGAGAGAGAGAGAGAGAGAGAGAGAGAGAGAGAGAGAGAGAGAGAGAGAGAGAGAGAGAGAGAGAGAGAGAGAGAGAGAGAGAGGGAGGGTGAGAGAGATATCCTGTGAGAGAGGGAGGGTGAGAGAGAGAGAGAGAGAGGGAGGGTGAGAGAGATATCCTGTGAGAGAGGGAGGGTGAGAGAGAGAGAGGGAGGGTGAGAGAGAGAGATATCCTGTGAGAGAGGGAGGGAGAGAGAGAGAGGGTGAGAGAGAGATATCCTGTGAGAGAGGGAGGGTGAGAGAGAGAGAGAGAGGGTGAGAGAGAGATATCCTGTGAGAGAGGGAGGGTGAGAGAGAGAGAGAGAGAGAGAGAGGGTGAGAGAGATATCCTGTGAGAGACGGAGGGTGAGAGAGAGAGAGAGAGAGAGAGAGAGAGAGGGTGAGAGAGAGAGAGAGAGGGTGAGAGATATCCTGTGAGAGAGGGAGGGTGAGAGAGAGAGAGAGAGGGTGAGAGAGAGATATATCCTGTGAGAGACGGAGGGTGAGAGAGAGAGAGAGAGAGAGAGAGAGAGAGAGGGTGAGAGAGAGAGAGAGAGGGTGAGAGATATCCTGTGAGAGAGGGATGGTGAGAGAGAGAGAGAGGGTGAGAGAGAGAGCGAGAGAGACTGTGAGAGAGGGAGGGTGAGAGAGAGAGATATCCTGTGAGAGAGGGAGGATGAGAGAGAGACTGTGAGAGAGGGAGGGTGAGAGAGAGAGACTGTGAGAGAGGGAGGATGAGAGAGAGACTGTGAGAGAGGGAGGGTGAGAGAGAGAGACTGTGAGAGAGGGAGGGAGAGAGAGAGAGATATCCTGTGAGAGAGGGAGGGTGAGAGAGAGAGAGACTGTGAGAGAGGGAGGGAGAGAGAGAGAGAGATACTGTGAGAGAGGGAGGGTGAGAGAGATAGAGATCCTGTGAGAGAGGGAGGGTGAGAGAGAGAGATACTGTGAGAGAGGGAGGGTGAGAGGGAGAGAGAGAGAGAGAGAGAAAGACATAGATGCCTTCATCACACCTTCATCACTTCCCGCCTCGACTACTGTAACGGAATCCTTCTTGGTGTGTCCAAGAAGGTTCTGGATCGCTTACAGTACGTCCAAAACTCTGCTGCGAGGGTCCTCACGCGCACCAACCCCTGGCAGCACATCACCCCCACCCTGCAAAAACTCCACTGGCTCCCCATCAACTACCGAATCCCCTACAAGATCCTCCTCCTCACCTACAAATCCCTGCACGGGTTGGCCCCTTCCTACCTGACCAACCTACTCCACCCTACACTCCAGCACGAGGCCTCCGCTCCTCCTACCTGACCAACCTACTCCACCCTACACTCCAGCACCAGGCCTCCGCTCCTCCTACCTGACCGACCTACTCCACCCTACACTCCAGCACGAGGCCTCCGCTCCTCCTACCTGACCAACCTACTCCACCCTACACTCCAGCACCAGGCCTCCGCTCCTCCTACCTGACCAACCTACTCCACCCTACACTCCAGCACCAGGCCTCCGCTCCTCCTACCTGACCAACCTACTCCACCCTACACTCCAGCACCAGGCCTCCGCTCCTCCAACTCCGACCTCCTCACCATCCCCCGCACCAGGCGTTCCACACGCCTGTATGCTTTTACCAACGCGTTCATGTTTTCACGTCTCTGATTGGCCAGGTCATGTGACATGTACGCCCAATCGTGGGACCGCAAGTTTCTACACTGGTTAAGCTTAGGCGCTCTTTCGAAGTTAGTTAAGGTTAGAGTTTGTCTTAGAGCATGGCGATAGAACGCCTGCCCTGATTCCAAACTCTAACCTTAACCAACTGCGAAAGAGTCGCCTAAGCTTAACCAGTGATAAACTAGGCGTTAGGTCGTTTGCAGGCTGTTAGAGGCGGAAATAGGCGCAGAACTTGCCGTCCCACGATTGGCGCACATGTCACATGACCTGGCCAATCAGAGCGCAAAACGGGAACCCGGAAACACGAACGCGTTGGTAAAAGCATACACGCGTTCCACACTGGGAGACCGAGCTTTCGCTGTAGCTGCCCCCAGATTATGGAACTCCCTCTCCCCCTCCATCCGAGGCTCTGACACCATCAACCTCTTCAAAACCCACCTAAAAACACACCTGTTCACACTTGCCTTCGCGCAACACAGCCCTGCTCCCAAGTAGCCCCCACCCCTGACTCTTTTCTTTTGTTTTTTTTCCCTGTTGTTACTATACGCATATATTAAATTTTTTCAAATTTTTATCTACCCTTTCTTTTATTTAGCTTCTCTCTCCTTGTCCTTGAGTCTGAGAAAGGCGCTCCGCTCTCTCATTCTCTCCTTGTCTCTCTTTGTCTCTCTTACTCTCTCCTTGTCTCTCCTTGTCTCTCTTTGTCTCTCTTACTCTCTCCTTGTCTCTCCTTGTCTCTCCTTGTCTCTCTTACTCTCTCCTTGTCTCTCTTTGTCTCTCCTTGTCTCTCCTTGTCTCTCTTTGTCTCTCCTTGTCTCTCTTATTCTCTCCTTGTCTCTCCTTGTCTCTCTTACTCTCTCCTCGTCTCTCCTTGTCTCTCTTACTCTCTCCTTGTCTCTCCTTGTCTCTCTTTGTCTCTCCTTGTCTCTCCTTGTCTCTCTTATTCTCTCCTTGTCTCTCCTTGTCTCTCTTACTCTCTCCTTGTCTCTCCTTGTCTCTTACTCTCTCCTTGTCTCTCCTTGTCTCTCTTATTCTCTCCTTGTCTCTCCTTGTCTCTCTTACTCTCTCCTCGTCTCTCCTTGTCTCTCTTACTCTCTCCTTGTCTCTCCTTGTCTCTCTTTGTCTCTCCTTGTCTCTCCTTGTCTCTCTTATTCTCTCCTTGTCTCTCCTTGTCTCTCTTACTCTCTCCTTGTCTCTCCTTGTCTCTCTTACTCTCTCCTTGTCTCTCCTTGTCTCTCTTATTCTCTCCTTGTCTCTCCTTGTCTCTCTTACTCTCTCCTTGTCTCTCTTACTCTCTCCTTGTCTCTCCTCGTCTCTCTCATTCTCTCCTTGTCTCTCCTTGTCTCTCTCATTCTCTCCTTGTCTCTCCTTGTCTCTCTTATTCTCTCCTTGTCTCTCCTTGTCTCTCTTATTCTCTCCTTGTCTCTCCTTGTCTCTCTTATTCTCTCCTTACGCAGGCCTGTCCTCCAGAATAAGAGCGGTGGTGGAGAGAGGCTGTGTGTGTGTGTGTGTGTGTGTGTGTGTGTGTGTGAGAGACTCACGCAGGCCTGTCCTCCAGAATAAGAGCGGTGGTGGAGAGAGGCTGTGTGTGTGTGTGTGTGTGTGTGTGTGTGTGTGTGTGTGTGTGTGTGTGTGTGTGTGTGTGTGTGTGTGTGAGACTCACGCAGGCCTGTCCTCCAGAATAAGAGCGGTGGTGGAGAGAGGCTGTGTGTGTGTGTGTGTGTGTGTGTGTGTGTGTGTGTGTGTGTGTGTGTGTGTGTGTGTGTGTGTGTGTGTGTGTGTGTGTGAGAGACTCACGCAGGCCTGTCCTCCAGAATAAGAGCGGTGGTGGAGAGAGGCTGTGTGTGTGTGTGTGTGTGTGTGTGTGTGTGTGTGTGTGTGTGTGTGTGTGTGTGTGTGTGTGTGAGAGACTCACGCAGGCCTGTCCTCCAGAATAAGAGCGGTGGTGGAGAGAGGCTATGTGTGTGTGTGTGTGTGTGTGTGTGTGTGAGAGACTCACGCAGGCCTGTCCTCCAGAATAAGAGCGGTGGTGGAGAGAGGCTGTGTGTGTGTGTGTGTGTGTGTGTGTGTGTGTGTGTGTGTGTGTGTGTGTGTGTGTGAGAGACTCACGCAGGCCGGTCCTCCAGAATAAGAGCGGTGGTGGAGAGAGGCTGTGTGTGTGTGTGTGTGTGTGTGTGTGTGTGTGTGAGAGACTCACGCAGGCCTGTCCTCCAGAATAAGAGCGGTGGTGGAGAGAGGCTGTGTGTGTGTGTGTGTGTGTGTGTGTGTGTGTGAGAGACTCACGCAGGCCTGTCCTCCAGAATAAGAGCGGTGGTGGAGAGAGGTTCGAAGGCCAGGTTCTTCCTCACACTCTGTCTGGGAGACGGGGGGGTGTGGCCTGGTCCAGCTCTGCCACCCTTTGTTTCATATTCCTGACAAAACACACACACACACACACACACACACACACACACACACACACACACACACACACACACACACACACACACACACACACACACACACACACACACACACACACACACACACACACACACACACACACACACACACACACACACACACACACACACACACACACACACACACACACACACACACACCGGATGGATCTCAACTACTCGCTATCTGACCTCTCTGATTACATGTGACATTTTGGGATAATTGTGCAGACTGTACAAAATTATCAAAGTGCAGTTGAGAGAGAACTTCCATTTTTCTTTCCCCCCATGTTTCCCCCCTTCCTTGCCCCCCCCCCCATCAAAGGAGAGCAACAACAAACATACATAATCAACAGTACAAAAACAACACAAATAATAAAAATAGATAAACTTAAATACTGATGTGCCAGAGCAACAACGATAATAATTGAAATGATAAGTGAAAAAAGTAATGGCCGGCCTCTTTACCTCTAGGCCATTATGAGAGGAGAGAGGAGAGAGAAGAGGAGAGAGGAGAGAGAAGAGGAGAGAGGAGAGAGGAGAGGAGAGGAGAGAGGAGAGAGGAGAGAGAAGAGGAGAGAGGAGCAGAGGAGAGGAAAGAAGAGCAGAGGAGAGCAGATAGGAGGGGAGAGGAGGAGAGGAGAGAAGAGGAGAGGGCAGAGGAGAGGAGAGCAGAGGAGAGAAGAGGGCAGAGGAGAGAAGAGGGCAGAGGAGAGGAGAGGAGAGGAGAGGAGAGGAGAGGAGGGGAGGGGAGGGGAGGGGAGGGGAGAGGAGAGGAGAGGAGAGGAGAGGAGAGGAGAGGAGAGGAGAGGAGAGGAGAGGAGAGGAGAGGAGAGGAGAGGAGAGGAGAGGAGAGAAGAGGAGAGGAGAGGAGAGAGGAGAGCAGAGCATGTCCTCTTAGTAACTAACATGTCCTCTTAGTAACTAACATGTCCTCTTAGTAACTAACATGTCCTCTTAGTAACTAACATGTCCTCTTAGTAACTAACATGTCCTCTTAGTAGCTAACATGTCCTCTTAGTAGCTAACATGTCCTCTTAGTAACTAACATGTCCTCTTAGTAGCTAACATGTCCTCTTAGTAACTAACATGTCCTCTTAGTAACTAACATGTCCTCTTAGTAACTAACATGTCCTCTTAGTAGCTAACATGTCCTCTTAGTAACTAACATGTCCTCTTAGTAGCTAACATGTCCTCTTAGTAGCCTAACATGTCCTCTTAGTAACTAACATGTCCTCTTAGTAACTAACATGTCCTCTTAGTAACTAACATGTCCTCTTAGTAGCCTAACATGTCCTCTTAGTAGCTAACATGTCCTCTTAGTAGCTAACATGTCCTCTTAGTAACTAACATGTCCTCTTAGTAACTAACATGTCCTCTTAGTAACTAACATGTCCTCTTAGTAACTAACATGTCCTCTTAGTAGCTAACATGTCCTCTTAGTAGCTAACATGTCCTCTTAGTAACTAACATGTCCTCTTAGTGGCTAACATGTCCTCTTAGTAACTAACATGTCCTCTTAGTAACTAACATGTCCTCTTAGTAACTAACATGTCCTCTTAGTAGCTAACATGTCCTCTTAGTAGCTAACATGTCCTCTTAGTAGCTAACATGTCCTCTTAGTAACTAACATGTCCTCTTAGTAACTAACATGTCCTCTTAGTAACTAACATGTCCTCTTAGTAGCTAACATGTCCTCTTAGTAACTAACATGTCCTCTTAGTAACTAACATGTCCTCTTAGTAGCTAACATGTCCTCTTAGTAGCTAACATGTCCTCTTAGTAACTAACATGTCCTCTTAGTAACTAACATGTCCTCTTAGTAACTAACATGTCCTCTTAGTAACTAACATGTCCTCTTAGTAACTAACATGTCCTCTTAGTAGCCTAACATGTCCTCTTAGTAGCTAACATGTCCTCTTAGTAACTAACATGTCCTCTTAGTAACTAACATGTCCTCTTAGTAACTAACATGTCCTCTTAGTAGCTAACATGTCCTCTTAGTAACTAACATGTCCTCTTAGTAACTAACATGTCCTCTTAGTAGCTAACATGTCCTCTTAGTAGCTAACATGTCCTCTTAGTAGCTAACATGTCCTCTTAGTAACTAACATGTCCTCTTAGTAACTAACATGTCCTCTTAGTAACTAACATGTCCTCTTAGTAGCCTAACATGTCCTCTTAGTAGCTAACATGTCCTCTTAGTAACTAACATGTCCTCTTAGTAACTAACATGTCCTCTTAGTAACTAACATGTCCTCTTAGTGGAGCGCATAGTCTACATACAGTTACAATCATTCCTTGAACACAACAACATCCATGACAAATTCCAATCTGGCTTTAAACCACGACACAGCACTGAAACTGCTCTCCTCCGTGTCTTAAATGACCTGATTACAGCTGCTGATGCAGGAAACTCATCCCTACTATTACTCTTTGACCTCTCAGCCGCCTTTGACACGGTAGACCACCACATCCTTATAGCTCGCCTCGAGCATTACGTAGGCCTTAGGGGCCCCGTCTTAGACTGGTTCCGGTCCTACCTGAGTAATAGGACCTTCTCTGTCCAACTCGGTGATCTCACATCCTCTGTGGCCCCCCTCACCTGCGGGGTGCCCCAAGGCTCGATATTGGGTCCCACTCTCTTCCTCCTATACATACTCCCCCTAGGCCAGATCTTGGCAAAACACAAGATCTCATTCCACTGCTTCGCCGATGACGTGCAGGTTTACCTCCCCTTAAAGCCCACCCAAGGGAAGACATCAATAGAACCACTGCTTGACTGCCTGGCAGAAATCAAGTGCTGGATGTCCGAAAACTCCCTGACATTGAACGAAGGGAAAACCGAGGTCATTGTTTTTAATAGTGCCCCCCCGCCCCCCCTCATTGACGCACTTGGTCCCCTGGGCCCAAACCTCTCCACCTCTGTCAGGAACCTCGGGGTCATCTTCGACAGTAATTTTAAATTCGATAGACAGGTCAGCGCCGTAGTGAAAAATAGCTTTTATCACCTTAGACTCCTGGCGAAGACAAAGGCATACCTCTCCCAAAGTAACCTAGAGACGGTGATACATGCCTTTGTCACCACCCGCCTCGACTACTGCAATGCTCTGTACACTGGCATTGACAAGTCCCTCCTCCGCCGCTTACAACTGGTGCAGAACGCAGCTGCGCGCCTCCTCACCAAAACAAGAAAATACGAACACATCAGCCCAGTTTTGGCCTCGCTCCACTGGCTGCCTATTAGCTTCAGGATCGATTTTAAATTAGCACTAAATGTTTTTAAATCATTAAATGGCACGGCTCCCTCCTATCTGTCCGAGCTCCTGCACCGCCACACCCCCCACCGATCCCTCAGATCAGCTGACCAGATGCTATTGGTAGTACCCAGAACCAGGCTCAAAACTAGGGGAGACAGAGCTTTCTCCACCGCAGCGCCTAGACTGTGGAACAGCCTCCCCCTCAGCGTACGGACTGCCCAGACCGTACAGGCTTTTAAATCACTCTTGAAAACCTACCTGTTCTCCTTGGCCTTCCCCCCTACCTAACTACCACTAGACCCCTGACCCTTCTATCCTCTTTGTTTTACTGTGTCCTACCAGTTTTTATTACTTTCATTGCTTTATTATGTTTTTAATCTTATATCTTGCACCATATTGTTTGTTTAGTTGCTTTCATTGCTTTACCATGTTTTTTTTTATTTATTTTTTTTTTCTTTCTTTTAATCTTATACCTTGCCTCACACTAATTTGTTTTTATCAACCTGCTTGTGAAGCACTTTGGTGTCAGCTACCGCTGCCTGGAAATGTGCTATACAAATAAAACTGACTTGACTTGACTTGACTTAGTAACTAACATGTCCTCTTAGTAACTAGCATGTCCTCTTAGTAGCTAACATGTCCTCTTAGTAACTAACATGTCCTCTTAGTAACTAACATGTCCTCTTAGTAGCTAACATGTCCTCTTAGTAACCAACATGTCCTCTTAGTAACCAACATGTCCTCTTAATAGCTAACATGTCCTCTTAGTAGCTAACATGTCCTCTTAGTAGCTAACATGTCCTCTTAGTAACTAACATGTCCTCTTAGTAGCTAACATGTCCTCTTAGTAACTAACATGTCCTCTTAGTAGCCTAACATGTCCTCTTAGTAGCTAACATGTCCTCTTAGTAACTAACATGTCCTCTTAGTAACTAACATGTCCTCTTAGTAACTAACATGTCCTCTTAGTAACTAACATGTCCTCTTAGTAGCTAACATGTCCTCTTAGTAGCCTAACATGTCCTCTTAGTAGCTAACATGTCCTCTTAGTAGGTAACATGTCCTCTTAGTAGCTAACATGTCCTGTTAGTAGCCTAACATGTCCTCTTAGTAGCTAACATGTCCTCTTAGTAGGTAACATGTCCTCTTAGTAACTAACATGTCCTCTTAGTAGCCTAACATGTCCTCTTAGTAGCTAACATGTCCTCTTAGTAGGTAACATGTCCTCTTAGTAACTAACATGTCCTCTTAGTAACTAACATGTCCTCTTAGTAACTAACATGTCCTCTTAGTAGCCTAACATGTCCTCTTAGTAGCTAACACGTCCTCTTAGTAACTAACACGTCCTCTTAGTACCCCAACATGTCCTCTTAGTAACTAACATGTCCTCTTAGTAACTAACATGTCCTCTTAGTAACTAACATGTCCTCTTAGTAACTACCATGTCCTCTTAGTACCCTAACATGTCCTCTTAGTAGCCTAACACGTCCTCTTAGTACCCTAACATGTCCTCTTAGTAACTAACATGTCCTCTTAGTAACTAACATGTCCTCTTAGTACCTAACATGTCCTCTTAGTAGCTAACACGTCCTCTTAGTAGCCTAACATGTCCTCTTAGTAACTAACATGTCCTCTTAGTAACTAACATGTCCTCTTAGTAGCTAACATGTCCTCTTAGTAACTAACATGTCCTCTTAGTAACTAACATGTCCTCTTAGTAACTAACATGTCCTCTTAGTAACTAACATGTCCTCTTAGTAACTAACATGTCCTCTTAGTAACTAACATGTCCTCTTAGTAACTAACATGTCCTCTTAGTAGCTAACATGTCCTCTTAGTAGCTAACATGTCCTCTTAGTAACTAACATGTCCTCTTAGTAACTAACATGTCCTCTTAGTAACTAACATGTCCTCTTAGTAACTAACATGTCCTCTTAGTAACTAACATGTCCTCTTAGTAACTAACATGTCCTCTTAGTAGCTAACATGTCCTCTTAGTAACTAACATGTCCTCTTAGTAACTAACATGTCCTCTTAGTAACTAACATGTCCTCTTAGTAACTAACATGTCCTCTTAGTAACTAACATGTCCTCTTAGTAACTAACATGTCCTCTTAGTAGCTAACATGTCCTCTTAGTAACTAACATGTCCTCTTAGTAACTAACATGTCCTCTTAGTAACTAACATGTCCTCTTAGTAACTAACATGTCCTCTTAGTAACTAACATGTCCTCTTAGTAGCTAACATGTCCTCTTAGTAGCTAACATGTCCTCTTAGTAACTAACATGTCCTCTTAGTAACTAACATGTCCTCTTAGTAACTAACATGTCCTCTTAGTAACTAACATGTCCTCTTAGTAACTAACATGTCCTCTTAGTAACTAACATGTCCTCTTAGTAGCTAACATGTCCTCTTAGTAGCTAACATGTCCTCTTAGTAACTAACATGTCCTCTTAGTAACTAACATGTCCTCTTAGTAACTAACATGTCCTCTTAGTAACTAACATGTCCTCTTAGTAACTAACATGTCCTCTTAGTAACTAACATGTCCTCTTAGTAACTAACATGTCCTCTTAGTAACTAACATGTCCTCTTAGTAGCTAACATGTCCTCTTAGTAACTAACATGTCCTCTTAGTAACTAACATGTCCTCTTAGTAGCTAACATGTCCTCTTAGTAACTAACATGTCCTCTTAGTAGCTAACATGTCCTCTTAGTAACTAACATGTCCTCTTAGTAACTAACATGTCCTCTTAGTAGCTAACATGTCCTCTTAGTAACTAACATGTCCTCTTAGTAACTAACATGTCCTCTTAGTAGCTAACATGTCCTCTTAGTAACTAACATGTCCTCTTAGTAGCTAACATGTCCTCTTAGTAACTAACATGTCCTCTTAGTAGCTAACATGTCCTCTTAGTAGCTAACATGTCCTCTTAGTAACTAACATGTCCTCTTAGTAACTAACATGTCCTCTTAGTAGCTAACATGTCCTCTTAGTAGCTAACATGTCCTCTTAGTAGCTAACATGTCCTCTTAGTAGCTAACATGTCCTCTTAGTACCTAACATGTCCTCTTAGTAGCCTAACATGTCCTCTTAGTAGCTAACATGTCCTCTTAGTAACTAACATGTCCTCTTAGTAGCTAACATGTCCTCTTAGTAACTAACATGTCCTCTTAGTAACTAACATGTCCTCTTAGTAGCTAACATGTCCTCTTAGTAGCTAACATGTCCTCTTAGTAGCTAACATGTCCTCTTAGTAACTAACATGTCCTCTTAGTAGCTAACATGTCCTCTTAGTAACGAACATGTCCTCTTAGTAGCTAACATGTCCTCTTAGTAGCCTAACATGTCCTCTTAGTAGCTAACATGTCCTCTTAGTAACTAACATGTCCTCTTAGTAACTAACATGTCCTCTTAGTGAGCTCTTAATGAGCAAGGCCCAAAATACATAGCAAATTCCCTAGTTAGTTATCTGCCCTCAAGAACGCTACGGTCATCCACTACAGGTTTACTAGACACGCCCAGAAACCAAAAAAGGATAGGAAGTATGGCATTTGCCAACTATGCCCCAAAACTATGGAACACACTACCAACACACATCAGAAACGCCAGCTCTATACACATTTTTAAAGGAAAATTAAAAACGTACCTATACAGTCTAGCTTACAAATAGTTATGGCTTGGAAAAACCTGATGGATCCATGAGGCTAGGATAAGCCATGTGGACCCAACTTTTTAGATGAAGGAACGGGTACATAGGAGACACGCCTCCAGTTTTTCAAAAGTTTTTGACACGCCTCAGCTTCTGAGCTGAAGGCGTGTTTTTGCGGACCTCCCAAACTTTCAAACTTTTTAGATGAAGGAATGGGTACAATAGGAGACACGCCTCCAGTTTTTCAAACGTTTTTGACACGCCTCAGCTTCTGAGCTGAAGGCGTGTTTTTGCGGACCTCCCAAACTTTCAAACTTTTTAGATGAAGGAATGGGTACAATAGGAGACACGCCTCCAGTTTTTCAAAAGTTTTTGACACGCCTCAGCTTCTGAGCTGAAGGCGTGTTTTTGCGGACCTCCCAAACTTTCAAACTTTAGACTGTTTTCTTTATACGTTTTTCTTTATCTTTCTTTCTACCACAAGACGCGGCCACTGATGGGTCCATGGGACTTGGATAAGTCCTGTGGACCCAACTCTGGCCACTGACCACATGAGCGAACGGGTACATACGCACACAATACACGGCCACTGATGGATCCATGGGACTTGGTAAAGCACTATGGACCCAACTATGACCACTGATAAAAACGTAACTACACTAGCATTATAAGACCTAAACATTGCTACCTACCATACAAGTGCACTGGTTTAGTGCACTTCCGGTTGCCACTGAGCGGAAATGTTTGTGCGGACCTGTTCTCCCAAACTGGTAAGCAAATGACTGTTTTTACGTTATTTTCATTTTTACGTTACTATTATTATTATTATTATTATTTTTTTAAACATTGATCTTAACTGATCACTATGACTTTATTGCTTTTATCGTTATATATGCCTATAATTGTGTACAGCACTTTGAGCTACATGACATGTATGAAAGGTGCTTTATAAATACTTACTTACTTACTTACTTACTTAGTAACTAACATGTCCTCTTAGTAGCCTAACATGTCCTCTTAGTAGCTAACACGTCCTCTTAGTAACTAACACGTCCTCTTAGTACCCTAACATGTCCTCTTAGTAGCCTAACATGTCCTCTTAGTAACTAACATGTCCTCTTAGTAGCTAACATGTCCTCTTAGTAGCTAACATGTCCTCTTAGTAACTAACATGTCCTCTTAGTAACTAACATGTCCTCTTAGTAGCTAACATGTCCTCTTAGTAACTAACATGTCCTCTTAGTAAATAACATGTCCTCTTAGTAACTAACATGTCCTCTTAGTAAATAACATGTCCTCTTAGTAACTAACATGTCCTCTTAGTAACTAACATGTCCTCTTAGTAACTAACATGTCCTCTTAGTAGCCTAACATGTCCTCTTAGTAACTAACATGTCCTCTTAGTAACTAACATGTCCTCTTAGTAACTAACATGTCCTCTTAGTAACTAACATGTCCTCTTAGTAGCTAACATGTCCTCTTAGTAACTAACATGTCCTCTTAGTAACTAACATGTCCTCTTAGTAACTAACATGTCCTCTTAGTAACTAACATGTCCTCTTAGTAACTAACATGTCCTCTTAGTAGCTAACATGTCCTCTTAGTAACTAACATGTCCTCTTAGTAACTAACATGTCCTCTTAGTAGCTAACATGTCCTCTTAGTAGCTAACATGTCCTCTTAGTAACTAACATGTCCTCTTAGTAACTAACATGTCCTCTTAGTAACTAACATGTCCTCTTAGTAACTAACATGTCCTCTTAGTAACTAACATGTCCTCTTAGTAGCTAACATGTCCTCTTAGTAACTAACATGTCCTCTTAGTAACTAACATGTCCTCTTAGTAACTAACATGTCCTCTTAGTAGCTAACATGTCCTCTTAGTAACTAACATGTCCTCTTAGTAACTAACATGTCCTCTTAGTAACTAACATGTCCTCTTAGTAGCTAACATGTCCTCTTAGTAACTAACATGTCCTCTTAGTAACTAACATGTCCTCTTAGTAGCTAACATGTCCTCTTAGTAACTAACATGTCCTCTTAGTAACTAACATGTCCTCTTAGTAACTAACATGTCCTCTTAGTAACTAACATGTCCTCTTAGTAGCTAACATGTCCTCTTAGTAACTAACATGTCCTCTTAGTAACTAACATGTCCTCTTAGTAGCTAACATGTCCTCTTAGTAGCTAACATGTCCTCTTAGTAGCCTAACATGTCCTCTTAGTAACTAACATGTCCTCTTAGTAACTAACATGTCCTCTTAGTAGCTAACATGTCCTCTTAGTAACTAACATGTCCTCTTAGTAGCTAACATGTCCTCTTAGTAACTAACATGTCCTCTTAGTAACTAACATGTCCTCTTAGTAGCTAACATGTCCTCTTAGTAACTAACATGTCCTCTTAGTACCCTAACATGTCCTCTTAGTACCCTAACATGTCCTCTTAGTACCTAACATGTCCTCTTAGTAACTAACATGTCCTCTTAGTAGCCTAACATGTCCTCTTAGTAGCTAACATGTCCTCTTAGTAACTAACATGTCCTCTTAGTAACTAACATGTCCTCTTAGTAGCTAACATGTCCTCTTAGTAGCTAACATGTCCTCTTAGTAGCTAACATGTCCTCTTAGTAGCTAACATGTCCTCTTAGTAACTAACATGTCCTCTTAGTAGCTAACATGTCCTCTTAGTAGCCTAACATGTCCTCTTAGTAACTAACATGTCCTCTTAGTAACTAACATGTCCTCTTAGTACCTAACATGTCCTCTTAGTAACTAACATGTCCTCTTAGTAGCTAACATGTCCTCTTAGTAACTAACATGTCCTCTTAGTAGCTAACATGTCCTCTTAGTAGCCTAACATGTCCTCTTAGTAACTAACATGTCCTCTTAGTAACTAACATGTCCTCTTAGTAGCTAACATGTCCTCTTAGTAACTAACATGTCCTCTTAGTAGCTAACATGTCCTCTTAGTAACTAACATGTCCTCTTAGTAACTAACATGTCCTCTTAGTAGCTAACATGTCCTCTTAGTAACTAACATGTCCTCTTAGTACCCTAACATGTCCTCTTAGTACCCTAACATGTCCTCTTAGTACCTAACATGTCCTCTTAGTAACTAACATGTCCTCTTAGTAGCCTAACATGTCCTCTTAGTAGCTAACATGTCCTCTTAGTAACTAACATGTCCTCTTAGTAACTAACATGTCCTCTTAGTAGCTAACATGTCCTCTTAGTAGCTAACATGTCCTCTTAGTAGCTAACATGTCCTCTTAGTAGCTAACATGTCCTCTTAGTAACTAACATGTCCTCTTAGTAGCTAACATGTCCTCTTAGTAGCCTAACATGTCCTCTTAGTAACTAACATGTCCTCTTAGTAACTAACATGTCCTCTTAGTACCTAACATGTCCTCTTAGTAACTAACATGTCCTCTTAGTAGCTAACATGTCCTCTTAGTAACTAACATGTCCTCTTAGTAGCTAACATGTCCTCTTAGTAGCCTAACATGTCCTCTTAGTAACTAACATGTCCTCTTAGTAACTAACATGTCCTCTTAGTAACTAACATGTCCTCTTAGTAACTAACATGTCCTCTTAGTAACTAACATGTCCTCTTAGTAGCTAACATGTCCTCTTAGTAGCTAACATGTCCTCTTAGTAACTAACATGTCCTCTTAGTAACTAACATGTCCTCTTAGTAGCTAACATGTCCTCTTAGTAACTAACATGTCCTCTTAGTAACTAACATGTCCTCTTAGTAATTAACATGTCCTCTTAGTAACTAACATGTCCTCTTAGTAGCTAACATGTCCTCTTAGTAACTAACATGTCCTCTTAGTAACTAACATGTCCTCTTAGTAGCTAACATGTCCTCTTAGTAGCCCAACATGTCCTCTTAGTAGCCCACATGTCCTCTTAGTAGCCTAACATGTCCTCTTAGTAACTAACATGTCCTCTTAGTAACTAACATGTCCTCTTAGTAGCTAACATGTCCTCTTAGTAACTAACATGTCCTCTTAGTAGCTAACATGTCCTCTTAGTAACTAACATGTCCTCTTAGTACCCTAACATGTCCTCTTAGTACCTAACATGTCCTCTTAGTAACTAACATGTCCTCTTAGTACCCTAACATGTCCTCTTAGTACCTAACATGTCCTCTTAGTAACTAACATGTCCTCTTAGTAGCCTAACATGTCCTCTTAGTAGCTAACATGTCCTCTTAGTAACTAACATGTCCTCTTAGTAACTAACATGTCCTCTTAGTAGCTAACATGTCCTCTTAGTAGCTAACATGTCCTCTTAGTAGCTAACATGTCCTCTTAGTAGCTAACATGTCCTCTTAGTAACTAACATGTCCTCTTAGTAACTAACATGTCCTCTTAGTAGCTAACATGTCCTCTTAGTAACGAACATGTCCTCTTAGTAGCTAACATGTCCTCTTAGTAGCCTAACATGTCCTCTTAGTAGCTAACATGTCCTCTTAGTACCTAACATGTCCTCTTAGTACCTAACATGTGCTCTTAGTAGCTAACATGTCCTCTTAGTAACTAACATGTCCTCTTAGTAGCTAACATGTCCTCTTAGTAACTAACATGTCCTCTTAGTAACTAACATGTCCTCTTAGTAACTAACATGTCCTCTTAGTAGCTAACATGTCCTCTTAGTAACTAACATGTCCTCTTAGTAACTAACATGTCCTCTTAGTAGCTAACATGTCCTCTTAGTAACTAACATGTCCTCTTAGTAGCTAACATGTCCTCTTAGTAACTAACATGTCCTCTTAGTAACTAACATGTCCTCTTAGTAACTAACATGTCCTCTTAGTAACTAACATGTCCTCTTAGTAGCTAACATGTCCTCTTAGTAACTAACATGTCCTCTTAGTAACTAACATGTCCTCTTAGTAACTAACATGTCCTCTTAGTAGCTAACATGTCCTCTTAGTAACTAACATGTCCTCTTAGTAACTAACATGTTCTCTTAGTACCCTAACATGTCCTCTTAGTACCTAACATGTCCTCTTAGTAACTAACATGTCCTCTTAGTAGCCTAACATGTCCTCTTAGTAGCTAACATGTCCTCTTAGTAACTAACATGTCCTCTTAGTAGCTAACATGTCCTCTTAGTAGCTAACATGTCCTCTTAGTAGCTAACATGTCCTCTTAGTAACTAACATGTCCTCTTAGTAACTAACATGTCCTCTTAGTAGCCTAACATGTCCTCTTAGTAGCCTAACATGTCCTCTTAGTAGCCTAACATGTCCTCTTAGTAACTAACATGTCCTCTTAGTAGCTAACATGTCCTCTTAGTAACTAACATGTCCTCTTAGTAACTAACATGTCCTCTTAGTAACTAACATGTCCTCTTAGTAGCTAACATGTCCTCTTAGTAACTAACATGTCCTCTTAGTAGCCTAACATGTCCTCTTAGTAACTAACATGTCCTCTTAGTAGCCAACATGTCCTCTTAGTAGCTAACATGTCCTCTTAGTAACTAACATGTCCTCTTAGTAACTAACATGTCCTCTTAGTAACTAACATGTCCTCTTAGTAGCTAACATGTCCTCTTAGTAACTAACATGTCCTCTTAGTAACTAACATGTCCTCTTAGTAACTAACATGTCCTCTTAGTAACTAACATGTCCTCTTAGTAACTAACATGTCCTCTTAGTAACTAACATGTCCTCTTAGTAACTAACATGTCCTCTTAGTAACTAACATGTCCTCTTAGTAGCTAACATGTCCTCTTAGTACCTAACATGTCCTCTTAGTAGCTAACATGTCCTCTTAGTAGCTAACATGTCCTCTTAGTAGCTAACATGTCCTCTTAGTAGCTAACATGTCCTCTTAGTAACTAACATGTCCTCTTAGTAGCTAACATGTCCTCTTAGTAACTAACATGTCCTCTTAGTAACTAACATGTCCTCTTAGTAACTAACATGTCCTCTTAGTAGCTAACATGTCCTCTTAGTAACTAACATGTCCTCTTAGTAACTAACATGTCCTCTTAGTAGCTAACATGTCCTCTTAGTAACTAACATGTCCTCTTAGTAGCCTAACATGTCCTCTTAGTAGCTAACATGTCCTCTTAGTAACTAACATGTCCTCTTAGTAGCTAACATGTCCTCTTAGTAGCTAACATGTCCTCTTAGTAACTAACATGTCCTCTTAGTAGCCTAACATGTCCTCTTAGTAGCTAACATGTCCTCTTAGTAGCTAACATGTCCTCTTAGTAGCTAACATGTCCTCTTAGTAGCTAACATGTCCTCTTAGTAACTAACATGTCCTCTTAGTAACTAACATGTCCTCTTAGTAACTAACATGTCCTCTTAGTAACTAACATGTCCTCTTAGTAACTAACATGTCCTCTTAGTAACTAACATGTCCTCTTAGTAGCTAACATGTCCTCTTAGTAACTAACATGTCCTCTTAGTAACTAACATGTCCTCTTAGTAGCTAACATGTCCTCTTAGTAACTAACATGTCCTCTTAGTAACTAACATGTCCTCTTAGTAGCTAACATGTCCTCTTAGTAGCCAACATGTCCTCTTAGTACCTAACATGTCCTCTTAGTAGCTAACATGTCCTCTTAGTAGCTAACATGTCCTCTTAGTAGCTAACATGTCCTCTTAGTAGCTAACATGTCCTCTTAGTAACTAACATGTCCTCTTAGTAGCTAACATGTCCTCTTAGTAACTAACATGTCCTCTTAGTAACTAACATGTCCTCTTAGTAACTAACATGTCCTCTTAGTAGCTAACATGTCCTCTTAGTAACTAACATGTCCTCTTAGTAACTAACATGTCCTCTTAGTAGCTAACATGTCCTCTTAGTAACTAACATGTCCTCTTAGTAGCCTAACATGTCCTCTTAGTAGCTAACATGTCCTCTTAGTAACTAACATGTCCTCTTAGTAGCTAACATGTCCTCTTAGTAGCTAACATGTCCTCTTAGTAACTAACATGTCCTCTTAGTAGCCTAACATGTCCTCTTAGTAGCTAACATGTCCTCTTAGTAGCTAACATGTCCTCTTAGTAGCTAACATGTCCTCTTAGTAACTAACATGTCCTCTTAGTAACTAACATGTCCTCTTAGTAACTAACATGTCCTCTTAGTAACTAACATGTCCTCTTAGTAACTAACATGTCCTCTTAGTAACTAACATGTCCTCTTAGTAGCTAACATGTCCTCTTAGTAACTAACATGTCCTCTTAGTAACTAACATGTCCTCTTAGTAGCTAACATGTCCTCTTAGTAACTAACATGTCCTCTTAGTAACTAACATGTCCTCTTAGTAACTAACATGTCCTCTTAGTAGCTAACATGTCCTCTTAGTAACTAACATGTCCTCTTAGTAACTAACATGTCCTCTTAGTAGCTAACATGTCCTCTTAGTAACTAACATGTCCTCTTAGTAACTAACATGTCCTCTTAGTACCCTAACATGTCCTCTTAGTACCTAACATGTCCTCTTAGTAACTAACATGTCCTCTTAGTAGCCTAACATGTCCTCTTAGTAGCTAACATGTCCTCTTAGTAGCTAACATGTCCTCTTAGTAGCTAACATGTCCTCTTAGTAACTAACATGTCCTCTTAGTAACTAACATGTCCTCTTAGTAGCCTAACATGTCCTCTTAGTAGCTAACATGTCCTCTTAGTAGCTAACATGTCCTCTTAGTAGCTAACATGTCCTCTTAGTAGCTAACATGTCCTCTTAGTAACTAACATGTCCTCTTAGTAACTAACATGTCCTCTTAGTAACTAACATGTCCTCTTAGTAACTAACATGTCCTCTTAGTAACTAACATGTCATCTTAGTAGCTAACATGTCCTCTTAGTAGCTAACATGTCCTCTTAGTAACTAACATGTCCTCTTAGTAACTAACATGTCCTCTTAGTAACTAACATGTCCTCTTAGTACCCTAACATGTCCTCTTAGTAGCCTAACATGTCCTCTTAGTAGCCTAACATGTCCTCTTAGTAGCCTAACATGTCCTCTTAGTAACTAACATGTCCTCTTAGTAGCTAACATGTCCTCTTAGTAACTAACATGTCCTCTTAGTAACTAACATGTCCTCTTAGTAGCTAACATGTCCTCTTAGTAACTAACATGTCCTCTTAGTAACTAACATGTCCTCTTAGTAGCTAACATGTCCTCTTAGTAACTAACATGTCCTCTTAGTAGCTAACATGTCCTCTTAGTAACTAACATGTCCTCTTAGTAGCCTAACATGTCCTCTTAGTAACTAACATGTCCTCTTAGTAGCTAACATGTCCTCTTAGTAACTAACATGTCCTCTTAGTAACGAACATGTCCTCTTAGTAACTAACATGTCCTCTTAGTAGCTAACATGTCCTCTTAGTAACTAACATGTCCTCTTAGTAACTAACATGTCCTCTTAGTAGCTAACATGTCCTCTTAGTAGCTAACATGTCCTCTTAGTAGCCCAACATGTCCTCTTAGTAGCTAACATGTCCTCTTAGTAGCCTAACATGTCCTCTTAGTAACTAACATGTCCTCTTAGTAGCTAACATGTCCTCTTAGTAACTAACATGTCCTCTTAGTAGCTAACATGTCCTCTTAGTAGCTAACATGTCCTCTTAGTAACTAACATGTCCTCTTAGTAACTAACATGTCCTCTTAGTAGCTAACATGTCCTCTTAGTAACTAACATGTCCTCTTAGTAACTAACATGTTCTCTTAGTACCCTAACATGTCCTCTTAGTACCTAACATGTCCTCTTAGTAACTAACATGTCCTCTTAGTAGCCTAACATGTCCTCTTAGTAGCTAACATGTCCTCTTAGTAACTAACATGTCCTCTTAGTAGCTAACATGTCCTCTTAGTAGCTAACATGTCCTCTTAGTAGCTAACATGTCCTCTTAGTAACTAACATGTCCTCTTAGTAACTAACATGTCCTCTTAGTAGCCTAACATGTCCTCTTAGTAGCCTAACATGTCCTCTTAGTAGCCTAACATGTCCTCTTAGTAACTAACATGTCCTCTTAGTAGCTAACATGTCCTCTTAGTAACTAACATGTCCTCTTAGTAACTAACATGTCCTCTTAGTAACTAACATGTCCTCTTAGTAACTAACATGTCCTCTTAGTAGCTAACATGTCCTCTTAGTAACTAACATGTCCTCTTAGTAGCCTAACATGTCCTCTTAGTAACTAACATGTCCTCTTAGTAGCTAACATGTCCTCTTAGTAGCTAACATGTCCTCTTAGTAACTAACATGTCCTCTTAGTAACTAACATGTCCTCTTAGTAACTAACATGTCCTCTTAGTAACTAACATGTCCTCTTAGTAGCTAACATGTCCTCTTAGTAACTAACATGTCCTCTTAGTAACTAACATGTCCTCTTAGTAACTAACATGTCCTCTTAGTAACTAACATGTCCTCTTAGTAGCTAACATGTCCTCTTAGTAACTAACATGTCCTCTTAGTAACTAACATGTCCTCTTAGTAGCTAACATGTCCTCTTAGTAACTAACATGTCCTCTTAGTAGCCTAACATGTCCTCTTAGTAGCTAACATGTCCTCTTAGTAACTAACATGTCCTCTTAGTAGCTAACATGTCCTCTTAGTAACTAACATGTCCTCTTAGTAGCCTAACATGTCCTCTTAGTAGCTAACATGTCCTCTTAGTAGCTAACATGTCCTCTTAGTAGCTAACATGTCCTCTTAGTAACTAACATGTCCTATTAGTAACTAACATGTCCTCTTAGTAACTAACATGTCCTCTTAGTAACTAACATGTCCTCTTAGTAACTAACATGTCCTCTTAGTAACTAACATGTCCTCTTAGTAACTAACATGTCCTCTTAGTAGCTAACATGTCCTCTTAGTAACTAACATGTCCTCTTAGTAACTAACATGTCCTCTTAGTAGCTAACATGTCCTCTTAGTAACTAACATGTCCTCTTAGTAACTAACATGTCCTCTTAGTAGCTAACATGTCCTCTTAGTAACTAACATGTCCTCTTAGTAACTAACATGTCCTCTTAGTACCCTAACATGTCCTCTTAGTACCTAACATGTCCTCTTAGTAACTAACATGTCCTCTTAGTAGCCTAACATGTCCTCTTAGTAGCTAACATGTCCTCTTAGTAGCTAACATGTCCTCTTAGTAACTAACATGTCCTCTTAGTAGCCTAACATGTCCTCTTAGTAGCTAACATGTCCTCTTAGTAGCTAACATGTCCTCTTAGTAGCTAACATGTCCTCTTAGTAACTAACATGTCCTCTTAGTAACTAACATGTCCTCTTAGTAACTAACATGTCCTCTTAGTAACTAACATGTCCTCTTAGTAACTAACATGTCCTCTTAGTAGCTAACATGTCCTCTTAGTAGCTAACATGTCCTCTTAGTAACTAACATGTCCTCTTAGTAACTAACATGTCCTCTTAGTAACTAACATGTCCTCTTAGTACCCTAACATGTCCTCTTAGTAGCCTAACATGTCCTCTTAGTAGCCTAACATGTCCTCTTAGTAACTAACATGTCCTCTTAGTAGCTAACATGTCCTCTTAGTAACTAACATGTCCTCTTAGTAACTAACATGTCCTCTTAGTAGCTAACATGTCCTCTTAGTAACTAACATGTCCTCTTAGTAACTAACATGTCCTCTTAGTAGCTAACATGTCCTCTTAGTAACTAACATGTCCTCTTAGTAGCCTAACATGTCCTCTTAGTAGCTAACATGTCCTCTTAGTAACTAACATGTCCTCTTAGTAGCTAACATGTCCTCTTAGTAACTAACATGTCCTCTTAGTAACTAACATGTCCTCTTAGTAACTAACATGTCCTCTTAGTAGCTAACATGTCCTCTTAGTAACTAACATGTCCTCTTAGTAACTAACATGTCCTCTTAGTAACCAACATGTCCTCTTAGTAACTAACATGTCCTCTTAGTAACTAACATGTCCTCTTAGTAGCTAACATGTCCTCTTAGTAGCTAACATGTCCTCTTAGTAACTAACATGTCCTCTTAGTACCTAACATGTCCTCTTAGTAGCTAACATGTCCTCTTAGTAGCTAACATGTCCTCTTAGTAGCTAACATGTCCTCTTAGTAACTAACATGTCCTCTTAGTACCTAACATGTCCTCTTAGTAGCTAACATGTCCTCTTAGTAGCTAACATGTCCTCTTAGTAGCTAACATGTCCTCTTAGTAACTAACATGTCCTCTTAGTAGCTAACATGTCCTCTTAGTAACTAACATGTCCTCTTAGTAACTAACATGTCCTCTTAGTAACTAACATGTCCTCTTAGTAGCTAACATGTCCTCTTAGTAACTAACATGTCCTCTTAGTAACTAACATGTCCTCTTAGTAACTAACATGTCCTCTTAGTAGCCTAACATGTCCTCTTAGTAGCTAACATGTCCTCTTAGTAACTAACATGTCCTCTTAGTAGCTAACATGTCCTCTTAGTAGCTAACATGTCCTCTTAGTAACTAACATGTCCTCTTAGTAGCCTAACATGTCCTCTTAGTAGCTAACATGTCCTCTTAGTAGCTAACATGTCCTCTTAGTAGCTAACATGTCCTCTTAGTAGCTAACATGTCCTCTTAGTAACTAACATGTCCTCTTAGTAACTAACATGTCCTCTTAGTAACTAACATGTCCTCTTAGTAACTAACATGTCCTCTTAGTAACTAACATGTCCTCTTAGTAACTAACATGTCCTCTTAGTAGCTAACATGTCCTCTTAGTAACTAACATGTCCTCTTAGTAACTAACATGTCCTCTTAGTAGCTAACATGTCCTCTTAGTAACTAACATGTCCTCTTAGTAACTAACATGTCCTCTTAGTACCTAACATGTCCTCTTAGTAACTAACATGTCCTCTTAGTAACTAACATGTCCTCTTAGTAACTAACATGTCCTCTTAGTAGCTAACATGTCCTCTTAGTAGCTAACATGTCCTCTTAGTAACTAACATGTCCTCTTAGTAGCTAACATGTCCTCTTAGTAACTAACATGTCCTCTTAGTAACTAACATGTCCTCTTAGTAACTAACATGTCCTCTTAGTAACTAACATGTCCTCTTAGTAACTAACATGTCCTCTTAGTAACTAACATGTCCTCTTAGTAGCCTAACATGTCCTCTTAGTAGCTAACATGTCCTCTTAGTAGCTAACATGTCCTCTTAGTAACTAACATGTCCTCTTAGTAACTAACATGTCCTCTTAGTAACTAACATGTCCTCTTAGTAGCTAACATGTCCTCTTAGTAACTAACATGTCCTCTTAGTAACTAACATGTCCTCTTAGTAACTAACATGTCCTCTTAGTAACTAACATGTCCTCTTAGTAACTAACATGTCCTCTTAGTAGCCTAACATGTCCTCTTAGTAGCTAACATGTCCTCTTAGTAGCTAACATGTCCTCTTAGTAACTAACATGTCCTCTTAGTAGCCCAACATGTCCTCTTAGTAGCTAACATGTCCTCTTAGTAGCCCAACATGTCCTCTTAGTAGCCCAACATGTCCTCTTAGTAGCCCAACATGTCCTCTTAGTAGCCTAACATGTCCTCTTAGTAGCCCAACATGTCCTCTTAGTAGCTAACATGTCTTTGAGACGACTCTGAAAGGACATATCTTCTGTTTTGTTTGCCAACAGTCCTCGTCTGTTGCACAAGAGCAACTGAAGCGATCAGAGTGGAAATATACCAGAATGAAAAGCCCATCAGCTCAAGAGGACAAGAGACCTCTCTGACCTCACTCCTACCTTTATACCGCTGACCTCACTCGCACCTTTATTTATAATTTTTTTTTGATCCACTTTTTCTCCCATTTTTTCTATATTTTTCTATATCCCAATTTCGTATCATCCAATTCAACCCTCCCCTGTCACGAACGCTGTTTCTTGCCTCCCACAAGCCGGCTGCAATGTGGACTAAGTCATACATAGCACAAGTCCCCTCCGGTACTTGAGGTAACAGCAGTCGCATCTTTTCACCTGCGTAGCTCGATCTCTCAGTGGCGAGGAGTAACGCGTGGGAGGCTCACGCTGCCCCCGACACTTCCTGATTCTACTGCGCAGGCGCACCGACCGACCTGTAGGAGTCGCTGTCCACAACGCCCGATCCCCACCCATCAGTTTCCCACCCCCTAATACGGCCAATGTGTATTAGTACGGACGACCAGCTAAACTGAAAGCAAATGTGGAGCGCTGGGCTCGAACAGGCAAGCCCAGCGTCTCCAGATTTCGTGGCGAGCGCCTTGCCCACTACGCCACGTAGCCGCCCACCTTTATTTATTATTTTAACCTTTATTTAGCCAGATAAAACAATAACAGGTTTCTTATTTACAATGTCGATCTGGTCCAAGAGGCCCCAACAGGAGTACAAATATACATATATACTGGTGACCAGAGCGCTGTTGCCATGGTATCGTGTCACTTAGTAACGAGAAAAGGGGTGGGGCTACGGGGATGGCCCCGTTGCTAGGGGAAAGACGTTATTTAGCTGTGAGTTTCTTCCGATGTAAGTTAGACTGAAAAACGAGACAAGCAGACGCGTTGACAGGGAGACAGCAGAAATCCCTCCACCCTCCTCAGCTGGAGAGTGGGGGAGGAGAACGCCACGAGGAGCTAGCCTCGGCTAACAGGAAAGGCTTCGGCTAACAGCTAGGCCGCAACAACCACCGAGCGGGTAACAGGAGAGATCATTAGAATAATGAATTTAGTTTCTTCAAAGACTTTTCAAGGACCTTTCAGAACTGTGTTTCCACCTTGTACAGAGTATGTTTATGTTTTAAATCTTTTTATTTTTCATGAGGTTTCACATTCAATCGACAGATCTACAGAATGTTCAGTGTTACTCTCATGAACAATTTTTAACAATTTTCCTTGTGCTCCCCACTCAATCCATTCTCCCATCTCTCACTCACACACACTGGGACATACACACACGTACACGCGCACACAAGCGCATACAGGCATACACACACACACACACACACACATACACACATACACTTGCCCACATACAGGCACACATACACACAAATAAACAATTAGACAACAACAAAAAGAAAATAATAATAATAAAAATTAAGTAAAATAAAATAAAGGGACAGTAGGTAAATCATAAGTAAATAAGGAATAAGGAATAAAAGTGCAAATGTTGGTATTGTAAACAGTGACATTTTATAGCACCCAGTTGCTCACACCCGCTTATCGATGGCCACTCCGACAGAGAAGGGTCCGGGCCGCTGCGTGTTCAGCTCCCGTTCCCAGACCCGACCCCGTGTGGGCGGGGTTTGACAGCCATGCGCAGGCAACCAGGCACTTATACGCAGACAAAGAGCCTCAACAGATCAGCTAATCTAATCTGCTAAAACTCCACGTCTGTTATTTAGATATGACACATTTATAGGACTACATTATGAGTTTCCAGTTGAGTATAGAGTGGATTCCAAAGTTCTTGAAATAAGTGACCCTGGTTGTGCTTTTCAAGCGTTATCTTTTCTAAGGGAAGAAACTGAGATATTTGTTCTATGAACATATTGATCGCTACATTGCCAGAACATATGCAGAAATGTTCCTTCTTTAATTTTACATCTTGGGCAATTTGGTGAGTTTTCTTTCGAAATTTTGTGCATTTTTACAGGAGTAAGGTAGAATTTATGAATACATTTGAAATTACTTTCTTTGATCTTAATGCTTGTAAAGGGAAAGAAAGTTCGATCACAGATATCTTGCCAATTGTTTTCTTCAAATTTCGTTGCCAGGTCCGTCTCCCAGCATCTTAATAGAGCTGGGAAGACTGTTTGGCATTCATTAGTTAGAATTTCATATAGTTCACTGATTTTACCTTTAATTGTGGATGAGGTAGTTCGTTTTTCTTCCAATTCTGTCATTTCAAAGCTTAACTTGTTTTCTTTAGTAAGTGAACTTAAAGTGCTTTTAATTTGCATATATTTTAAGAAGTCTGAGTTAGGAATGTTGTATTCTTCTCTTAGTTCCTGAAATGCTTTTAATTTCCAGTTTTTATGAAAAAGGTCTTTAAGTTGAGTTACCCCCAAGTGTCTCCACTTGTTTATATCAGTTGAATGAATATTTTTTTAGGTCAGGGTTTTGATGAATAGGTGAATAAACAGAGATGCATTTAGTTATGCCAAACTTTTTCGAGCAATCTTTCCATGCAGATAGGGTATTCACAACCGTGAAATATTGCTTTATATTTTCTATTTTGTCAAAATTCTTTATAAAAAAAATAGAGTTTAGAGGTAAAGGATCAACCTGTCCCGCTTCTATCTGTATCCAGTGTGAGTCTGGTCCTCCCAATGACCATGATACTATAGTTCGAAGTTGGGCTGACCAGTAGTAGTGTTGGAGATTGGGAAGACCTAGACCACCCATGGACTCAGGTTTCATAAGAGTCAGTAATTTAATCCTTGGTTTTTTATTGGACCAAATAAATTTTGAGATACGTTTATTCAATATGTTAAAATATGTTATAGATAGGTAGCAGGGTACATTTTGAAAGAGAAAGTTCAATCTCGGAAGGATATTCATCCTGATGACGTTTATCCTTCCTAGAAGGGATAGGGGTAGTTTGTCCCATCTACCTAGATCTGTGTTAATTTCAATTGTAAGAGGAGTGTAATTTTTTTCAAATAAATCATTTAATTGCGGTGTAAAGTGTACTCCCAAGTATTTGAAGCCTCCTGGTGACCATCGAAATGGGTAGGATTTCTGCATTTCTTTTGTTGGTTTCATATGTAGGAGACATGCATTAGATTTATTATAATTTATCTTGTATCCTGAGTACTTTCCAAATTGTTCGATTGTGTTATACAGATGTAATAAGGAGTTTTCTGGTTGCTCAATGTATAGAACAATGTCGTCAGCATATAAAGATATTTTGTGTTCAACCTTATCGATATACACTCCTTTTATGTTAATGTTGTCTCGTACAGATGCAGCCAAAATTTCTATTATTATTGCGAATAATGAGCTTGACAAGCCCCTGTCTTGTTCCTCTCATTAAGAGAAACGGATCAGATGTATTGCCATTAGTAATAACTGCTGCTTTTGGAGTTTGATAAATTGCTTTAATCCACTGGATAAAATGTGACCCTATATTAAGTTTTTGCAACACGTTAAAAAGAAAGTTCCACTCGACTCTGTCAAAAGCCTTCTCTGCATCCAGAGATAGGAGTAGAGAGGGCCTCTGTTTTAGATTCAAATGATTGGTTATATTTAATAACCTTCTGATGTTATCGGTAGCATATCTTCCCTTAACAAATCCAGCCTGATCTGGGTTTACCAATTTCGGCGTGATGGTTTCAAGTCTTTTCGCTAATGCTTTGGTGATAGTCTTATAATCATGATCTAAAAGACTTATAGGTCTGTATGATGAACAGTCTAATGGATCCTTACCACTTTTATGCAGTACTGTGATGTTTGCCAAGCTCATTGTTTGAGGAAGTGCCTTGTTGCGTCCAAAGTTGTTAATCATTCCCATAAAAATGGGTTTCAAGTCATTCCAGTACTCCTTTATAGCTGTGCCGGGAAGCCATCTGGTCCTGGACTTTTGTCTATAGGCATTGAATTAATTGTTGCTAGTATTTCTTGTTCGGTAAAAGGTGCATTAAGACTCTCTTGATCTGATTCTGAGAGCTTTGGCATTTTGATACCTTCTAAGAATCTATCCAGTTCCTCCTGTGTGTAATTACTTTGAGATTTGTATAGTATATTGTAATACTCCTGGAATGCCTGATTGATTTCTTTTGGATGATGTGTGATGTTGCCCTTGAACCGAATTGCTTTTATAGTCCTTTCGGCTTGTTCTTTTTTTAGTTGATGGGCTAATAGTTTACTGGGTTTGTTGCCAAATTCATAGTGTTTTTGTCTAACCTGATTCATTTGTTGCATAATTATATTTGTAGTCTTGATATTTAATTTGGCTCTGGCAGTTACTAAATGTTTCCAGTTGTCTTCTGTTGCTGCAACTTTATGGAGGGCTTCGCATCTTTCAATTTCTTTTTCTAGTTCTTTTGTGTGTGCGATTTCTTCCCTTTTACTAAATGATGTGTATGAGATAATATGTCCTCTTAAAGTGGCTTTTGCAGCTTCCCAGATTATGTTTGGGTCCATGCTAGGATCATTGTTTTCATCTATGTAATTTTTAATCCATACCTTCATTTTTGATCTAAATGTTTCATCCCTCAGCAATGAGGTATTGAATCTCCATTGCCTACGAGTGAACTTTTCTCCATCCAGACGAACGGTCAAGTCAATTCTCGCATGGTCTGATAGTGTGATTGGATTGATACAACAGTTTTTTACCATGTGAAGATGTCTTGAGTAGATCAAAAAGTAATCAATCCTAGAATATGAGACATTGGCGTTTGAATAGTAAGTGTAGTCTTTAACCTTTGGATTTAGTTCCCGCCACACATCAACTAGGCCACTTTCTTTGCATAAACCTTTGAGTACTTTTATGGACTTTGGTTTGTTACTTTTAGACTGTGTGGTCTTGTCCATCTTCTGATTCAGTGCACAGTTAAAGTCTCCGCCTATGACCCCAAATCCTTTGCAGTTTTCGTTGAAAAGCAATACCATATCTGACATGAATGCAGGGTCATCTGTGTTAGGAGCGTAGATATTAAGGAAAGTGGTAGATATTCCATTAATAGAACATGAAATCAAAACATATCGCCCATTTGGGTCAGTGATTTTTTTCTCTAATTTAAATGGCGTGTTTCTATTGATTAGAATAGCAGTTCCCCTACTGTGACTTTTGTATGAAGAAAAATACACTTGTCCCACCCAATCCTTTTGTAGCTTTAAATGTTCAATTTCTGATAAGAATGTTTCTTGCAGGAAGGCTATATGTACTGTTGTGAAGGGCCAGATTAAACCGAATATATATATTTATTATATATATATATTTAATTGTATTTGTATATTCTCTAATATTCCTTGATATCCCTTGTATATTCCTTGTACAATATGCATTGAATATCCATTCTAGCCTACTGAACATCCCATAATAGTCTCCATTCTACTATTGGTCGAGACCTTGGTGCCAGGCTGCCATACCCCCCAGACCCAGTTCAAACGTACCGCTCAACATGTACGAACAAGTCCTAGTTCCGCGTAGGAATCTGGCTACCGCACCACTAATGGGACTATTTGTTCATAGTGCGTATATATACTGCGCTACTAAAGTAGGACTTCCTTTTCAGTCCAGTTTCTTACCCTCCAATAGAGTCACAGACGTAAAGCCTCCCCGCGACGCCACGTGTGGGAGTAAGGCCAAGTTCGGCCTACCATCGGTATTGAGACATCGTGTATATTAATATTTGAATAGTCATATTTGGCACTATATCGTCGAGTTGGACGTAGTCTATTAAGCTAATAATAGTCTGTTAATATATAGTGCTTCGTACGGTGAGAATACTACCGTAGTCAGTACCCCATCGTTTCGGGCAGAGAACTGGCTGCTTATCCAGGATGATCGACCCCATGTGAGATTGCACCCGAGGAGCCCCAGAGCCGACGAGCGAGTGGACCTGTACACCGGATTATTCTACCGCCGACAGCCCGCCTTCCCAGGCACGGATTATGCTTTGTATACGTTGATTATTCCATGGATAAAGACCCCGACACTGCCGTGTGTTGGAACCCCCCCCCCCTGGAGAGGACGCAAGGTGAGGAGACGCTCTGCAAGACGAGGTCGCTTCACGTCTCTCCCCCGTGGACCGGAGAGAGCCGGCTCACAGAGAGTCTACCTGCTTTCATCTGTGGTCCAAGGATCGCCGGCGCATTGAACGGCACTACAGTGGGTTCACCTGGGATACCCTTGGCCGGATGAGGCAGCCGGACTCTACCCCCCCCCCCCCCCTTCCTACTCCTGTCGGCTTACAAGCGACCGGATTAACCCCCCCTAGTGTATCCAGTCTATAATCATTAAAGTATCATTGCTGTTATTCCTTAACTATTCCAGGTCGTATATGTACCACCTGCGCCTTCAGAGATTGGACATTCTCTATTGATATACCGACGAATACTCTTGCCATAAAAGTGCATACTAATTCCCATTCATAAATGTGATTGATTTGATTAAGTGCTTGCTCTACACACCATCGCTGTGTAGAAATAAAGACCTATTTCTAATTCGTACATTTGTGTTGGATCCGTTTCATCTACGTGACAGTGTTCATCATAATATATTTATGCCGAGTACTGGGTGGCCGAATATTAAGTACAAAGGTAGTGGTAGTAAGTATCATATCTAGTAATACAGTCAGGGAATTGTACCCCTCAGTTACATGTACCATCTTATCTTTTAGAACAGATACTTTTTTTGCCCTTATAATGGGATTACCCAAGCCTTTGACATTCCATGAGTTTATTATCAAATCCGACATAATGGTTGCAAAATCTTATTAGTATTACTTATGAGTATGTCAAGTTGTTCTAAAACATATATTGTCACTGTATGCATTGAGATATTTAGAAAAGAAAATAACAAACAATAAAGAAAAAGACAATAACATACAATTATCCATCCTTGTTGTGGTTCCCAGACCCACAACATTGTGTTGGCTTCACTTTTAGTAGGCCAGAGAAAGAAAACAGTAGAGAAATAAAAACTAAAGAATACTAACGTTTTCATAAATGGTGTGGTGCCCGGAGCTCCTACCCTCATTTATTTTAACCTCCCCCCCCCCCCCCCCCACTTCCATCATAAAAATAGTTCTTCAATTTCATCCATGCTTAATTGTGTAGAATTGAAAGAAGCAGTCATTGCAATAGTATTATAGCTTACAAGTGTTGACGTCTTATCGTGGGGTAAACCCCTTTCAAATGGTACAGTCCGCGTGACGTCACTCTTTGTTGCAGGAAGTATGAGCGCAAACGTGTGCAGAAAGATATATACAAAACAGATCCACGTGGATCTTGACTAAACCATCAACACACACACGCTTTTCATAGATGGATATTTCTACTACACGATTTTCATGAGGAGGGGACCTAACAACGTCTTACCTCCACTCTTGGTGGCAGAATGCAGAGCCAATGCGAAACTTACGGCGACAGTTCGATTGTCTCGAGAAACTCCTTCACCGCTGTTGGGTTGTTGAAGAGGACGATGCTGTCCTCGTGAAGGACACGCAGTCCATTTGGATATGCAAATCCTCTGAAGATATTCCTCTGGATGAGTACTTTGATCACCTCGTCGAATTCTCTGCGTTTGATCCGTACTTCCCTTGGCAGATCCTGACGAATGGTGAGTTTGATTCCCTTTTCTTGCATCTGTGTCTTCTTTGCAGTTTGTAGTATTAGTTTCGCATCTCTGAACCGTAGGAGACGAATCAGTGTTGGTCTTGGTGGTTTTCCTGGCTCAGGTGGGGTTCGGCCGGAGCGCATGACTTGTTCTATGTCGAATTGTTTGCCGGGGATTTTGAGCCAATGTGGTAACTTCTGTTCAATATAGTCAATAAGTTCTTGTCCATATTCAGATTTTTCTGGGAGACCCAATAGAACCAAGCTCTTCATCCGTTCTTTGTTTTCTAGTATGTCCACTTTTATTTCCAACGCTTGTATTTTCTCATTTGCACTGTCTGCTGTCTTCTTGTTGGTTGTCAGAGTGTCTTCAGCTGTTGAGACCCGGGTTTCTACTTCATCCAGGCGTAGCTTCTGTGTCTCCAGTGCTTTGTTGGTTTTTTTTAGCGTGACTTTGATTGCCGATACTTCGGTGGTCATATCTCCCAAGCGTGTGTCGATGCCATCCAGTCTTTCTACTACCACAGTATGTTGGTGTTTTAATTCCGACATAATTGCCTGTAATGTAGGTTCAGGTTCATCTGTTTCGGTTTCTTGTGTTTGGTCCTCGCCGAATTGTTTGCCTTTGCGTGTCGTTCGACCAGTGCCACCACGACCACCACGATCTAATGACATCTTGTTGTCTGCACTTTTGACTCCAAGTTGGGATAAAGGAGTAGTTAAATTATTTACCGAGTGGAGGTAAAAAATGTAATTAATGTCGAGGAAATGCGGAGCTCTCAGCTCAGGCAGCCATCTTGTTCCCCTGTCGCACAGAAAAAAACAGAGTATGTTTATGAGAATAAACTTCAACACCAAGAGAGGTATCCTGCTTCCAGTGTCTGGTTTTTACCTTTTTGAGACGAATGTTTCCACAGGGTAACAGAGAGGGTATCAGTCAGTACGATAAAAAAGAGATAAACACAACGCAGAAAACTTCACAGAACCACAGGTGATGAGGTGATACAGGCTGATTATCGAGGAATCCAACAATACACATAAGCAAATAACAAACAAACACATGCACAGCCTATGTACAAAAGAAATAAACAGGGGACTGTGTGCGTGCGTGCATGTGCATGCAAACAGATGCGTGTGTCTAGGTGCGAGTATGAATGAGTGCTTGTATGTTGTGTGTGAGAGGGTGTATGCAAGTGTGAAACTGGGGTATCAGCAAGAGCAGGAGGGATCTACTGAGAGCATGTTGAGTATTTCTTGAAGGCAGTCAGTGAAGTAAGATCTGTACGTTTAAGGGTGTCTTGAAAAGCGTTCCAGACATAAGCTGCTGCAAAGTGAAAGGAGTTTAGGGTCTTGGGATCTTTATACCACTGTATATGAATTTTATTCAGATTTCGGTCGAGTGGGTCGGAATCGATCGGTGACTCAATCGTTCTAAGGTTGAAAATAAAAGCAATAATCCTAAGGGTTGGAGATTCAGATTCAGATTCAGACAACTTTATTGGTCCCGCGTGGGGCAATTCATATTTGCAGCTTACAAGCAACAAAGACAAACAAACAACCAAACATCTCAACGACAGCACGGCAAATAAAAAGAGAAACACTCCATGTGATACAATCCAGCAATAAAAGTAAAAGTAAAAACAGACAACCAAGTGCAAAAGGCTACTTAAAATGACTACTGTCTGTGTTTAAAAGTCTGATAGCCGAGGGGACAAAAGATTTGGCGTAGCGGTTGGTCCTACTTGGTGGGACGTCATAACGGCGGCCAGAAGGCAACAGTGAAAACCGCTGAGACAGAGCATGGAGGGGTTGATTTGTGATGCTCGTCCCCTTCTTGACCACCTGGTCCGTCCAGAGAGAACATAGGTCTCTCTGTTTTACTCCAATTATTTTGGAGCACACTTTCACAATATACTGTAGGCTGTTCCTATCTTTAATGGACAGGCCACTGAACCAGCAGATAAAAGAAAAAGTTAGGAGGCTTTCAATAAAATAACTATAAAAAGTGCTCAGGATCTTCGCACTAACATTAAAAGAGTTCAGCTTTCTCAGTAGGTAGATCCTCTGCTGACCTTTTTTAACAATAGACTCTGTATTTAGGTTGAACTTCAGTTTACAATCAAATACAGTTCCCAGGTATTTGTACGATTCAACAGTCTGGACGTCCTCATCGTGAATTACACTAGCTACACTGGCTTGATGATCGGGGTTGTGTCTGAAGTCAATTATCATGTCCTTAGTCTTAGAGACATTGAGGTCCAAGTAATTCTCATCACACCAATTCACAAAGTCGTGAAGTACAGGTCCATGATCAGTTTCGGAGCGCTGCAGTAGGGATACCAGGACAGTGTCATCTGAGAACTTAACCAGATGCCTTTGGTCATGAAGCGATCTGCAGCTGTCCGTGTACATAATACATAAAAGGGGAGACAAAACGCAACCTTGGGGGGAGCCAGTGTTGGAAATCGACATGTTGGACATCTGCCCATTGACAAAGACCTGCTGGACCCTCTCAGTGAGGACATTTAAAATCAGCATGAGAAGCTGGTGTGGGAGACTAAAATGAGAGTCAAGCCTCTCAATTAAAATGTGGGGCTGCATTTTATTAAAAGCAGAGGAGAAATCTGCAAATAAAAGTCTTGCATGAGCTCCAGGTGTTTCCAGGTGTTTATACACAATGTCCAAGATGAAGAGCATAGCATCCTCCACCCCTTTACCTGGCTGATATGCGAATTGAAGGGGATCTAATTTACCCTCAATAAAAGACATGGTAGTGTTTTAAAAAAAAAAACTTCTCAAAAACCTTCATTGCTAATGAGGTAAGCGCCACTGGTCTAAAGTCCTTCAATTCTTTTGAATCTTTTGACTTAGGGATGGGTATGATGGTTGACGTCTTCGATAATGTGGGGATCTGACCTAGATCTACACACATTAAATGATACTGTGACCTGTGAGGAGGAGAGAGGAGGAGAGAGGAGGAGAGAGGAGAGAGGAGGAGAGAGGAGGAGAGAGGTGAGAGGAGGAGAGAGGAGGAGAGAGGAGAGAAGAGAGGATGAGAGAGGAGAGAAGAGAGGATGAGAGAGGAGGAGAGAGGAGAGTCTGGGGTCGCGGTGAGGAGGAGAGAGGAGGAGAGAGGAGGAGAGAGGAGAGAGGAGGAGAGAGGAGAGAGGAGGAGAGAGGAGGAGAGAGGAGGAGAGAGGAGGAGAGAGGAGAGAGAGAAGAGAGAGAGAGGAGAGAGGAGAGAGGAGGAGAGAGGAGGAGAGAGGAGAGGATGAGAGAGGAGGAGAGATGAGAGAAGAGAGGATGAGAGAGGAGGAGAGAGGAGAGTCTGGGGTCGCGGTGAGGAGGAGAGAGGAGGAGAGAGGAGGAGAGCGGAGGAGAGAGGAGGAGAGGAGAGAGGAGGAGAGAGGAGAGAAGAGAGGATGAGAGAGGAGGAGAGAGGAGAGAAGAGAGGATGAGAGAGGAGGAGAGAGGAGGAGAGAGGAGAGAGGAGGAGAGAGGAGAGAAGAGAGGATGAGAGAGGAGGAGAGAGGAGGAGAGAGGAGAGAGGAGAGAGGAGAGAAGAGAGGATGAGAGAGGAGGAGAGAGGAGAGAGGAGGAGAGATGAGAGAAGAGAGGATGAGAGAGGAGGAGAGAGGAGAGAGGAGGAGAGAGGAGGAGAGAGGAGGAGAGAGGAGAGCGGAGGAGAGAGGAGGAGAGCGGAGGAGAGCGGAGGAGAGAGGAGGAGAGAGGAGAGAGGAGGAGAGAGGAGGAGAGAGGAGGAGAGAGGAGAGAGGAGGAGAGAGGAGGAGAGAGGAGAGAGGAGAGAGCAGGAGGAGAGAGGAGGAGAGAGGAGAGAGGAGAGAGGAGGGAGGAGAGAGGAGAGAGGAGGAGAGAGGAGGAGAGAGGAGAGAAGAGAGGAGGAGAGAGGAGGAGAGAGGAGAGAAGAGAGGAGGAGAGAGGAGGAGAGAGGAGAGAGGAGGAGAGAGGAGAGAAGAGAGGAGGAGAGAGGAGGAGAGAGGAGAGAGGAGGAGAGAAGAGAGGAGGAGAGAGGAGGAGAGAGGAGAGAGGAGAGAGGAGGAGATAAGGAGAGAGGAGGAGAGAGGAGAGAAGAGAGGATGAGAGAGGAGGAGAGAGGAGGAGAGCGGAGGAGAGAGGAGAGCAGAGGCGAGAGGAGGAGAGAGGAGGAGAGAGGAGGAGAGAGGAGGAGAGAGGAGAGAGGAGGAGAGAAGAGAGGATGAGAGAGGAGGAGAGAGGAGAGAGGAGGAGAGAGGAGGAGAGAGGAGAGCAGAGGCGAGAGGAGGAGAGAGGAGGAGAGAGGAGAGAGGAGGAGAGAAGAGAGGATGAGAGAGGAGGAGAGAGGAGAGAGGAGGAGAGTGGAGGAGAGAGGAGGAGAGAGGAGAGAGGAGGAGAGAGGAGGAGAGAGGAGAGAGGAGGAGAGAGGAGGAGAGAGGAGAGAGGAGGAGAGAGGTGAGAGGAGGAGAGAGAAGAGAGGAGGAGAGTCTGGGGTCACGGTGAGGAGGAGAGAGGAGGAGAGAGGAGAGCAGAGGAGGAGAGCAGAGGAGGAGAGCAGAGGAGAGAGGAGAGAGGAGGAGAGAGGAGAGAGGAGGAGAGTCTGGGGTCGCGGTGATGAGGAGAGAGGAGAGAGGAGGAGAGCGGAGGAGAGGAGAGAGGAGAGAGGAGAGAGGAGGAGAGAGGAGAGAGGAGGAGAGCGGAGGAGAGGAGAGAGGAGAGCGGAGGAGAGGAGAGAGGAGAGAGGAGGAGAGAGGAGAGAGGAGGAGAGAGGAGAGAGGAGAGAGGAGGAGAGAGGAGAGTCTGGGGTCGTGGTGAGGAGGAGAGAGGAGAAGGAGGAGTGGAAAGGTAGTTTAATGGAAAAGACTCCTTCTAGCTCAGAGGAACTGAGGTGATCTCTAAGAGGGTGACTCACCATTGAGAGAGGGAGAGGGAGAGAGAGAGAGAGAGAGAGAGAGAGAGAGAGAGAGACAGAGTGGGGAGAGGGAGAGAGAAGGAGGGGGGAGAGAGAGAGAGGAGGGATCGAGAGAAGAGGGAGAGAGAGACAGAAGAAATGAGAGGGAGAGGGAGCAGTGTGGGGAGAGAGGGGAGAGATAAGGAAGGAGAGAAAGAAGGAGGGAGAGAGACTGACATATGCACGCAACTCCCTTGTCCATTACCTGACCCCCTCTCTTTCCCCTATCTCCATCCATGGCATGTCTTTCCTCTCCTCCCCATCCCTCCCTCCTTCTCCTCCCTAAAAAAAGCTGTTTCCTGTATCATCAATGCTATTTCTGTCCTTTGATAAAAACACAAACACTTTACAGAGTGTAACTTTATTAACATGCGTCTGTGCGTCGAGCTCACATCAGAGAAGACAAGATGCTCATAAAGCTGTTTGTCAAAGAAATGTATTTAAAAAGCGCCCTTGAGGAGAGTAACAAAGGCTGAGGGCCAAGAGAAAAGGCATGGTTTGCAAACTGGTAATGATTCAACACTGCTGACGGGGGAGAGGAGAGAGGGAGAGGTGCGTGTGTGCGTGTGTGTGTGCGTGTGTGTGCGTGTGGGTCGTGCATGTGTGTGCGTGCGTGCGTGTGTGGGGGGGGACGTCAGGTATTCAGCAACACTGCGGTGCTACCAGCAAGGTGACATGAAACAAAGGAGGTGTGTGAGAGCTACATTTGTGTGTGTGCGTGTGGGTTGTGCGTGCGTGCGTGCGTGCGTGTGTGTGTGCGTGTGGGTCGTGCGTGCGTGCGTGCGTGCGTGTGTGTGTGTCGTGCATCATGCGCAATCGGCAGTCGCCACATTTGGACGCTGCTTCCTGTTTCCATAGACTCAGGCGAGGGCTGTCGCGGTAACCACATCACCGCAACCCCGCGGTGTGTCAAGGCATCCGCGGATGGAGAACACAACCGCGGTAAACTAATTTTTAAGTTCATTTAATGAAGATTGCCTCGTGCGTCCGTTTTCCAGTAGCATGAGCTAACTTCACGTTTCCATACAGTTTACAACTCACAGATGAAATCAGGATTTATTTTCATATTCCGGACGCGTCCATGCTTTCTACAACGGAGTTCGGCGATTTGCGAATCTGATTGGCCACTTGCCCATTTCCGCGTCGAACAGCCTGCAAAGCACCTGGCGTTCTATCGCCATGCTCTAAGACAAACTCTAACCTTAACCAACTTCGAAAGAGCGCCTAAGTTTAACCAGTGTAGACACTTGCGGTCCCACGATTGGGCGTACATGTCACATGACCAGAAATGAATCGCCGAACTCCGTTGTAGAAAGCACAACGATTGTGGTTGTGGGCGAGTGCTCTCATCACTAGGCTAAGACACCCATTCATACAAACACAGCAATACTATGATGATGGTTTTTTTTTCTTTTTTCTTCTTTACTTTCTCTTTTTCCCCTTTTCTTTTTCCATTTTTCTCCCCTCCCAATGTTAGTCGTTATGCCAATTCCCAGTCCCCTTCCTGGTCGTTGCGTGCTCTGCCCCCTACTGTTCTCGGTCTGGGAGGGCGGAGACTATCACATGCTTCCTCCGACACATGTGTAGCCAATCCCCACTTCTTTTCACCTGGCAGCGCGGACTCTCACTGGGAGAGTGTAGCATGTGGAAAGTCACACTACCTCTCCCAGATACTTCCCTCGCTGTGCAGGCGCCCCGACCGAACTGTAGGAGTCGCTGTTTTACAACAACCAGGACCAACCCACGCCGGCTTCCCACCCGCTGACTCTGCCAATTGTGTCAGTATGGACGGTCGGCCAAGCCGGAGGCACCACAGCTGGATTCGATCCCACTGGCTCTGTGGTGGTAGACAGACGCTTAGTCCGCTGCGCTACCCGGCCGCACCGATGATGGTTTGTTTTAATGTTTAATGGTTAAGATATAAAGTTAGGGTTAAGGTATGACGGTTATGGTTAGTTTAACCTCTGAAACGTCACCCGGCGCGATGGTGGGCCGTCAAGATCTTTAGAGGGGTTCATAGTAGTGTCATGTGATCTATAAAGGGCTTCATAGTAGTGTCATGTGATCTATAAAGGGCTTCATAGTAGTGTCATGTGATCTATAAAGGGCTTCATAGTAGTGTCATGTGATCTATAAAGGGCTTCATACAGGGTTTGTACACCTTTTCCAAGGCAAAATGCAAGCACTTTTCAAGCATTTTCAAGGTGCATTTTCAAGATTTTCCAGCATCTTATGCGGCTGTGGTAAATTAAATATTTACTCAAAATGATTATTTCACTTCTTCCATCACATTAAATCAGATGTTATTGTGCTAAACAACCAAAATTATGTAGACTTGGCATCATATATAACCTGGCTGAGCCGATCTGTTATGCAGTAACGTACTGTATATCTGTATGTCATAAATGTCATGATGAATTGAACATGGGGGACCCTGATGTAAACAAGACGAAAGTCTTTCTCTGGTCTGCATCCCCTTAACAATTGTGTGTATTGAGCCGTACTGTATTGTACCCATTCTGCAATCTGTTAATAAAGTTTTCAATCAATCAATCAATTAATCAACTCCACTGCAAGCTACTCCACTGGTTGCTCTGGCTCTCACTACACTGCTGGTTGTTGATGTGGATGTAGCTGTGCTGCTTGATGAATTGCTTGTCTGCTGGAAATAATCCACTAATGCAGGACCTGGATTTAGACGTGCTTTCATCAGAATTTGATGCTTCTTCCCTAAATAAAAAGGAGCAGCATGTTATAAATAAAACAAAGTGTTTTATTAATTTAATCTCACTGGTTGCACTTAACTTTAAGAGTGTTTATTGTTTAATGTTGACATCTAATGCCTATGCATTTTAGAGCCTAATGATGGCCTGGAATGAACTAACTACCTTAACATTATTATCCATGTAATTAACTGTAAAGTTCACGTTAGCTGTTAGATTGCATATTCCATAAATAAACATGCTAAAATTGGCCTGGCTCGTCACGTTTGATTGAAAACGTTATTAACAGATTGCAGAATGGGTACAATACAGTACGGCTCAATACACACAATTGTTAAATGGATGCAGACCAGAGAAAGACTTTTGTCTTGTTTACATCAGGGTCCCCCATTTTCAATTCATCATAACATACACGACATACAGGTAGACAGTAAGTTACTGCGTTCCAACCTACAACTGCTCCACACCAGTTTCACACCAGTCTCCGTAAATGCTCCGTTATAAAAATAAAATACCATTTCAATACACAACAAGTTTTCGTGTTTTGAAATACATGAAAGGAAATTAGCTAACATGGATTTGCCTAACGTTAAGCTATGCTACAGGCTACAACACTGCGGTGAAAAACAGAGTCCGGTAAACACGAGTTTGTAATTCCAATAGTGTATTCTGCCTGTTACTTGACTATTTCGATTATTGAAGTGGTATTTTTATAACAAACATTTACGGAGACAGGTGGCGAGCCAGGCCGATACACGTTAATAACACAGTGGCTCACCTTTCAACGTGGCTCGAACGTGCAGACTCCCACATGGTAAAAATCCTTTCTGCATATTTTGCACACGGCTACTCGAGGATGTTCTCCTCTTTTTAACCATGAATTATATTTGATATCTCCGAACCAGAGCTCATTAAAACGGCAGCCTCCCGGCATTTTGACCACACACACGCGCGCTGTTCTCAGATGGCACAGGTAAAAACTAGTGCTGTCAGGCGATTAAAAAAATTAATCTAATTAATTACAGGATTTGTAATTAATTAATCTAATTAATCGCATTTAAATCACATTACCATTTTATGCCTCATATTCTATATTCTATAATCATATTTCAAATTGCATGTGTCCAGATGGCTGAATTCAGTACTGTATCTACAAAACCTTCTGTTTAATCATCTTCCATCTATTAATTTGCTTAGATTTGTCAGGTCTGGTCAATTTGAGCATGGTGTTATTCACAGTCAAAGATAAAAAAAAAATTGATATTCTCATTTGGTTCATTACAATTTACTTAAAATAAAATGTTCATTCAATCAATCACCGCGCAGATTGATTGATTGAATGAAAATGTTATTAACAGATTGCAGAATGGGTACAATACAGTACGGCTCAATACACACAATTGTTAAGGGAATGCAGACCAGAGAAAGACTTTCGTCTTGTTTACATCAGGGTCCCCCATTTTCAATTCATAATGAATTGTAAGTAAGGGTGCAACTTGCACCGTGCAATCCATTCTTTGTGGATCTAGCCCACAGTATTTCTGACACTGGGAATACATTCCCTGAGATTCATAGATGTCCCTAGAATCAGATACCAAGAACATGCAAATGGACCATATTAAAAAAAATCTGTAAATGTGTATTCTACATGCTTATCGAATGAATGAGATACAAAAAAAAATTTATAAAAAAAAAAAAAAAAAAAAAAAAAATTTTTTTGTAATTAATTTTGAGTTAATTTTCATAACGCGATTATTTGCTGTGTAATTAATTAATCTAATTAACGCGATAAACTGACAGCCCTAGTAAAAACACTACGGGTCGAGCCGAGCCACATTTCATTTTGCATGAAAGGCGAAAGCAAAAATAGGCTCGCGAGTCGCTCCGACTTATTTTATTTCTTTGTCTAAAAACCAAACTATTCAGTCAGATAGCGATTTATTATTAAAGTATAAAGTGCAATTACAATTTCAATAACTTTCCAGCACTTTATACACAATTCAAGCACATTTAAAACCTTGAAAACAGCACATTGAAATACAAGCATTTTCAAGGATTTCCAGCACCCGTACGAACCCTGTTCATAGTAGTGTCATGTGATCTATAAAGGGCTTCATAGTAGTGTCATGTGATCTATAAAGGGCTTCATAGTAGTGTCATGTGATCTATAAAGGGCTTCATAGTAGTGTCATGTGATCTATAAAGGGCTTCATAGTAGTGTCATGTGATCTATAAAGGGCTTCATAGTAGTGTCATATGATCTATAAATGGCTTCATAGTAGTGTCATGTGATCTATAAAGGGCTTCATAGTAGTGTCATGTGATCTATAAATGGCTTCATAGTAGTGTCATGTGATCTATAAAGGGCTTCATAGTAGTGTCATGTGATCTATAAAGGGCTTCTTATTGGTTGAATCACACGTAACTGGGAGGAGCTACATATAAACAGCTCCTCAAGTGGAGGCTAAAGGTCACATGGTACAAAACAGCTAAATCACAGACCAACACAAAGGTCAAATAGTTAAATCTGTTTATATTAAGTAATACAATTTAGGCAATTATTTTATTGTTTTAAATCCCAGAATAGAGATGAATACAGGGGATTAAACAATACTGAAAAACAAAAACAAAGCTGTACTGCTGCTGGATTTAACAGCACGTAGTAGCCAGCAGCACCGCTAGGGGGCGACCAATCCATAAACACAGACAATAATGTGGCCGGCAGCAACTGACCTACAGCACAGTATATCAAAGGCGCACAAACACCATGTTCCCAAACCAGAGGAGAAACCAGCCGTCAGCACTGGTCTATATAAGAACACTAACCACTAACGATCGCCCACCGGGGGCTGTTTTTTTTCACAATCTAATATAATAATTATTATAATGTTTTAATTTTTTTTTACAAGTCGATTATTAATTTCAATATAGAATATTCGTTGACAGCCCTACAAGTACAATTAGTTACGGCACACTACTACCTCGCCCCTGAGTGGAACACGGAAAGCCAAACTTTCCCGCACTGTACCAAAAACCCGTACCGAACCTCGACTTCAAAACAGAGGTACGTAGCAGCGTGGTGTTTGTGTACCGTTACACCCCCCCCCCCCCCCCCCAGCCCCCCCCCCCTTCTCTCTCCTCCGGGACAGTTACTACGCCGAAAGATAGAAATAATAAAAATTAAATAAAAAGTTAAAAAAAAATATATACATTTTAAATGTACAGTAAGAAAGAAAAGCAAAAAAACTTGAGTCCCTCTCCTCCAGACGTCTGCCAGACACCAGAGGAGGAACACCGGTGAGTCGGAACTAGTGAACCAGCGTGGTGGTCGTTTATCTCGCTCTCTCTCTCTGAGAGAAACAAACGTATTGAGAGAGAGAGAGAGAGAGAGAGAGAGAGAGAGAGAGAGAGAGAGAGAGAGAGAGAGAGAGAGAGAGAGAGAGAGAGAGAGAGAGAGAGAGACGCTAGACAGCCATGCTGCTCGTTCACACACACACACACACACACACATAAATACAAGGTGAAACTCACTCACCATTAACGCAGCAGACAGACCTCCGGGTGGGGGGGGGGGGGGGGGGGGGGGGCGTCGCTCCTAAAGTCTACCTGGCCCTCGCCATCATCGAGGCAGATGCAGCAGCGACAGCATGAGAGCACTCCCTCCCTCTCTCTCTCCCTCTCTCTCTCCCTCTCTCCCTCCCTCTCTCTAGCTCCCTCCCTCCCTCGCTCTCTCTCTCTAGCTCCCTCCCTCCCACTACCCTCTCTCTCTCTCTAGCTCCCTCCCTCTCTCTCTCTAGCTCCCTCCCTCTCTCTCTCTAGCTCCCTCCCTCCCACTCCCCTCTCTAGCTCTCTCTCTCTCTCTCTAGCTCTCTCCCTCCCTCCCTCTCCCCCTCCCTCTCTCTCCCCCTCTTTCTCCCTCCCTCTCTCCCTCTCCATCACCCCCTCTCTCCCTCCCTCTCCCCCTCCCTCTCCCTCCCTCTCCCTCCCTCTCACTCCCCCTCCCTCCCTCCCTCCCTCTCAGCGATGACGCCAGGCTAAAAGCCTCTCCCCCTCTCTCCCTCCCTCTCCCCCTCCCTCTCCCTCCCTCTCCCTCCCTCTCACTCCCCCTCCCTCCCTCCCTCCCTCTCAGCGATGACGCCAGGCTAAAAGCCTCTGTATCAGCAGAGCATGGCGGATCGGATCTCTCACTCTTGTGTGTGTCTGTGTGTCTGTGTGTCTGTGTGTGTGTGTGTCTGTGTGTCTGTGTGTCTGTGTGTGTGTGTGTGTGTGTGTGTGTCTGTGTGTGTGTGTCTGTGTGTGTCTGTGTATGTTTGTGTATGTCTGTGTGTGTGTGTGTCTGTGTGTGTGTGTGTGTGTGTGTGTGTGTCTGTGTGTGTGTGTGTGTGTGTGTGTGTCTGTGTCTGTGTCTGTCTGTGTGTGTGTGTCTGTGTGTGTGTCTGTGTGTGTCTGTGTGTCTGTGTGTCTGTGTCTGTGTGTCTGTGTGTGTCTGTGTGTGTCTGTGTCTGTCTGTGTGTGTGTGTCTGTGTGTGTGTCTGTGTCTGTGTGTGTGTGTGTGTCTGTGTGTCTGTGTGTGTGTGTGTCTGTGTGTGTGTGTCTGTGTGTGTCTGTGTGTGTGTCTGTGTCTGTGTGTGTGTGTGTCTGTGTGTCTGTGTGTGTGTGTCTGTGTCTGTGTGTGTGTCTGTGTCTGTGTGTGTCTGTGTCTGTGTGTGTGTGTGTGTGTGTGTGTGTGTGTGTGTGTGTGTGTGTGTGTGTGTCTGTGTCTGTGTGTGTGTGTGTCTGTGTGTCTGTGTGTGTGTGTCTGTGTCTGTGTGTGTGTCTGTGTCTGTGTGTGTCTGTGTCTGTGTGTGTGTGTGTGTGTGTGTGTGTGTGTGTGTGTGTGTGTGTGTGTGTTCTGTGTGTGTGTGTCTCTGTGTGTCTGTGTGTGTGTCTGTGTCTGTGTGTGTGTGTGTCTGTCTGTGTGTGTGTGTCTGTGTGTGTGTGTGTGTGTGTCTGTGTGTGTGTGTCTGTGTGTGTCTGTGTCTGTGTGTGTGTCTGTGTCTGTGTCTGTGTGTGTGTGTGTGTGTCTGTGTGTGTGTGTGTGTGTGTCTGTGTCTGTGTGTGTCTGTGTGTGTGTGTGTGTGTCTGTGTCTGTGTGTGTCTGTGTGTGTGTGTGTGTGTGTGTGTGTGTGTGTGTGTGTGTGTGTGTGTGTGTGTGTGTGTGTGTGTGTGTGTGTGTGTGTGTGTGTGTGTGTCTGGAAGGCAGCTCCTCCTGTATTTCACTGACAGCCATTCTAGTCGAGCCCAGAGAGAGGGGTCTGGCGTGGGAGGTGTCTGAGGGGGAGAGGGAGGGGTCTGAGGGGGGAGGGGGATGGGCTGAGGGGGAGGGGGCTGAGAGGGAGGGGGTGAGGAGGGGGAGGTACTGAGAGGAAGGGGCAGGGACTGAGGAGGAGGGGCTGAGAGGGAGGGGGAGGGACTGAGGAGGGGGGGACTGAGAGGGAGGGGCTGATATGGAGGGAGAGGGGCTGAGGAGGGGAGGGGCTGATATGGAGGGGGAGGGGCTGAGAGGGAGGGGCTGATAGGGATAATAATAATAATTTAGGACCTGCTCCGAGGTCATCAATCGGCACACATGCGATGCATGCATGCAATTCGTATCTGCGATTAACCCATCCCGTCGTCCTTCCCCCCCAAGGGCAGCCGGGAGCAGACAGGCGTCAACGTGAGCCGCGCCAGGGGACCAATCCAAGTGCTCCTGTCCGTCTTCGTCAAGGACGCCACAGCGTTAGCGATCTATTGTTGTGCATGTTTTTCCATTGGGTTTATCTTATCGGGGGGGGGAAACCCTTGCGAGCACGGGGAGAACATGCAAACTCCACACAGAAAGGCCTGGGAGATACCCCACCTGGGTAACTGGCATCATGGAAACCTGGTCCCCAAGCGGGAATCGAACCCTGGACCTTCTTGCTGTGAGGCAACAGTGTTAACCACTACACCACCGTGCCGCTATAGGGAGGGGGAGGGGTTGCGAGGGAGGGGCTGATATGGAGGGGGAGTGGCTGAGATGGAGGGGCTGAGAGGGAGGGGGAGAGGCTGAGAGGGAGGGGCTGATATGGAGGGGGAGGGGCTGAGAGGGAGGGGGAGGGGCTGAGAGGGAGGGGCTGATATGGAGGGGGAGGGACTGAGATGGAGGGGCTGAGAGGGAGGGGGGAGGGACTGAGATGGAGGGGGAGGGGCTGATAGGGAGGGGCTGAGAGGGAGGGGGAGGGGGCTGAGATGGAGGGGGAGGGGCTGAGAGGGAGGGGGAGGTCCTGACGCTACCGTCGTAAATGCGGCTTATTTTCAATTCAATATCAGTCCCACGGCCGTTAACCCTGTACATCAGGCCCAGGTGGGTCAGGGGTCAGAGGAACACTGTGCCAGCGAGGCCTCTGCACATACTGGACAGACCGGTGCCTGAAGGTCTGTTCTAAAAGTTACTTGTCCTTTCGGACAAGTTATGTTTTTGTAGAGCCCCTCTCGTGACGGTGACGCACGCCAACGAGGTGTGGCAGAGTGACTCCACAGTCCCTTGCTCCCCCACAGGGAACCACCCTGTTTTAACTCGGAGTGACTCCACAGTCCCTCGCTCCCCCACAGGGAACCACCCTGTTTTAACTCTGAGTGACTCCACAGTCCCTCGCTCCCCCACAGGGAACCACCCTGTTTTAACTCTGAGTGACTCCACAGTCCCTGGCTCCCCCACAGGGAACCACCCTGTTTTAACTCTGAGTGACTCCACAGTCCCTCGCTCCCCCACAGGGAACCACCCTGTTTTAACTCTGAGTGACTCCACAGTCCCTTGCTCCCCCACAGGGAACCACCCTGTTTTAACTCTGAGTGACTCCACAGTCCCTCGCTCCCCCACAGGGAACCACCCTGTTTTAACTCTGAGTGACTCCACAGTCCCTTGCTCCCCCACAGGGAACCACCCTGTTTTAACTCTGAGTGACTCCACAGTCCCTTGCTCCCCCACAGGGAACCACCCTGTTTTAACTCTGAGTGACTCCACAGTCCCTTGCTCCCCCACAGGGAACCACCCTGTTTTAACTCTGAGTGACTCCACAGTCCCTTGCTCCCCCACAGGGAACCACCCTGTTTTAACTCTGAGTGACTCCACAGTCCCTTGCTCCCCCACAGGGAACCACCCTGTTTTAACTCTGAGTGACTCCACAGTCCCTTGCTCCCCCACAGGGAACCACCCTGTTTTAACTCTGAGTGACTCCACAGTCCCTTGCTCCCCCACAGGGAACCACCCTATTTTAACTCTGAGTGACTCCACAGTCCCTGGCTCCCCCACAGGGAACCACCCTGTTTTAACTCTGAGTGACTCCACAGTCCCTTGCTCCCCCACAGGGAACCACCCTGTTTTAACTCTGAGTGACTCCACAGTCCCTCGCTCCCCAACAGGGAACCACCCTGTTTTAACTCCGACGCCAAACGTTAGTTATACAAGTATCGCAGAGACATCTCAAAGGTACTCACAGTTGCACGAGGGTCTTGGACAGATAATCGCAATGGTTTGAAAGCTCGGCATTGCTAATAAACATTTTAAATAATTTTTATAAACGTGTAAACAGCGAAGAACGTATGGCTGCTCTCCCCCGAACGCCGCAATGAGGAGTAGGGTATTATCTGCAGAGCCGCACTGCCGTCTCGGTGATGAGTACACGTTTATACAAATTATTTAAAATGTTTATTAGCAATGCAGAGCTTTCAAACCATTGCGATTATCTGTTGCAACTGTTGACATTTCTCTGCGATACTTGTACAACGAACGTTTGGCGTCGGACCAGTTCTTCAGAGTTAAAACAGGGTGGTTTCTAGGGATGCCCCGATCGATGGGCCACCGATCGTTATCGGCCGATAATCAGTATAAATATGCGATCGGTGATCGGTGATAATGCTTTATTTTCGCCGATCGTCAAACCCGATCTCACTCGCTCGTCTCGCTGAGTTCTGTCTCAGACACCGGGAGCTGTCCGCCGTCTGCTCCTCCCTCCAGCCCCTCCCGCGCGCATGTAAACACGGGTCTAGTAGTCTAGTCTAGTGGGACGGGAGCCGGGAGGACGGCGTCTCCCTTAGCTAACGTTAGCTACCGTTACAAAATGACCCAGTCAACCATTCACTTCCAGTCCAATACATGATGAGGCATTGTCTAACGGAACGGTATCTAGCCGGCCAGCTACCGATAGCTCCTGACATCAACAAACGCTCCAGCAAACTCTAGTAGAGATGTGTATGATACCTCAGCTAGCTCATGTTAGCTTACACCAGCTCACTGTTCAAAACGAAATGTCCCACTGAACTAAATAGTTCACAGAGGCGCTGTATCAACGTTATATAGCCGGCCAGCAGTAGCCACAGATGGCTCCTGATATCAATGTTTTATAACACTCATTCGATGCGTATTCGAGCTGAGGGCATGTTGTTGAATATGATCAATAGGGTCCAGCTGCACCTCCGGAGAATCCTGGCCGTAGCTGCAGGCTACTGAGTATAGGGACTAGCTGCAGCTCCGGAGAATCCTGGCCGTAGCTCTGCTCGAGGCTACTCGAGTATAGGGTCTAGCTGCAGCTCCGGAGAATCCTGGCCGTAGCTGGAGGCTACTAGAGTACACACAGACAGTGGAGCTTGTTGCGTGGTGGCGATGTCTCGCAGATAATACAAGTACAAGTCTAATTATATAATATATATATATTTTATAAAAAAAAGAAAAAAAATTTATATAAAATAATTTTTAATTTGTTTTTAATCAAAAACTATCGGATCGGTATCGGCCGATATGGCTCACGACGATCGGTGATCGGTATCGTTGGTAAAAAACGTGATCGGGGCATCCCTAGTGGTTTCCTATTGGGGAGCAAGGGACTGTGGATTCACTCGGCCACACCTTGTTGGCGTGCGTCACAGCCTGCTTCAAGATGTCTACCATCATCCCGTACCGAAGAAACCCTCCCCAGCAGGTCTCAATGACTACAGACCGGTGGCACTCACCTCTGTGGCCATGAAATGTTTCGAGAGGCTGGTCAAGGATCACATTTGTGCCTCCCTCCCCAGTGATATGGACCCTATGCCATTTGCATACAGGCCAAACAGGTCCACTGACGACGCGGTCTCCCAGGTACTGCACAGCACCCTCTCTCACCTGGACCGACAGAAGGGGGGCTATGTGAGACTGTTGTTCATTGACTACAGCTCAGCGTTCAACACCATAGTCCCCACCAGACTGGTGGACAAGCTGATCGAGCTGGGTCTGAGCTCCGCTCTGAGCGCCTGGGTACTGGACTTTCTGAGCGAAAGGCCCCAGGCAGTCAGGGTGGGGGGGTCAGACCTCCAACACCATCACCCTGAGCATCGGGTCCCCCCAGGGCTGTGTTCTGAGCCCCCTGCTGTACTCACTATACACACACGACTGTGTGGCCAAGTTCAGCTCCAACTCCATAGTGAAGTTTGCGGACGACACAGTGGTGGTGGGGCTGATCTCGGACAACGACGAGAAGGCCTACCGGGAGGAGGTTGTGGTACTGGAACGCTGGTGCCAGGACAACAGCCTGCTCCTGAACATTGGTAAAACCAAGGAGCTGATCGTGGATTTTAGGAGGAGACAGCAGGAGACACACACACCACTGATTATAAACGGGGCTACAGTGGACAGGGTGAGCAGCTTTAAGTACCTGGGGGTCCACATCTCAGAGGACTTGACATGGTCAACACACATAGACACAGTCGTAAAAAAGGCGAAGCAGCGCCTCTACCACCTGAGACAGTTAAGGAAGTTCAGAGTATCTGGGACGATACTCCAGTCCTTCTACTCCGGAGCTGTAGAGAGCATCTTGACTGGAAACATCACTGCCTGGTATGGCAACAGCACGGCACAGGACAAGAAGGCCCTACAGAGAGTGGTGCGCTCAGCCGAGCGTACCACGGGTATTGCACTACCAACCCTGCAGGTCCTATACAACAAGAGGTGCAAATCCAGAGCCTGCAGGATAATGAAAGACCCTCACCACCCCAACAACAGCCTGTTCATGCTGCTGCGGTCAGGCAAACGTCTGTGAACACCAGTAACGAGGATAGAGAGACTTCGGCTCAGCTTCTTCCCCCAGGCCATCAGAGCCCTGAACTCTCCACGCACAAGCACACACACTGTACACGCTCACACACTAGCAGCCACTTTAACATGAGCGGGTACACACTCATACTGCACACGCTCACACTTATGGAAACTTTACAGAAGGAAAGGTCACTTTAAGAATAGTATAGTAGAGCTTGATATTGTATAATATAGCATTGTACATAAAGACCCAGTGTCTCATCCGTAGCTAACAGTGTACTGCACTACCACCGGACCTAGCATGTCCTACCATGCTCTGTAATAACTCATGTACACATACCGATATGCCCTACTTTGTTTATTGCACAATGTCGCTCTATTGGTTGGATTCTTATTATATATTATTGCTATTGTATTATGCACATTGTTGCGGGCAAGACCCCCCGCATTTCACTGTATGCCGTGACAAATAAAACTGTTGTATCTTGTACAGTCACGAAAGGGGCTAGTTTTTGCTTCCCGGCAGTCTGAGTGAGTGAGTGAGTGAGTGAGTGAGTGAGTGAGTGAGTGAGTGAGTGAGTGAGTGAGTGAGTGAGTGAGTGAGTGAGTGAGTGAGTGAGTGAGTGAGTGAGTGAGTGAGTGAGTGAGTGAGTGAGTGAGTGAGTGAGTGAGTGAGTGAGTGAGTGAGTGAGTGAGTGAGTGAGTGAGTGAGAGAGAGAGGTGTACAGTATGATGTGAGGAGTTCTGAGTAGACAAACAATAACCCAGAAACATAGGTTCTGACATGTACACACACACACTAGGGCTGTCTTAAATACTTCGAAGCTTCGTTCGATGGCACAAGCTTCGAACAAAAAAAAATCTAAGCTAATTTTTTTTTTTTATAAAATAAAATTTGCCTCCAAAATCTTGCGCCTCCATTCCAATGAAACGAAAGTAAGCGGCGCCTCGACTCCACCTCTCTACAACAAGCATGTGGAGATTATCTGTGTTGAAAACAACAAGGACATGTGCAGCAGACATGTCGACGAAGAAGTCGTCAGACGTGTGGTTACACTTTAAAATATGCAAAGACAATGCCCAAAAAGCTGAGTGCCAGATATGCCAGAAGAAAATGGCATATCACAACTCTACAACAACTTTGTCAAAACACCTAAAAAACGTAAGTATCGTTGTACACGACGGCGCCGCCACACAAAACATTAATAAGGCTATGCCTATGCTGCTATGACTAATGTGTTACCAAGTTGGCTAATTTAATTGTAATCATCTGCTTTTGTAGGTGCATTGTCTGATATAATTATAAATTATAAATTAAAAATAATATAATTGTTTGCTTGATAGACTAAGGTTGCAACATAATTATGTAATGTCATGTCGTTGGCTGTGAGAGCAGCCCCACTGCACCCAGGCAGCGCAGCCAAGTGAAACCTTGTTGGCACAGTCACAGTCACGAAAGGGGCTACTTAATTAATTAATCCAATCCACTTTATTTATAGAGCACATTTAAAAACAACAAAGTTTACCAAAGTGCTGTACAAGTCCCACAACACAAATTATAATAAATATTTTTTTTTCCTCGAAGCTTTGAATTAAAATCGAAGCTCGGCCCCGAAGCTTCGATTGCTAAAAAAAGCTTCGAAGGTCAGCATATCTGCTTGACCTTACTCCTAGAACCCACCTCACCCCTGCCCACTTTGACAACCTAGGATGGCTTAGAGTAGACGACAGAGTACAGCAACTTGCAATGGGCCTGGTCTACAAGATACACTACACGACCAAGGTACCCATGTACATGTCAAAATACTTCCCAAAGGTCAGTGAATACCACGATCACAACACCAGAGGGAGCTCCACAAATCATGTTAAACCCAGATTTGGCTCAAATAATTGACTAAACACGTTTCGCAATTATGCCACATCAATGTGGAACGCCCTACCCAAAGCTGTAAAGGAATGTGGATCACTACCCACTTTCAAAACCTCTCTCAAGGGACACCTACGGGAGACTGCAATTCAAAACTGGCCCCTGTAAATGTCCTAACCCAACCCCCTCCAATGTACAGTCATTTACCTAGTATGGTTGTCAATAGTCCAATGTACAATTTTGCTTGTTTGTACAGTGTCTCCCCCCCCCCCTCAATTGTACAGTTTTGCTTGTTTATACAGTGTTTCTCTCCCCCCCCCCCCCCCCCCCCAACCACCTCCAATGTAAATGACCCAGTATGGTTGTCAATATCCCAAATGTACCCAACCCCCTCCAATGTACAGTTTCTACGTCAAATGTATATACTCCCTTTTCTTGACTCCTTCTGTATCACAAACAGTACTGTATTTGCAAATCTGGTATGTCATAAATGTATAGATGTAGCAGTACTGACTATCTGTATGTCAAGTATGTCATATATGTCCTGATGAATTGAAAATGGGGGACCCTGATGTAAACAAGATGAAAGTCTTTCTCTGGTCTGCATCCCCTTAACAATTGTGTGTATTGAGCTGTACTGTATTGTACCCATTCTGCAATCTGTTAATAAAGTTTTCAATCAATCAATCAAAAGCCCTAACACACACACACACACACACATACTGGTGTACACACACACACACAAGAGTCCACAGCACCCCCCCCCCCCCCCCCTGCACTGGGTTGCCATGGTGAGACAATAGACGGAAAGTTAAGCCGTGTCATTTGACCTCTGAGGCCCGATATAAGGTTACTAGCACTAATGAGATTGATTTTGGATTCATAGGTGTGTGTGTGTAGGTGTGTGTGTGTGTGTGTGTGTGTGTAGGTGTGTGTGTGTAGGTGTGTAGGTGTGTGTAGGTGTGTGTGTGTAGGTGTGTAGGTGTGTAGGTGTGTGTGTGTGTGTGTGTGTGTGTGTGTGTGTGTGCACGTGCATGCGTGTGTTTGTGTGTGTGTGTTGGGGGGGTCCAATTTCTGACTGAATAGTGGAGACTCCAAATCATGAGGCAATTTGAAACAAGTGGCAAATATCTAGGGCTGAATGTCCATCAACCAGATGATTGGACCAGGAACATACTTAACCTCTCCAGTTAGACCAGGCTGCACTGTACTTAACCTCTCCAGTTTCAACGACACCGGACTCCATGAAGGTGGAACGCACTTCCAACTGCAGGAAGCTTCTAGTCAGGACAGCTTCTTGACCATAGCTACCATCCACCCCCGCTCATCCACCCCCTGAGCGGAAAGCTTCCATTATTCCATGATAATTACTACTGAAGCTTCAGAGCTCAACCAATGGTAATGAGGACAACTCTACAAATATGACAATATAGTTATTAGTTTTGATGGTATAATGGCATTTGATGATATTTCATTTTTCAGTACAAACTACAATGTGATGATACGACATATTTTTTATCTTCTGTAAGGACATTTCTATTTATAGTATATATTGTGGACAACAGTATAGTAAAAATCCATAACCTTTACATGGATCCATGACGGTAGACCTCGATATTCTATACCCCTCCCAGATCTAGGGTTTGCGCACAACATGCCTTGCTAAAGGACACAGGCGTAAGCTGAGTTCTGTGTAGGTCTCCCAACCAACCAGGCTACATGTAGAGACTGGTAGTTTTCTGTCTACCTACCATAGAGCTTGGACTGCATTTACCTTACTATTACCAGATGACAGCTCTACCTCCTGAGCCACTGTCGCCCCCTTAGCTTAGAGGGTAAACGGTAGCATAATAACAGTGGCATAATAACAGGCTTCTTACGGCCATGATTACACACATAGTAGCTAAGTGCAGCTATAGGTTGTTATTACAGCCAAGTCGGACATTAACCTGTCTGTATGGAAAAGCACTTAACCACAGCACCCACTGCTGGGGAACACCTTGCACATAAATGTTATCCTCTAGCCATCGGCTTTTTAACCAACTTTTAACCCTTGTGTGGTGTTTTGTTACTCACTGATGGACCATTATTACATTTTTGAATATGAATATAGTTTGGGTGCTTCTGAGTAATTCCAGGGAAAGACGCGATAATAGCCCTTTAGTGGAATACACTAAACACTAGGGGTGGGAATCGCCAGAGACCTCACGATACGATACTATCACGATACTTGCGTCACGATACGATAGCATCGCGATACTAAATATAGCGCGATACGCTGAGTATTGCGATATTAATATTGCAATATATTCTTTTTTTTTTGCATCAAATTTAACTTATTACCTTTTTTCAACTGTAAAGTAAAACTTTGTCAACATGTTTTATCTAATAAAATAAAGTTCAGTCTGTTCATCTCACTTCAATAATTTTTATTGCAGAACATGGTATTTTCTCAAGCAGACAGATGTAAACACTGTAATCTGTGTTGCATGTACCTGACAAACTGAACTGTTTGTATTACAGTCATATTCCAACTTAACTGAATGCACATGTGTGTGTACTGTACTATTACAGATATTGAAATGAACAATGCAACTTCCTTATACAAAAAAAAGATATATATATCTTTTATTTAATTTTTAATTTTTATGAATAATTAAATATCGATACTTGGCGTCCCTGTATCGATACAGTATCGCCACGCAAAGTATCGCGATACTACTACGTATCGATTCCCCCCCCCCACCCCTACTAAACACGTTGTAATTTTTCTCCTGATTATCGAAATCTTCCTGAAATCAACGCTAGATCATCATTATTATCCTTCCTCATGCAAGAATGAAAAGAGCCCTGGACCGCGGGGCACCCCCCGCCACCTCCTGCACCCAACGGCACACAGCCACACTACAATTGGATGACATCAATCCTCCAACCATGATTTCACATCGATCGCAACGATCATGTGTAACATACTCCAAAACGTATGCCGTTAGTGACGATCAAAGCATCAAAAAACTACCCCCCCCCCCCTTTCATGCATTCATGATGAAACATAATACCTATTATATATTGCAGGTTATCGTGATCAAACTAACATATTGTTTTTGGAGTCAAAGACATTGAAATTAAATGATCTTGTGGAATTTAAAACGGCACAATTAATGTATAAAGCAAAAAGTCATGCACTTCCAAGAAACATTCAAGAATTGTTCTTTGATAGGGAGGGGGGTTATAATCTGAGGGGAGAACTCAATTTAAAAGTTCTAAATGTATGCACTACCATGAGAAAACACTGCATCTCGATATGTGGAGTGAAACTGTGGAACAGTCTAAATGTGGTGCTAAAGCAATGTCCAAACATGAGACAATTCAAACTGATGTATAAGGAAATGATGTTCACAAGGTACAGGGATGAGGAAGGGACTTGATATTCACGGGTGTTTACATTTTTATTTTGTTTTCTATTTTTATTTCTTTTATACATATATAGTTTTTGTTTTGCATATATATATATTTTTTTTTCTTTTCTTTTTTATGTTTAAAATAGTACACTCATTTGAGTAGTGGAAAAGGGGTAGGATTAAATAAGTGTATACTTCTTCCTACTCCTTTTCGAACATGCAGATTGAGTTGTTTTGCTTTTTGTTATTGTTTGTTTGTATTCATTGCATGTTCGAAATAAAGATTTCAAATAAAAAAAATAAATAAAAAATACCTTTGATTTGGAAATAGTAGCGTGTCCAGGCGAACAACGCCAACGCTTTTAGTAAAATGCACGTATTGCTCCGTTTTATGGAATTAGCCAGGATCACTCTGAAACTATACTTATATCCACCATGGTATAACACGCAAACGTATACATGAAAAAATTATAATAATTCTTTTTCACATATTGAACGATGGATAGTTGGTGTCAAATGAGCCATAGTATTGTCTCCATAGCTATAATATAGATACAGCCCTGCAAACACCGCCATGCATCCCTAGCTCTTAGAGCGGTTTCTTATTGTGTAAGAAACGTCAGAATGTTACCTTTCAAAAGAGAACAGACCCATGCATGTGCTGTAAGTATAAAGTATAATAAATCACAAATTACTTTTCGTATGCAGCAATGGTAACGAATAAATGAAATAAATAGCCCCATTTTTGCCCATCTGCTGCACACCGCTCACCTGGATGACCAGCCTGGGCCTGAACTACAGGTGTGGGGGAGGGGGGGGGGCAGGAAGGTGTGGGGGAGGGGGGGGGGGGGCAGGAAGGTGTGGGGGAGGGGGGGGACAGGAAGGTGTGGGGGAGGGGGGGGGGGCAGGAAGGGGAGGGGGGGGACAGGAAGGTGTGGGGGAGGGGGGGACAGGAAGGTGTGGGGGAGAGGAAGGTGTGGGGGAGGGGGGGCAGGAAGGTGTGGGGGAGGGGGGGACAGGAAGGTGTGGGGGAGAGGAAGGTGTGGGGGAGGGGGGGCAGGAAGGTGTGGGGGAGAGGGGGACAGGAAGCGTGAATACTTTACCCAAGGCAGTTGTCCTTCCGTGTTCGGTTTGCGCGCCCTGATTGGCCTCTCAGCGCCCAATCGCGTTAGCCCTACTATCGCCGCACGGAGGAATACTATCCTCGAGTTAACCTAGTTTATACAAATGGAAGTATTGATTTCGCCGTAACGAATGATTAAAAAATATATACCGTTAACTGGAATATGTTGTTTCTTTACACATATGTTGGATTATGTAATTGGTTTGTCATGACAAACCAATAAAAAATCGCGAATTAACCGGTGGTTATCCTAGGACTGGACACGGACAAGTTAAACGGCAATCAATTAATTTCACGCGTCCGGTTCTGTGTTTGTTGGTGTCTGTAGATTGTTGGTGAACAACTAACTTTAGGTTAGTTTTAACGTTAGCTAGCAGCAGGGATGGACGCCTTTGTGCAAATGCAGGCAGCTACAGGCACTCGAGGAAGAGCTGCTGAATTTAATCGGCAGGAGAGAGAGAACTCGTCAAAGCCGGATATATCCCTGTGGCTGTGGTGCAGTCGTAGGCACGAAAATGCAGCTCGAACTACCTGTTATATTAAATTAATTGATTGCTGTTTAACTTGTCCGTGTCCAGTCCTTTCGATTAGCCCCACCGTTCATTGTAAACAATGATGCATGTAATTATATTAACACTATGGTCGCCAAAAACGCCTTACCACGTCATTCCCCGCCATGCTCATTCTGCCAAAGACGCCGTACCACGTCTTTAATATCAATATTTCAAAAATCTGTGATCGCAATCATATTCCTCCCCCGGAGACTTGAGATCTACTGTTGATCCCCTCTCAACTCTCCAACGGTTCAAGAGCGCCATCTGGTGGCCGATCGGCGGATCGCTCAAACCGGAAACAGGAAACGGAAGCTGGTGCTCATTCCAATTCGGTCCGATCACTCGCTAATAGTCCCAGGACTCGAGCGCGACACAATGGATAGTGATCCATTACCAATAACTCGATAAACAACATGATTTGGACGTATATACTATTATACAACCTGGAGATGGATCGCATATTTCTACATCCCATAATAGGAATATTTCTGCTCCACGCTCATCGCCCAACGGCCCGAGGAAGCTACGGTAAGATTCAGCGTTATTTTTTAACGTGTTCGATATAAACTGCTCTGATGATCATATCACCCACACTAGATGAATCATCTAACGTTGGCCACGGAATTATAAACAACCCCCCCCCCCATCCGGTCAACATCAGATGATAAGTAGTAACTTCTAGAAGCACGTCCATTTGAATTTTTTTATCTCGCGCAGATTGCTATCAAACTGTATACAATCATCAATATAATGCATTTAGGGCTATAAATCACGTTCTGGAGAAAGCTGCAGAAAACGATAAAAACATACTTATACTTTAGACCGTATTTTAGTATGAATATGTGAATGAAAAAGTATAACGTTGCTACACCCTGAACAATAGATACTTGATGTTGAATGGGCCATAGTAATGTCAATTTAGCAATACAATTTAAAAAGTTATAGCCCTGCAAAGAAGGGGAACTTCTCCATAGACAAATAGAGCTGGCGTGGGATGGTTTATTAACACTTTAACTGCCGGGAAACGCTTTACAGCGCCATTCCCGGCCATGCTCAAGTTGCCGAAGGACGCTTTACAGCGTCTTTAATATCAATATTTCAAAAATCTGTGATCGGATTCATATTTCCCCTCCGCTGGCCTGAGATCCACCAGGAGGACCCACTGAGCTCTCTGGCGGTTCAGGAGCGCCATCTGGTGGCCGATCGGCGCAATCGCCAAACAGGAAGTGCTATGGAGGTTGTGCTGGTCGGCCATATTACTTCCGGGCACTCGGTTTGGCTGCCGGCACTCTGGCTCGTCACAATATAATAGCGATCCATTGCCAATAACTCGATAAACAACATGATTTGGACTTATATAGTATTATACAAGCTGGAAATGGTTCATCAGGATAAACATCCCATAATCGAAAACGGTCTACACCACGCTGATCGTCCAACGGCGCGAGGAAGATCCGGTAAGATTCAGCGTTATTCTTGAACGTGTTCCATATAAACTGTTATGATGAACATATGACCCACACTAGATGAATGATATAACGCTGCCCACGGAATTATAAACGATCCCCCGCCCATCCGGTCATCATCAGATCATACGTAGATCATTCTAGAAGAACGTCCAATTGAAATTTTTTATATCGCCCCGATTGCCATCAAACTGTATTTCATCATCAATATAATGCATTTGGGGCTATAGATCACGTTCTGGAGAAAGCTGCAGAAAGAGATGAAAACATACTTATACATTAGACCAGGGGTCAGCAACCTTTTTGACATGGAGTGCCTGTTTGAAATATAGTTGTAACTAGTGTGCCTCAACAATATTCCATGCATCGTAATTTTTTTTTCTCATAATCAGGTCTTTTTAATTTATTATGATGGTTGTATCAACCCTAAATCTGAGTTGGGGGGGGGGGGGGGAATGCAATGCAGACAAACAGCTGCATACAGTGCGACCATTTCACTCACATTTGCCCATTCATTTTTGGTGTGTACTGTACATGTGCTGTCATAGCTCCACCTACAGGCCTAATGTAGAACACCAGGATGTGAATGGAGGGTGAATGTGAGGTATATCGTGTAAATAAGTTTTGATTGATCGCAAGACTACACTGTAAAAAAAAAAATAATAATAATAAGTTACCAGAACTTAAAAATATTGAGTTCAGTTACTGTGCATTAAGGTTTTCAGTTTTCAATCCATAATAAGTTAACAGAAAAATAAGTACACAACCACATTATTTCAACCTAATAAAACTATGTTTATTGTCATTGTTTTAAGAACACAAGTTGACTTGGTAATACTCACATTTTGAGTAAAAAAATAGCTTTTAACATGTGCAATGTTCAATGAAATAGAAAAATAAATAATACAATTTGTTGATTAACCCCACTGGTCACAATGGTGACCGTAATAATGTTTTTGTTATAAGGCTCTGCAAATGTTACTGAATGATGTAGCAATGTATTTCCAGCTAAATTGAAATAATAAACAAATAAAGGGTCTCAATTAAATATGTGGTAGTAAAAATAACCTGTGGGAGGATTTCAACAAGATAAATGAGACAACAGTGCAAAATATTTCACTATAATATATAAAAAAAAAAAAAAAAAAAAATCATTTTTTATTTTTTATTTTTTTTATGCTGCCCCCTGTGCCTATGCAAATGCCCTGCGTGCCTATGCAGGCACGCGTGCCTAGGGTTGCCTACCCCTGCATTAGACCATACTTTACTATGAATATGTGAATGAAAAAGTTGAACGTTGCTACACAATGAACAATACATATAGGACTTTGAATGGGCCCTAATAATGGCAATGTAGCAATAGAATTAAAAAAGTTATAGCCATGCAAAGAAGGGGTACTTATCCATAGACAAATAGAGCTGGCAACCCATGGTATAGCATGAATTTAACCTCCGGCACCCATAGTGTTAAGAATATAAGCCTGGCGACCAAAGTGTTAACGTTACTGTGTGTTGTTGTAGCTATGTTAATATAATAGGATAACCACCGGTTAATTCGCGATTTTTGATTGGTCTGTCATGACAAACCAATTACATAATCCAACATATGTGTAAAGAAACAACATATTCCAGTTAACGGTATATTTTTTTAATGATTCCTTACGGCGAAATCAATACTTCCATTTGTATAAATTAGGTTAACTCAAGGATAGTATTCCTCCGTAGGGCTAACGCGATTGGGCGCTGAGAGGCCAATCAGGGCGCGCAAACCGAACGCGGAAGGACAACTGCCTTGGGGAAAGTATTCACGCGGACAGGAAGGTGGGCCAGGCGTGTGAAGTCGGCACAAACAAGACAAAATGGGACTTCCTGTTTGACGAGTGGGCCCCCAAATTACAAGCCTGGGCATTTGACACATTTTTAATGAAAATGTCTCGACTTGTGTTAAATGAACCGTTTCCTGCAGTACCTTCTGGATCCTCTTGGGGTCTTTGATGGAACCGTCCCGTGGTGGAACTTTACCGAACAGCTTCCAGCCTGGTTCCCTCTGATCTGCCGACACACTGGACCTCACCTTCTTAGAGAACAGGCTCCTGGGGGGGAGGGGGAGGGGGAGGGGGAGAGAGAGGGAGAGGGGGAGGGGGAGAGGGAGAGAGAGGGGGAGAGGGAGAGGGGAGGGGGAGAGGGGGAGGAGAGAGGGAGAGGGGGAGGGGAGGGGGAGAGGGGGGGAGAGAGAGGGGGAGGAGAGAGGGAGAGGAGGAGGAGAGAGGGAGAGGGGGGGGAGAGAGAAATAGATGATTAGAACATCATAACATAGTCCGACACTACCTGCCGTCACTAGGTCACTGGCTGTGTGTCCCTGCAACCAGTGTGTGTGTGTGTGTCCCTGCAACCAGTGTGTGTGTGTGTGATTGATTGATTGATTGAAAAGTTTATTAACAGATTGCAGAATGGGTACAGTACAGTACAGCTCAATACATACAATTGTTAAGGGGATGCAGACCAGAGAAAGACTTTCGTCTTGTTTACATCAGGGTCCCCCATTTTCAATTCATCATAACATATATGACATACATGACATACAGATAGACAGTACTGCTACATCTATACATTTATGACATATCAGATTTGCAAATACAGTACTGTTTGTGATACAAAAGTGTCCAGAAAAGGAGTGTATATACATTTGGCATAGAAACTGTACATTGGAGGAGGTTGGTTGGGTGGGGTGGGGTTGGGTGGGTTGGGTGAGGGCTGTACATTGGAGGTGGGGGGGGGGGGGGGGGGGTTGGGAAGGGGACACACACACATTTTACACTGTACATTGGAATATTGACAAAGCCTTACTTGGTCATTTACTGTACAACTAGGTTAGGACATTTGTAGGGGCCAGTTTCGAATTGCAGTCTCACGTAGGTGTTTTTTGAGAGTGTTTTTGAAGGTGGGTAGTGATTCACATTCCTTTACAGCTTTAGGCAGGGCGTTCCACATTGATGTGGCATAATTGCGAAACGTGTTTAGTCCCTTGTTTGATCCGAATCTGGGTTTTACATGATTTGTGGAGCTCCCTCTGGTGTTGTGATCGTGGTATTCACTGACCTTTGGGAAGTATTTTGACATGTACATGGGTACCTTGGTCGCGTAGTGTATCTTGTAGACCAGGCCCATTGCAAGTTGCTGTACTCTGTCGTCTACTCTAAGCCATCCTAGGTTGTCAAAGTGGGCAGGGGTGAGGTGGGTTCTAGGAGTCAGGTCAAGTAGTAGTCTGACTAGCTTGTTTTGAGATGTTTGTAATTTGTTTTTTAGTGCCTTTGAGGTGCTTTGGTACCATGAGGTGCAAGCATAGTCGTAGTACCCTTGAATGAGTGCTCCTGCTAGAGTCTTCAGGGTATTCTTGTTTACCAGAGAGGAGATCCGGTACAAGAATCGCGTTCGTTGGTTGACTTTTTTTATTACATTGGATGCCATTTTGTCACAGGAAAGATTAGCCTCTAGGATGGAACCCAGGTAGGTAATTTCATCTTTCCTTGTGATAATATTGTCACCCACTGTAACCGAGAAGCCGTCGGTCTTGCTGAGTTTGTTATTTGAACCGAAGAGAATGGACTCTGTTTTGCCCATGTGTAATGATAGTTTGTTGTCGGCGAGCCATATGCAGATTTTGCCTAGTTCCGAGCTGAGGGCTTTTTCAACCTGTAACTTGTTCTTGTCAGAGACCAGCAGGGCTGAGTCGTCCGCAAACAGGAACAAGTTGCAGTCACAAGCTGACGACATGTCATTTGCATAAATTAGGAATAGTAGCGGTCCTAGTATGCTTCCTTGTGGAACACCACAGCTCACTGTGAGGGGGGGGGATAGTGTACCGTTTACTTCCACCATCTGTTCCCTCCCCTCCAGGTAGGATTGTATCCAGCTCACTGATAAACTATCAAAACCAATTGCTTTTAGCTTGTCAATCAGAATGGTGTGATTGACAGTGTCGAAGGCCTTTTGTAGGTCCAGCATGACCATGCCGCAGTATTTGCCCGCGTCCACCTCTTGTTTGATGTGGTCGTTCAAGTAGAGAAGGCATGTGTCAGTGGAGTGGGATGTTCTGAAGCCAGATTGGAATTCGTAGATTAGATTTTTTTCCGCGAGGTACTTTTCGATCTGTTCGTATACTATTTTTTCCATGACTTTCGAGATGGATGTAAGGATAGAAACAGGGCGGTAGTTACCCGGGTCTAATTTGCTGCCCTTTTTGTGCAGGGGTGTTACTCTCGCAATTTTGAAGTCCTTGGGGACGTGTCCCTGTTTTATGGAGAGGTTTATTATGTGTGTGATGACTGGTGTGATGGCTGCTGCTGAGTCTCTGAGGAATTTGGAGGGGATGTTGTCATGGCCAGTGGCCTTGTTTGGTTGGAGGGCGCTCAGTTTTTTGAGTACCTCATCTGTAGTTACTATTTCCAGTTTGAAGTCGTCTTTGTGGACGCCTAGGTTCTTGTAGTATGCTACTATGTGTTCTACCCCATACTGCCCTGAGTGGGAGGGTAGTTTGTTTACCAGTGTTGTGGCTATGTTTGTGAAGAAAGTGTTTAAGTAATTGGCTACATCCAGCTTGTCTGTGATGAGCGTGTTGTCCGTCTTTATGTTTATGTTTGAGAACCTGGTTTTGAGTTTTTTACTGCAGCCTAGTTGATTGTTGAGTAATTTCCAAAGTTCACGTGGTTTATTTTTGTTTTCCTCGGTTTTGTCATTGATGAAATTTTTTTTAGCAGTTTTGATCATGGAGTTTACGTCATTTCTTAGTCTGTTTCTTTCTAGTTTGAGTTCAGTCACGTGGTCTTGGAGTTCACTGCTCGTGCTTTTGGTAAGTGTGCCCCTGCAACCAGTGTGTGTGTGTGTGTGTCCCTGCAACCAGTGTGTGTGTGTGTGTCCCTGCAACCAGTGTGTGTGTGTGTGCCCCTGCAACCAGTGTGTGTGTGTGTGTCCCTGCAACCAGTGTGTGTGTGTGTGTGTGTCTGCAACCAGTGTGTGTGTGTGTGTCCCTGCAACCAGTGTGTGTGTGTGTGTCCCTGCAACCAGTGTGTGTGTGTGTCCCCCTGCAACCAGTGTGTGTGTTCTGTGTGTCTCTGCTACCAGTGTGTGTGTGTTCTGTGTGTCCCTGCAACCAGTGTGTGTGTGTGTGTGTGTGTGTCTCTGCAACCAGTGTGTGTGTGTGTGTGTGTGTGTGTGTGTGTGTGTGTGTGTCTGCAACCAGTGTGTGTGTGTTCTGTGTGTCTCTGCTACCAGTGTGTGTGTGTTCTGTGTGTCTCTGCTACCAGTGTGTGTGTGTGTGTCTCTGCTACCAGTGTGTGTGTGTGTGTGTGTGTGCGCGCTCTGTGTGTCTCTGCTACCAGTGTGTGTGTGTGTGTGTGTGCGCTCTGTGTGTCTCTGCTACCAGTGTGTGTGTCAGTGGTGGCTGGCCACTAGGGGCGCTCGGGCGCCGACCCCCCTGGTGAACCCTGGTTAAATGAGAGAAGAACAAGATTTTTTTGTTTAGTTTTTTGTTTTATAGCCCTATAAATAATATAAACATGTTTAAAATGAATAATATTTACTCATTTTAAGTATGTTTGTGTTTCCAATGCACAATATAACGTTAATATATCAAATAATTTTTTTTCGTTTTCCTGAACAGGAAGTGACTCACTGAGCATAGCCGCATTTCTCCTAGCGGCTCCTAGCCGTATTTCTCGCCCGGGCTAGACGCAATAACGCTCTGAGTGCGTCATCGCTGTATCCGTCGCAGCCAATCAGTGCGTAACGCGCTGTGCGTTGAAATATGATGTATTATGTTGGAAACCGGGCGCGATTTGAAGCGGTCTAAGCCAGCAGCCATAGCAGCGTCAAGAATTTCCGTAGCCGCATTTCGCGGAGACGCTCTCTGATTGGCCGACGTCAGTTTTTTTTTTCGTAGCCGCATTTCGCGGAGACGCTCTCTGATTGGCCGACGCCAGTTTCTAGGTTGGTAGATAGTTGTGTTGTTGTGAGATGCAGCTATTATCTTAGAGCGTGACTGCAAGTTCTTTCGACGGTTAAGCTTAGGCACTCTTTCAAAGTTGGTTAAGGTTAGAGTTTGTCTTAGAGCATGGCGATAGAACACCAGGTAGTTTGCTGTCTGTTCGACGCGGAAATGGACAAAGAAATCAAGTACTTGTGTTGTGTGGTGCTAACAGCTAACACTTGGCTAACAAGCTATATGGCGGATGCAGTCTGGACAGTGGACAGTGGTCTGGAATACATCAACAGTGGATTATACACTTTATCAAGCCCTCCTGCCCTGGACGTTTGACTAAACAGTAAGTCTCTCTCGCTCTCTCTCTCTCGCGCTCTCGCTACACAGCTGTCTCCGAGAAATGCGGCTACGGAAATTATTGACTGTGCTTGCTGAGACGATAATAGGCTAGCGATTCAAAACGCGCTGCTGTGTTGTGAACTATAACATTAATTTAGCTGCTGCTGATGCATAATGAATGAATGGTGAGTTGTTTAAAATGACAACATACATGTGTTAATTATTTTATTGGATTGATCCGAGAGACAGAGAGAGAGATTGCTCCAGAGCATCTTAGAGCATTACATTTGCAACTCGACCTAACGTGGGTTGCGACCCACCAGGCTGCGATTGTACCAGCCGCTAATGGTGTGTGTGTGTGTGTGTGTGTGTGTCCCTGAATAGAATAGAATAGAATCTTTATTGTCATTGTTGGTACAACGAAATTGAGTTTAGAGCATCACCACTGGCATACAAACATACTGAATATAGCATGTACGAAAATAATAATATCAATAATATAATATCAATGTCAAATCAATGTCAAAATAATAATATCAATAATATAATATCAATCAATCAATCAATGTCCCAGCGGTCTAAGCGCTCGTCACCAACGCGTGAGACACCGGTATCGAATCCGGCTGTCAGCGTTGCCTCCGGCTTGGGCCGGCCGTCATACTGACTCAATTGGCAGAGTCAGCGGGTGGAAGTCGATGGGTGGTAATCTGGTCGTTGTAAACAGCGACTCCTACAGGTCGGTCAGGGCGCCTGCACAGCAGAGACAGGAAGTAGCAGGGGTAGTGTGAGCCTCCCACACGTTACACCTCGCCAATGAGTCCACGCTGGCAGGTGAAAAGATGTGACAGGCTGCCTCCACATGTATCGGAGGGGACATGTGATGCAAGGCTTCTATCCTCCCTACAACCGGCCAGTGGGGGGCATATGCGGGCAACGATCAAGACAGGGTAGGGGGGAATTGGCACGACTAAATTGGGATGGGAGAAAAAACAGAAAAAGAAGAAAAAATGGATAAAAAAATAATATTATTATCACACACAAACTAATGTTAAATAATATATATATCGATATATCGATAAGTGGTCTCAGCCTTACTTGACTGTACTGTAATATGTACTTATCTTACTGTAACATGTACTTCTCTTACTGTATGTTTCGATCACAACATGTCTCTCGTCGCTCTATATCGTGACACACTGGCCGTGAAGTAAGAACGATCGGCTTGGAATGTTGACCTTATATTGACCCCGAGTCTAAATCACTGATGCAAGCAGCTCCGGATAGGCTTCCTCTGTCAATAAGCCCTATTAGCCAATCATTTCCTTTTATTTATCATCCATGTGTACAGTCTATGATACACTGCACCGATATGGACACTTTGGGGCGACACCGAAAACCGATATTACGGCCGTCAATATGATTGGTATATAAATAAAACAAATTTCTATGATGATCAAATTTTATACATACTATTTTATTGTTAGCCTACAATCGTGTGCTGGGTCATTGTAAATGGCTGCATTTATATAAGAGATTTGATCTAAAGTGCTTTACAATGTTGTTGCTCACATTTTACCCGTTCACTCACACATTCACACACCGACGGTGGAGGCGACCATGCGAGGTGCCGACCTGCTCACTGGGAGCAGTTAGGGGTTAAGTGTCTTGCTCAAGGACACTTTGACACGGTGCCCGGGAGGAGCGGGAATCGAACCCGGGAACCTCCAGATTACCAGACGACTGCTCTACCTCCCGATCCACTGTCGCCCCGGGCTGGACGGTATGGTCTAACATTTATATCACGGTATAATTTGAAGCATAGACGGTAACGGTATATATCACATGTATATTAATTTATCTTAAAATATCTATAGATATAAATGCTTCTGAAGGGGTAAAACACTGGTATGGCAGCTATTATTACTGTACTCTTGTATTACTAGGACATATTTCACATAGTACAGAGGTATTTTAAGAACATTTATTGTGCAAAACTGCAATAGAAAAATGCAAAACCTTTTCTCAAGTTATTTCCATCTCTGAAAAACACTTTTTTCATGAAATACAATCAAATCAAGCGGCACAAAGTGAAAATAAAAACTACAGCAGGACGACAGGAGGTTTCTTTCCCTCAAACAACTCAAACACAATAAAACTCCAACATAACTTAACTTTAGTGTACGTGTTTGAAAACGTAGAGAGAGAGAGAGAGCGAGAGAGAGCGAGAGCGAGAGAGAGAGAGAGAGAGAGCGTGATGTAATAGGTTTGAGTTTGAGGTTTGAGCGTCCTAAGTTACCGCAGTTGATGATGTCACACCAGGATGTCATTGTCAACACAGAGTTGGAAATGTGAAGTTATCTTTGAACCTCTGTTGTCAAGCCTCGTCAATATAACCCCTCCCCCCCTTTTCCTCACTAATGAAACTGGTGTCGCGGAGTCACGTTAGAACGTTAGCTTAGCGGCTAACGTTAGCCCGTTGCTGCGCTAAAGCAAGTCTCCTCTCAGCCTCCTTAGCCAAATTGAAATGCCAAAACTATTATGGCAAGGTCCGTGAGCAAGTGGACAAAAACTCAGTACAATTAAACACTATGCAACGACCACTGCAAACGTTGAGTGAATTGTCACCATTTTCCCCTGCCCTATGTTCTCTCCTCTCCTGCCCCCCCCACCCCCCTTGGTTTTCCCTTACTTTCTTCCCGACTGTCTCCCCTACTCACTCCTGTATTTGTTATCCGTTACTCGTGGTTTTATGTTCCTGTATATTATTTATTGTTCTCCGTTTCCCTGTGGTTCTATGTTCCTTTGTTTCTTTTTTTGCCTATTGTCAGCGGCTTGAAAAGCGCTATACAAAATAAATTAATTATTATTATTATTATTATTATTAACGTCATTGCTACTGCTGTGACTAGCTGCTCTAGTCTACCGGTCACAAGGTATAGTCAAAATCCATACCGTAGCACAAATTCATACCGTTTATACTGTATACAGTTTATACCGTCCGGTCACATGCAAGTAATGTTACTCAAACAAACTCTGCATGGCCCAAAAAAAGACACGCACACACGCACACACGCACGCACGCATGACGTTATTATATTATTTATCTCCGACTCCGACCGCACCCCCAACTCTGACTGACTTCCCGCGGCCCTGTACGCTGGCGTTCGGATTTTAATTAACACTTTAATCGCCGAAAACGCCTTTGGACGTCTTTCCTAGCCATGCTCATTCTGCCGAAGACGCCGTAACTCGTCTTTGATATCAATAATTCAAAAATCTGTGATCGAAATCATATTTCTCCTCCGGAGACATGAGATGTACTGGTGAGCTCCACTCAACTGTCTAACGGTTCAAGAGCGCCATCTGGTGGCCGATCGGCAGATCAGCCAAGAGGGAGGGGCGCGCCAAACAGGAAGTGCTCATCCATATGTCGTCCGGGCACTCGCGATCGGTAGCCGGACTCCATCTCAACACACTGGATGATCAATCGCTCGCCCTAACTCAATAAACAACGTTATTTGGACGTATATAATATTATACAACCTGGAAATGGTTCATCTATATCAACATCCCATAATCGAAAACTGTCTACTCCAAGCTGATCGTCCAACGGCGCGAGGAACATACGGTAAGATCCAGCGTTATTTTCTAACGTGTTCCATATAAACTGCTCTGATGACCATATGACCCACACTAGACGAATGATATAACGTTGCCCACGGAATTATAAACGACCCCCAGCCCATCCGGTCAATATCAGATAACTTCTAGAAGTACCTCCAGTTGAAATTTTTCATCTGGCACCGATCGCTACCAAACTGTATTTGATCATCAATATAGTGCATTTGGAGCTATAAATCAAGTTCTGGAGAAAGCTGCAGAAAACGATAAAAACATACTTATACTTTAGACCGTATTTTAGTATGAATATGTGAATGAAAAAGTATAACATTGATACACCCTGAACAATACATATAGGACATTGAATGGGCCATAATAATGTCAATTTAGCAATAGAATTTAAAAAGTTATAGCCCTGCAAAGAAGGGGAACTTCTCCATAGACAAATAGAGCTGGCTAGGGATGGTAAATTATGAATTTAACCATGGCGATCAAAGTGTTAATGGGTTCGAACGTTAGCAAAAAAATAAAAATAAAATAAAAGCGAGTCTGCGTTATATGATATTAGGTCTGACTGCTGTCGGACCGCAACACGGCTCGTCTTTTCCCTTTATTTTCTTCTGAGTGCTTTGTTTACATGTTACATGAACAGCCACCACTGTAAACAAAAAAAATGTCACCGATAGACTATGCAATCCAGTAGGATCTATAATGATAGAAACAGGGTTCGGGGACAGCCTCACTGCTCTGTAGATGGAAACGCTCAGGTGGAACTCTCCGAGGGCAAACAAAACCAAGCAGGTGCGTCTGTTTGTTCTGAAACAGAGGGGACACGTTTTTTAAATGAATTCCATGAGCAGAGGCTGATCACATTAGCCTTTCAGAAAGAGATCTCATGGCTGCTGTGTTCATAATGAGCTATGGAGCCGTGGCAGGGTCCCGGTCTTTACTGCCGCTGTGACAGGAGGCCGGCCAGCGTCATGGAAACGGCATCATAACTGAATGAAGACATGGTGGAATATTACATTTATTTGCTTATGCTACCGATGAGGAGGAGGTCGTATCGACCCGCTTGGTTAAAGCTGCCCCCTGGGTAGTTTTGAGAAGAAAATATCTACAATAACTATGAATATTGTTTATAATCTCGACAAAAAAAGAATAATAAATGACCCTGTGTAACTACCACACTACAGAAGGTTAACCCTTTCACTACCACACTACAGAAGGTTAACCTTTCACTACCACACTACAGACGGTTAACCTTTCACTACCACACTACAGAAGGTTAACCATTCACTACCACACTACAGAAGGTTAACCTTTCACTACCACACTACAGACGGTTAACCTTTCACTACCACACTACAGAAGGTTAACCATTCACTACCACACTACAGAAGGTTAACCTTTCACTACCACACTACAGACGGTTAACCTTTCACTACCACACTACAGACGGTTAACCTTTCACTACCACACTACAGAAGGTTAACCATTCACTACCACACTACAGAAGGTTAACCTTTCACTACCACACTACAGAAGGTTAACCATTCACTACCACACTACAGAAGGTTAACCTTTCACTACCACACTACAGAAGGTTAACCTTTCACTACCACACTACAGAAGGTTAACCCTTTCACTGCCACACTACAGAAGGTTAACCTTTCACTACCACACTACAGACGGTTAACCCTTTCACTACCACACTACAGAAGGTTAACCTTTCACTACCACACTACAGAAGGTTAACCTTTCACTACCACACTACAGATGGTTAACCTTTCACTACCACACTACAGAAGGTTAACCTTTCACTACCACACTACAGAAGGTTAACCTTTCACTACCACACTACAGAAGGTTAACCCTTTCACTACCACACTATAGAAGGTTAACCCTTTCACTACCACACTACAGAAGGTTCTGTATCATAGTGGATCCGCTCGGCGTCACTCATGCACTATCCCCGCATGTGCATGCGCACTGAATAAAGACCACAATGTACCTTTATATCCCAATATTTGTCTGACCACACCCCTATCAGCTTACCTACATAAGCAGGTGTGTGGTCACCTGCTCTCCTCCTTCTCGCTTTCACCACAAGCCTTCGGAGATCCCCACTTGACGTGTTGCTAGTAGGAGGAAGTTGGAAAACAAGAGATACGTTGACATCATATCTTTATTTTCTCTCTCACTATTTGAGAAAATACGGCGATATTGTCTTCGTACTGGAGTGTCTGGAAGATGATGATCATTCTACACCTCCGTCGGGTTTCGTATTGGGAGTTTATGCCGCTACATGCCTCTCAACTGCAGTCCTCCTTGCTGGGGCTGGTTGCGGTAAAGCCTTTCAGCGACACAGCTGGACTGTAGGACGCTGGTTGGTGAGTGATGTTTTGCTTGCAAGCTCTACTTGTCTGTTAGTGCTATGGGGACTAGCTGACAATGTTTACGAACACCGGCCCCAGATTAGGGTCTTTTGTTCAGCCTCTTAGGCAACAGCGGAAGACCTTGGTCTGAAGCCCATTATAGTTAACTAGTGGGCCACGACCAGTAACACTGGTGATCCCTGTGTTTTCTGGACGAGTGGATGTTTCTCTGTCACCGTGTAGGCCCCGTCTTTCATATACAAATGAGAGTATTCCCTCACGAGGAAATATGGGCATGGATGTTCGTTATCGGAAAATCTGTGTTCAAGTCAGCTACAGGCCAGTTGGGTATTGTGCTGGCCCCGCCGGGTGTTGGTAAAATCACTGTTGTAAAACTGTGTTAACATTTCGTTTATCTTCTCTCTTAAACAGTGAGGAGGGTTTCAGAACGGCGGCCTGTCTGAGTGATTGTTATATCATTGTGTACAAGTTCAGGTGATAGCTGCTTAGCTTATGTGCTAGTGGTGGCCTACTGTTAGCCAGTCAGCTGTTAGCTGCGGCGCTAGCCTGTTGTGATCACTAGGCTAGGAAACGTTAGCTTGCGTGCTAGTTGTGGCCTACCTAGGCTAGGCTAGGAAACGTTAGCTTGCTGCTATCGGCCGAGGGCGGCCGTTAGCTTAATGCTACACTGTTGAACGTGCTGTGACTATAACATGTTTTAAACACTCTTGACTACGACGTCATCTTTGACAGAGGATGTTCGTCGAACCTGCCCTGAGCCAGGACGGCGAGGACTGCGTCAACAAGGCGGACCGTAGCGGCAGGATGGAGCGGCGATGCTGCCCAGGTCGACAACACAGGACGGCTGTGTTTACTACGGTGCCTTGTTAGAGACTGCAGTTTCGCTTGATCTGCGCTCAAGGTAGGCAAGGTCCTGACCAGACCTTGAACACTTCTTCTTGCTTTCCCTTCTAAATGGTTTGTAAATAACGATGTTTTCCAAAACGAGTGTTGCTGCACTACATTTAGGATACGACGCGAGTTATGTGTGAATTGTCTTGTCACTGGTAGTAGCTTCTCCATGCAAATCGGGTTGTTTGTTACAGATGTGAAAATGATCTGGTTTGTTGTGTTGAGAAACATTGTGTGTTCATGTACCGTGTACTCACAACTAAGGGGGTTAAACTAACCTATAAAGCTATGCTTAGTGACATATGAGTAAAGAATGATTCTTTTCTCAGCCTGTAATGACAATGAACAGTGTGTTCACATATTAACAGGTTTACCTGTTTAACTGGCCGTATTAAGGGTAAAGTAGGAGGGTTGTGTTTTCCCCCGGTTCCCTGGGGACTTCTTCATCCTCCTCTCCGACATGTTGTTACACTATATTGTGTCACTGTGTGGTAGGGATACGATGTAACCCTTAGCTTGATTGCTGAGGTTGTGCTGAAACTGCTTGAGGAACTTTATTTTCCTAAAAGAAAAGATTGTTTGGTCGCTTTTCGTGTGTGCTTAGCAAGGCCTGTGGCCGATACTAATCGAGAATTATGTATTCTCTCATTATGAAAAATGGCGTTCCTCTGTAGAGTGTTTTTGCCATTTTTTGTAGGTGATAATGGGTTGTGTGTGTCGTGTGACCTACAACTGGGTTGGGCTGGCCACAGAAGCACATGTGTAAGTTTGGTACCGGGGCTCTTGGAGGGCCCTCTCTATTCTGTGTTTTTTCCTTAGTAAAAATCAGATAGCAGGTTAGCACATGCGCTGTGTGAAGCTGTTAGACGCTTCATGGAGCTGACTATGACTGCGTCATACTCTTTTTGTCATTACATCGTATCATGGGTGTGGGGTCGTAAAGGGGTGAACCGGTAACCTTTCCTCCCCCTTTTTTCTGTTGATCAGGGGTAAACCCACCTGTCCTTCAAGGTTCCTGTCACGTTGCGGTTCGGCACGTTACAGGGTGAGGGGGGGGGGGGGGGGGGGGGAGGGAGTTTCCTGGTCCCACGCCCTGGAATATTGGGCGTGTGCACCGCAGAAATTCCCCCGCCATAGAGTACGTCACTGTGCGCCTCTCTGTTGGTAGGACTTCCGTGTGCTGTTCAGGTCCATGTGATGGATCTGTTTCGGGGGGTGGTCAGGGCTCCTCCTCACGAAGCTCCTATTCGGGCCTTCTGTGAGTTGGGACTCTCCTTCCATGTGAGGGAGCCTCCTCAGAGTACAGAGCCTCCTCCTCAGATTGTCAAGGTGAGTGGAACCTCAAGAAGGAGTCTTACTCTATTGTGTGTGTATTCAATTCAATTCGATTATTGAGTGTGTATGGGTTCAGTGCCTCCTCCCCGGAGAGCCCTAAAACCAAACTTTTACATGGCTCAAGGTGCAATATATTCTTTTCAATCTGTACAGCTCGCGTGGGAAGTCTCTCTGGGGATTTCCGTCTCCTTCCTATGGGAGGGTGGTGGGATGTAAAAATGTGAATTTTTTTTACCCCCGGCTGTGTAGACTGGGATACATGCTGTTGGTGCTTCCTTCTTTTCTATTAAAAAGAGTTGGAGTTAGGAAGTATCACACCCCTCTTGTCGTTCCCCTGGGCGCCTTGGGGATTCAATGACAGGTCTAAATAGCCTGTTCATTGATGTGGTTGTGTCCCGACGCACGCATAGTGCTAGCTCGGGGTGTTCTGTAATCAGGCGACTGACTGGCACGCCTTGATTGCTTGGGGTTAAAACAGCGTTTTTATAAAGCAACTGGGATGGAGGTTTTTCCTCTTCCGACGACCTGTTTTGGTTGTCGACGGATTCTCGTTCATATCTGGGGGATGATGACGGAATGGATCTGAACATATGTAGAGGGGTCTCACGCCCTGGGGGTGGGCCACCGGGCGCGGTTCGCCCCGAACGTCTGGGTGGCGCCTTCTTTTCATGTTTAAGATCAACACGCATATCTGCCCCTTCTCCTGGAGTAGGCATGTCGGCGTGGTTAGGGCACAGGACTGGTTCTGGTCACGCTGGTCCGGATCAGTTAAACCCGTTGTCCGCCGGGGATGCAGATCTGCTGTTCTGGTACCCTGAGGGACTTGGGCTTTTTTCAGGGGGAAAAATGCCAGGTCGGTCCGGGTGTCACAGGGTTAAGCGCTATGGAGACCCTGGTTGGGTACATTTTGTACTCAGCACTGTCGTAATGGCTTACGGCCATGCCAACCTGTACACGCTCGATCTCGTCAGATCTCGGCCGCTACACAGGTTGGTCCTGGTTAGTACTTGGTTGGGAGACCGCCTGGGAATACCAAGTACGGTGTGCTTGGGGCTGGTTCTCCATTCTTTTCGCTCCTCTCTCACGCATGGCGAAGAGGGGCCTGTTGGGGTGGTCTTTGACCTCCTCTGGTGACCCTGTGCTTCCCGTATCGTTGTTGTTCTAATATTCCCCGCCGCGGGACGTTGCCGCTTTTCCCTCCTCTTGCCCGGTTCATTGATGAAGGTCAGTCGGTTGCTAATGTGGGGGGTTTCGCTGAGTCTTATTTACAGGTAAAAGGGCTAACAACAGGGTGCAGGCCGGGTGTACCGTGGCTAAGTAGCCAGGTAGCTTTGATCCTGTGGCCCTGCGGGGATGAACGATGTCCCACCCGGCCGATGCTTGAGAGCGAATCGGCTCGGAGGGTGGCAGTATGGACGGATGAGTGGTATACTGCTGCAGGATGGTTTGTAGCGGCGGCCAGTGTTATGGCTCAGCTGGCTATTTTCCTATCCACATTGACGTCGGGTAGTGGGGCTATGCGTCCAGCCGACATTATAAACATGTTGCATGTTTGTGGTGTTAGAGATCTTGACTCAGTCGCAAGCTATAACTGCGGGTAGGATTAGGATGCTATCAACGTTTGTTGTTAGGCATGTCTGGTTGGAGCACTCTCCTCTTGGGGAAGAGGATAGGTTTTCTCTCCTCACGACTCCTTTTTCCACGGAAGGACTTTTTGGTCGTTCTGTGGAGGCGCAGGCGGTTGTTGATCTGGGTCCCACACCGCCTCACGCTGTGCAGCCAGAGGTTGGAGCACGGTCTCGTCAACGACTGTGGCGAGGCCCTCGACAGGCGGCCATGTTTCCCCCGCCAGTGGTACCCTGGGCGGAGAGTCAACGGGGATCCACAAGGCCGACAGCCTTGGCGGCCGAGGGATCGGCCATTTTGGGTGAATTCGACTTGGATCAAACAAGCCGTCGTCATTCTGCCGCGAGCAGCCCGCTCCCCGTTCAATCCTCTCTCCGTCACCAACGGAAGAGGGGCTCTGATCGTTTTCCTTTGGCTGCGGGCCGCAAACCTTCTTTGAAGCGCATGCGGCCCCACTTTTCACTTCTCATGGGGACAGGGGCTGACACCCAGTTGATGGCTGAGCCTGGGTCTGTCTGTGAGAATGTTGTGCTGTCGCGTGGCTCCTGCACCACACGTTGTGTGATGGGTGAGCCTGGTGTTACGGCTGCCACTAGTTACAGTGGTCAGCAGGGGGACTCGAGGCCTCTTCAGTTGAATGCACAGCAAGGGTTACCCCGGCCTCGCCTTCGCCAGGCGGGGTGTCACGCTGATGCCTCCCACTCCTGTGAGAGCGGCAGTGGTCTGCAAAGAAGAGGCGAGCGTGATTTGGGTGATAGCAATATCACTGCAGGGCTACGGCGTGTAGGAGCCCATGGGGTCCTCACGCCTTGCGTGTCTAGCTGTAGAACAACTCCTCAGCATGCGCTAGAGGTGTGTTCAGGGGGGGGGTGTGTGTCAACCAGTTTGATGGCAGCTTCTCCCGTATCAAACCGGCCCTTTCTGTCGGGGTCCCCCCTTGGGTGCGTCGCACAGCGGGAGGGACCGGGCCAACTATCTACTGTTCCTTGCAGCCCAGCGTCAGTTGACAGCGGGTGCGCTGTGGGATTATTTTCACATATGGCGACAAGAATGCCGTTTGGAGGGGTGGATAGAGAGAACGTTGAGGCGGGGGCTTGTTTTGCAGTTCGCACAACCCCACCCTCTGTTCTCAGGTTTGGTGCCGACCTTATTGTCAGGGTCGGAAGCAGTGACAGCCCTGGCCGACGAGATCCAATCTCTGTTGGCGAAGCAGGCCGTAGTCGTGGTCCCGAGAGAGGACGCGATGTCAGGCGTCTACTCCCGTTATTTTCTGGTGCCCAAGAAAAAGGGGGGGGGGGGTCAGGCCTATACTGGATCTGTCCGCGTTCAATCGTATGATTGTAGCGAGACCGTTCAGGATGTTGACCGTCAAACTCCTGCTGCTTGCCGTCAGAAGGGGAGACTGGTTCACCTCCATAGACCTGAAGGATGCGTATTTTCACATCCCGATTTTCCCTCCTCACAGGAAGTTCCTGCAGTTCCTGTTTCAGGGTGTAGCGTACGAGTACCAGAGGTTGCCGTTCGGCTATTCTCTGGCTCCCCGCACATTCACCAAGTGCGTAGCCTCTACGTCGTCGGGGAATACGGGTTCTATTCCATCTCGACGACATTCTACTCCTCAGCCGGTCGGAGGAGGTTGCCAGGTCTCATACCAGGCTGGTGGTGGAATTCCTCACCAGGCTGGGTGTGGCTGTGAACTGGAAGAAGAGTACGCCTCTTCCCAGTCAACAGGTGGAGTACTTGGGCTTGACGCTGAGGTCAAGGCCCATGATTGTAACCCTCTCGGAGCAGCGGAGGGTGTCTATCCTACACGCGCTCGGGGGTTTCCGTCTGGGAGGGACGGTCACGGCGCTGCAAGTGATGCGCCTGCTCGGTATGATGGCATCTGCTCACACGGTGGTTCCTCTTGGCCTCCTCTTCATGAGGAGGATACAGAGGTGGTTCTTCTCTATGGGAATAGATCCGGTGAGGGACAAATGGAAACGGTTGACGGTTCCTTTGTCGATATGGGGAGATCTCGCCCATTGGAGGAGGCTGGGTATCCTCACCATTGGGGTCCCCATGGGCAGCAGGCGCTCACACGTCACGGTCTTCACCGACGCCTCTCTCACGGGTTGGGGAGGGACGTGTCGGACCAACGCAGTGGGGGGCAGCTGGATGAAGGTCCATGCTGGCCCGTCTACCCCGCACATCAATGTGTTGGAATTGAAGGCGGTCCTCCTGGTCCTCAAATGGTTCGACCACCTGGTGGTAGGCGAGCACGTTCTGGTCAGAACGGACAGTATGGCGGCAGCGGCGTATATCAACAGGCAGGGTGGGACTCGTTCCATCCGCCTACACCGGGCGGCGGTCGAACTTTGGCTATGGGCATCTCGCAGGCTGCGCAGTCTGAGGGCGCTCCACATCCCTGGTGTAGAGAATGTGGGCGCAGATATGATGTCTCGGGGCGGTCCTCATTACGACGAGTGGGAACTCCGCCACGATATAGTCAGACAGATCTGGGATCGCTTCGGGGAGGCCTCAGTGGATCTGTTTGCGAGCCGACGTTCTCACAAGTGCCCCTTGTGGTTCTCGGTCAGTCGGGCAGATCGTCCCCCCTTGGGGGTGGATGCCTTCTCGATCTTTCCATGGCCGCCCGGTCTTCTGTACACCTTTCCTTCTGTACAGCTGTTGAGTCAGCTGTTGGAGCGGATACGGAAGGAGCGCAGCACGGCAGTGTGGTTCCCGGTCTTGATCCAGCTACTGGTCGCTCCGCCTTGGGTTATTCCTTGGTCGGCGACGGCCCTCTCTCAGCAACACTGGTCGCTGTTTCAGTACCCGGTGTTGGGCCAACGTCTGATGGTGTGGCTGGTAGGAGGGTAAGTCTGGAGAGGATGGACCCTTCTGTGGTTGATACCATCTGGAATGCGCATGCTCCCTCCACTGTCGCGCTTTACGCGGGCAGATGACGTATGTTCCAAGAGTGGTGTAAGGCGGGGGGCCGGGACCCAGTCTCCTGCCCCCTGGATGCTGTCCTTGGTTACCTCCAGTCTCTCCTTGCTAGACTGTCGGCTTCGACGGTGAGGGTATATGCAGCAGCTATATCCTCCTATCATGAGGGATTTGAGGGGGATGTCTTGTTCAGCCACCCTCTTGTGAAGCGTTTCCTGCTTGGCGCTCGACGCGTTAAGCCGGTGCAACGCTCTTTGGCTCCGAGTTGGGATCTTCAATTGGTCCTCGGTCGGTTGTCCTTGGCCCCGTTTGAGCAAGCGCTGTTGGGACGGCTGTCGTTCAAGACCGCGTTCTTGCTGGCCGTCACCTCCGCTAAACGCGTGGGTGAGCTCTGTGCTCTTTCGGTACGTCCAGAGTGCCTGTCTTTTCGTTCCGATTGCGGTGCCACTCTGCGGCCTAATCCTGCCTTCGTGCCTAAAAATATCCGGAGTTCCTTCCGCTCCAGAGATATTGTGGTTCAGGCGTTTCATCCGCCTCCTCACGCTAGTGAGTTAGATGCGGGCCTTCACCTGTCATGTCCGGTCCGTGCTTTGGGAATTTACCTCAGCCGTACTCAGGACCTCAGGGTTACCGATCAGCTTTTTGTCTGTCACGGTGGTTCTCGTGCCGGTAAGGCACTATCGAAACAGCGCCTGTCCCATTGGTTGTGCGAGGGCATTGCCCTCTCCTACACGTTGGCCGGGCTGGATCCCCCTGGGGGCGTCAGGGCACACTCCACTCGTGGGGTGGCAGCCTCTGCCACTCTGCTGGGTGGGGCCTCGGTGGAGGACATCTGTGCTGCAGCTTCGTGGTCCTCCCCGGGCCCCTTTGTAAGGTTTTACCTCATGGACATGACCGGGGGTTCTGTCTCCCAGGCGGTTCTGGGGTCTGTGGCCTTTCCTACTTCCCGTCCTTTGGTAGGGTAGCAGGAGTGTGTGGGTATGGGCCACAGTGTGTTGGGTCACACGTGGTTCCGCCTGTGCTGTGTGTTCAAGGGGTTCTAGTTCCCTCTTGCTCGCACTCGGGTGGAGTTGACTGCACCCCCCCTTCATTAGGAAGGATGGGGTGACGGGACTCCCCAACCGCTTGATGTGGGCTTACGGGTCCTCAGGGGGTGCATCTGTCGGGCCTCGCGTCCGCTCTACCCCATATCTCGGAATGGCCTAAGAGCGGGACGCGATGGCCAAGTGCGCTATATAACGACAGGTTATGTATATAACCTAGTTATATGAGTACTGGCTAAGCGTCCCGCTCTTAAGCGGCCCTGAGTTCCCTTGAGGAATCTTTTCCTGGAAACGGGTTTTTTGCGAGGAAGAGTGTTTGGTGACCATGCCTAATGTCTTATAGAGTACGCCTCTATAGGGGCGGAGCCCGGCAGGTGATGGGTGTATGTTTTTCGTTGATGGTGTACAGTAGGTACATGAGATGAGGTATATCTCGGAACGGCTTAAGAGCGGGACGCTTAGCCAGTACTCATAACTCGTTAACCTTTCACTACCACACTACAGACGGTTGGTAGTGAAAGGGTTAACCATTTATTGTGTGGCAGTGAAAGGGTTAACCTTATGTATTGTCGCAGTGAAAGGGTTAACTCTTCTGTATTGTCGCAGTGAAAGGGTTAACATTCTGTATTGTCGCAGTGAAAGGGTTAACCTTCTGTATTGTTGCAGTGAAAGGGTTAACCATTTGGTAGTGTGGTAGTGAAAGGGTTAACCATTTATTGTGTGGCAGTGAAAGGGTTAACCCTTTGATAGTGTGGCAGTGAAAGGGTTAACCTTATGTATTGTCACAGTGAAAGGGTTAACCCTTCTGTAGTGTTGCAGTGAAAGGGTTAACCCTTCTGTAGTGTGGTAGTGAAAGGGTTAACCTTCTGTAGTGTGGTAGTGAAAGGTTAACCGTCTGTAGTGTGGCAGTGAAAGGGGTTAAATGTAAAGATGAGAACTCTGACGTACTTCAAAAGGACCATGATGCTCTCTGGCTCGACTCACACCACCACGGCAACAATTATGTGTGTGTGTGCGTGTAAGTGCGTGTGTATGTGTGCGTGTGTAAGTATGTGTGTATGTGTGTGTGCGTGCGTGCGTGTGTGTGTGAGTGTGTAAGTATGTGTGTATGTGTGTGTGTGTATGTGTGTGTGTGTGTGTGCGTGTGTAAGTATGTGTGTATGTGTGTGTGCGTGCGTGCGTGTGTGTGTGTGCGTGTGTAAGTATGTGTGTGTGTGTGTGCGTGCGTGTGTGTGTAAGTGCGTGTGTATGTGTGTGCGTGCGTGTGTATGTCCGTGAATGCGTGTGTAAGTGCACGCGTGTGTGTGTACGTGAACGCGTGTATATTAAGTGCGTGTATATGTGTGTGTGCGTGCGTGTGTGTGTGTGCGTGAATGCATGTGTAAGTATGTGTGTGTGTAAGTGCGTGTATAAGTAAGTGTGTGTGTGCGTAAGTGCGTGTATATGTGTGTGTGTGCGCGTGCGTGTGTAAGAACGTGTGTGTGCGTGAGTGCGTGTGTAAGTGTGTGTGTGTATATGTGCGTGCGTAAGTGCATGTGTATGTGTGTGCGTAAGTGCGTGTGTGCGTGCGTGCAAATGTGCATGTGTGTGCGTAAGTGCGTGTGTATGTGTGTGTGCGTGCATGTATATGTGCATGTGTGTGTGTATGTGTGTGCGTAAGTGCATGTGTGTGCGTGCGTGTATATGTGTGTGCGTAAGTGCGTGTATATGTGTGTGTGCATGCGTGTATATGTGTGTGTGCGTGTGTGTGACACCTGTAGAGGAATGTGCCACAGGCATGCTTTCTCCTCCATGAAGGAAAACACAATCACACACACAGCTGACAGAGACCTGCTGAGATGCTGTTTGAATAAGGAAAGTATGTAATCAAGAGCATCACAACACCGAGCGCCTGAGGACGACGACAGCAGAGCGGAGACAGTTTCCATACGGCATTGTAAACAGGAAGACATGGAGGAAGACGGAAGAGAGGTTTAAAGCTCTGATCTGGAGGTGAAAAGAGAAGGTAAACAGGAGGTATTTAAAGCTCTGATCTGGGGGTGAAAAGAGAAGTTAAACAGGAGGTATTTAAAGCTCTGATCTGGAGGTGAAAAGAGAAGGTAAACAGGAGGTATTTAAAGCTCTGATCTGGAGGTGAACAGAGAAGTTAAACAGGAGGTATTTGGTTAGATATCTTCAAACAGCACGTGTCTCGTTGGTTGGTTGAAACATTTGTCCTTTAGTTTTCCCAAAACTAGCCTGGTTAGCGTTCGTCATTGATTGCAAAGGGGGGCGCGACTAGCGACGATGCGAACACTAAAAGGTATAAACTAAAGGACAAATGTTAGCAACACCCTCCCCCTCTGCCCCGTGATAAGTAGCTGTTGAAGTTAATAACCAACTAGTCTCCTCTTCCTCCTTGTGCAGCTTCAGAGAATGTTGACCTTAGAAGTTAGATTGTGTTGTTGTTCCGCTGTGCCACACAGTCATGTGTGTACAGGGAGTAGAGGAGGGGGCTCAGAACACAGCCCTGGGGGGCCCCTATGTTGAGCGTGATGGATGAGGAGGTGCAGTTGCCTGCTCTCACCACCTGGGGTCTGCCCGTCAGGAAGTCCAAGACCCACTGGCAGAGGTCATAGTTCAAGCCCAGGTCCCTGAGCTTGGCTATGAGTTTGGAGGGGACTATGGTATTGAATGCTGAGCTGTAGTCGATGAACAGCATTCTCACATAGTTCCCCTTCCTCTTGTCCAGGTGTGATGCTGCTGTGTGCAGCACATGGGCTGTGGCGTCCTCTGTGGACCTGTTGGGGCGGTATGCAAATTGCAGGGGGTCCAGGTTGATGGGGAGGGAGGAACAGATGTAGCCCTTTACTAGCTTCTCAAAGCACTTCATGGCTATGGAGGTGAGAGCTACAGGGCGGTAGTCGTTGAGGCAAGAGGGCGTAGATGTTTTGGGTACAGGGATGATGGTGGACTTCTTCAGACAGGTGGGGATGACAGCCTGTTCCAAGGACAGGTTGAAGATGTCAGTGAATACCGGGGCCAGTTGGTCGGCACAGACTTTTAGGACGCGGCCGGGGATGCCGTCCGGTCCTGCTGCCTTCCTGATATTCACTTTTTTAAAGGTCCGCCTCACCTCATGCTCTGTTACCCTGAACACTGAGTCTCCATCAGTAGACCCCCCCCCCCCCCATTGCCGTGGTTTGTAGGCTGGTGTTGTTATTCACAGCCTCAAACCTCGCATAGAAGGAATTGAGATCATTTGCTAAGGAGATGTCACTGTTCAGTTTGAGGGAGGTGCCTTTGTAATCTGTCATCGTTCTGAGGCCCTGCCACATACCTCTAGAGTCAGCCTGTTCAAACTGAAGTTCAACTTTATCCCTGTAACGCCGTTTTGCCTCTATTACTGCTCTCCTGACGTTGTATCTTGCCGTCTTGTGTTCTTCCATGTTGCCTGTCACCAGCCCGGTGTTGTAGGCTGATGTGCGCACTTTCAGAGCCTCACGGACGGATTTATCTACCCAGGGCTTTTGATTTGGGTATATTCTAATTGTGGTAGAGGGGATTGTTTCTTCTACCAGAGTACAGACAAAGTCAAGCACCGTTTCAGTGTATTCGTTAATATTGGCTGTGTTATCACGGAATACACTCCAGTCTGTGCATTCAGCTTGGAGTGTCTCCTCTGACGTCACGGTCCAACGCTTAACCTCTCGCGATACTACCGGCGTTCGCTTGAGACTTTGTTTGTACTTTGGCAAAAGAAAGATGGCGGCGTGATCGGACTTACCGAATGGACTAAGAGCCTGTGACTTGTACCCATTCTTAAATTGCGAGTATACATGGTCTAATATGTTCTCGCCTCTGGTGGGACAGGTCACATGCTGATAGAAATTCGGCAACACCTTTTTAAGACGCGCGCTGTTGAAATCGCCCAGAACCAAAATGGCAGCGTCAACGGTAGCTATCTGTAGTTTGTTTACCTCGTCGTGTAACTTTGAAAGTGTGGCCCCAGTGTTCGCGTGTGGTGGAATGTACACTCCGATGAGGATGATGGACGTTAACTCCCTCGGGAGAAAGAAGGGTCGACATTTGATCGTGATAAACTCCAGGTCTGGGGAGCAGTGGTTAGACAATTCCTTTGCGTTGCCTAAATCGCACCACTCCTTGTTTATCATGAAGGCAATGCTGCCTCCTTTCGTCTTTTGTGACTCTTCTGCCGTCCGGTCCTTGCGGAGAACGAAGAAGTGGTCTGCCGGTTCTATTGCATGATTCGGGATGTCTGGAGACAGCCAAGTTTCTGTGAAACAGAGGACATTGCAGTCCCGAATGTCCCTCTGGAATTGGATCCGTGCTCTGATGTCGTCCAGTTTATTTCCTATCGATTGCACATTGGCCAACAATATGCTGGGCAATGTGGTTCTGTGTCGTTTGGACCTCAATCTATTCCGGACCCCGGCTCTTCTTCCACGTCGTCGTGCCTTCTCCTTGCCTCGGCCACAACAAAGGATTTCGGCGGGCCACTGCTGCTGTTCAGCAATCCGATCCAGAGAGCAATCCAATCGGTAAGTTTTCCTTAATCCAATGTCAATGATTGACTGACGGTCATACACATATAATGCACCAACAGTTGGTGCAAATAAAACTCTTAAAACTATAAAAATTAACAAAAGTAAGCACAGTCTCGACGGAGCTAACAGAAAGGCGGCCGGTCGGAGCAGCGCCATTCTTCACCACCATTGTCATAGCATAACAAACCAGAATCTACTGAGCTGGGACAATCTTGTTAAATTCAAAGATGCCTGCCTTACCTATAAGATCCTACATGGCTTGGCTCCTCCCCCCCTCTGTGTAGTTCTGCTGACAGATATACCAGGTCTGTAGTTAGAGGGGACTGTGTAGTTCTGCTGACAGATATACCAGGTCTGTAGTTAGAGGGACTGTGTAGTTCTGCTGACAGATATACCAGGTCTGTAGTTAGAGGGACTGTGTAGTTCCAAACAGGAGGACAGATATACCAGGTCTGTAGTTAGAGGGGACTGTGTAGTTCAAAACAGGAGGACAGATATACCAGGTCTGTAGTTAGAGGGGACTGTGTAGTTCCAAACAGGAGGACAGATATACCAGGTCTGTAGTTAGAGGCCTGTTGTACAGTAAATGACCAAGTATGGTTTTGTCAATATTCCAATGTACAGTTTTGCTTGTACAGTTGTACAGTTGTTGATTGAAAACTTTATTAACAGATTGCAGAATGGGTACAGTACAGTACAGCTCAATACATACAATTGTTAAGGGGATGCAGACCAGAGAAAGACTTTCGTCTTGTTTACATCAGGGTCCCCCATTTTCAATTCATCATAACATATATGACACACATGACATACAGATAGACAGTACTGCTACATCTATACATTTATGACATACCAGATTTGCAAATACAGTACTGTTTGTGATACGAAAAGAGTCCAGAAAAGAGAGTATATACATTTGACATAGAAACTGTACATTGGAGGAGGTTGGGTAGGTGGGGGGGGGGGGGGGGACACTGTACAACTGTACAAGCAAAACTGTACATTGGAATATTGACAAGACCATACTTGGTAATTTACTGTACATTGGAGGGGGTTGTGTTAGGACATTTACAGGGGCCAGTTTCGAATTGCAGTCTCACGTAGGTGTTCTTTGAGAGTGTTTTTGAAAGTGGGTAGTGATTCACATTCCTTTACAGCTTTGAGTAGGGCGTTCCACATTGATGTGGCATAATTGCGAAACGTGTTTAGTCCCTTGTTTGAGCCGAATCTGGGTTTAATATGATTTGTGGAGCTCCCTCTGGTGTTGTGATCATGGTATTCACTGACCTTTGGGAAGTATTTTGACATGCACATGGGTACCTTGGTCGTGTAGTGTATCTTGTAGACCAGGCCCATTGCAAGTTGCTGTACTCTGTCGTCTACTCTAAGCCATCCTAGGTGTCAAAGTGGGCAGGGGTGCGGTGGGTTCTAGGAGTAAGGTCAAGCAGTAGTCTGACCAGTTTGTTTTGAGATGTTTGTAATTTTGTTTTTAGCGCCTTTGAGGTGCTTTGGTACCATGAGGTGCAAGCATAGTCGTAGTACCCTTGAATGAGTGCTCCTGCCAGAGTCTTCAGGGTATTCTTGTTTACCAGAGAGGAGATCCGGTACAAGAATCGAGTTCGTTGGTTGACTTTTTTTATTACATTGGATGCCATTTTGTCACAGGAAAGATTTGCCTCTAGGATGGAACCCAGGTAGGTAATATCTTCTTTCCTTGTGACAATATTGTCACCCACTGTAACTGAGAAGCCGTCGGTCTTGCTGAGTTTGTTATTTGAACCTTAGAGAATGGACTCTGTTTTGCCCAGGTGTAATGATAGTTTGTTATCAGCGAGCCATATGCAGATTTTGCCTAGTTCTGAGCTGAGGGTTTTTTCAACCTGTAGCTTGTGTTTGTCAGAGACCAGCAGGGCTGAGTCGTCTGCAAACAGGAACAAGTTGCAGTCACAAGTCACAAGCAAGTAGTAGTAGTAGTAGTAGTAGTAGTAGCACCAGTAATAACAGTAGTAGTAGTGATAGCAGTAGTAGTAGTGATAGCAGTAGTAGTGATTTGATTTGATGTTTTTTATTTTCGTGTCTTACATACAGATGTATGCCCAGCCCATATGGGCTTAAGAGACACATAACAATAAGTATATAATAATATACTTGACCAATTACTTGACAAATGACATATAGACCAAGATGGCCACAAGAACAAGAAAATACAATAAAACGTAATATAACACAAGCTGTACGCAATGTATATAAACAAAGAAACAAGAGGAATTCAAATACAATTATATAGGATAAAGTGTGTTTTGTCTCAAGTGCCATGCTTTCTCCAAAAATCCTGCAAAACTGAAGATGTCCTCCACAAAAAAAAACTCAACATACAACTCTCAAACTGCCAAAACAAATCCGGATTTACAATTTGAATTTTCTCAAATAAAGCCCTCCTCAAAGCGGTGTACAAAGGGCAATAAAAAACAAAATGGTATTAGTAGTAGCAGTAGTAGTAGTACCAGTAATAACAGTAGTAGTGGTGATAGTAGTAGTAGCAGTGGTGGTACCAGTAATAACAGTAGTAGTGGTGATAGTAGTAGTAGCAGTAGTAGTGGTGGTACCAGTAATAACAGTAGTAGTGGTGATAGTAGTAGTAGCAGTAGTAGTGGTGGTACCAGTAATAACAGTAGTAGTGGTGATAGTAGTAGTAGCAGTAGTAGTGGTGGTACCAGTAATAACAGTAGTAGTGGTGATAGTAGTAGTAGCAGTAGTAGTGGTGGTACCAGTAATAACAGTAGTAGCAGTAGTAGTGGTGGTACCAGTAATAACAGTAGTAGTGGTGATAGTAGTAGTAGCAGTAGTAGTGGTAGTAGGGTACGAAAAGATAAAACTAAAGTACAAGACATAAGAGACATGAGGCATTCGCAATATCAGTCAAAATAATCGCAATTAGATATTTATTTTCCATATAAGACTGAACGCGCGCGCGCACACACACACACACACACACACACACACACACACACACACACACACACACACACACACACACACACACACACACACACACACACACACACACACACACACACACACACACACACACACACACACACACACACACACACACACACACACACACACACACACACACACACACACACACACACACACACACACACACACACACACACACACACACACACACACACACACACACACACACACACACACACACACACCAAAAAAACACCTCCTGTTGGCCTACCTGTCAATGTACAGCAGAAGTGAAGGGGCAGCCATTCTGGTATTTTCCACACGTATTAAAGTCCTTCCCGACCGAACTAAACAACTGGCCTAAGTTGAGAGAGTTTGACTCCCCAGGAGACCAACTTATTAATATCCGCCCGCAAAATAAATCAAAGAATTAGGGGAAAAACACTATAAGCCAAAACTCCTGTTGGAAGTCAAAGCTCTCCCTCAGTCATGGCTGAAGTCCAGTAACAGTCCTAGTAACACAGAGAAAAGAGAGAGAGTAGGATGTCTGAAACCACAGCTTCAGCAGAAACTGTGTTGTGTGGGGCGATTGCGTTAACTACACCCTGCTACTTAGACACCACGCCTTCCAGTGAAGGGCTTTGACTGAACACACAGAGAAGGGGGAGAGGGGGGGAAAGGAGGGGGAGAGGAGGAGGAGAGGAGGGGAGGAGGAGGAGGGGGAGAGGAGGAAGAGGGGGAGAGGAGTCAAGTCAAGTCAAGAGTTTTATTTGTCACGGCATACAAGTATACAATGAAATGCGGGTGGTCTTGCCCGCAACGATGTGCAATACAGTGGTACAACATATAATAGAATCCAATAAAAAACAACATTGTGCAATAAACAGGTAACAAGCAGGTAACATGGTGGGACATCTCGGTATCTGTACATAGTTATTTACATAGCATGTAGGACATGCTAGATCCTTTGGTAGTGCAATACACTGTTACTGTTGCTATGCTATTTTTAAAGTGACCTTTCCTTTTGGCCATAAGTGTGGGCGTGTGCGGCATGAGTGTGTGCCTGCTCATGTTAAAGTGGCTGCTAGTGTGCGAGCGTGCACAGCGTGCGTGCCGTGTGTGTGCTCATGTGCGCTTGTGTGTGGATAGTTCAGTGTTCTGTGGCACTCCGTGTTCATTGTTCAAGACTCTGATGGCCTGGGGGAAGAAGCTGAGCCGAAGCCTCTCTGTCCTAGTAGCTGGGGTTCGCAGGCGTCTGCCTGACCTCAGCAGCTGGAACAGACTGTTATTGGGGTGGTGGGGGTCTTTCATTATTCTGCAGGCTCTGGATTTGCACCTCTTGTTGTATAGAACCTGCAGGGGAGGTAGTGCAATACCCGTGGTACGCTCAGCTGAGCGCACCACTCTCTGTAGGGCCTTCTTGTCCTGTGCCGTGCTGTTTCCATACCAGGCAGTGATGTTTCCGGTCAGGATGCTCTCTACAGCTCCGGAGTAGAAGGACTGGAGTATCTTCCCCGATACTCTGAACTTCCTTAACTGTCTCAGGTGGTAGAGGCGCTGCTTCGCCTTTTTTACGACTGTGTCTATGTGTGTTGACCATGTCAGATCCTCTGAGAAGTGGACCCCCAGGTACTTAAAGCTGCTCACCCTGTCCACTGTAGCCCCGTTTATCATCAGTGGTGTGTGTGTCTCCTGCTGTCCTCTCCTATAATCCACGATCAGCTCCTTGGTTTTACCAATGTTCAGGAGCAGGCTGTTGTCCTGGCACCAGCGTTCCAGTACCTCAACCTCCTCCCGGTAGGCCTTCTCGTCGTTGTCCGAGATCAGCCGCACCACCACCGTGTCGTCTGTAAACTTCACTATGGAGTTGGAGCTGAACTTGGCCACACAGTCATGTGTGTAGAGTGAGTACAGCAGGGGGCTCAGAACACAGCCCTGGGGGGACCCGATGCTCAGGGTGATGGTGTTGGAGGTCTGACCCCCCACCCTGACCGCCTGGGGTCTTTCGCTCAGAAAGTCCAGTATACAGGCACTCAGAGCCGAGCTCAGACCCAGCTCGATCAGCTTGTCCACCAGTCTGGTGGGGACTATGGTGTTGAACGCTGAGCTGTAGTCAATGAACAACAGTCTCACATAGCCCCCCTTCTGACGGTCAAGGTGGGAGAGAGTGCTGTGCAGTACCTGGGAGACCACGTCGTCAGTGGACCTGTTTGTCCTGTATGCAAATTGCATAGGGTCCATATCACTGGGGAGGGAGGCACAAATGTGATCCTTGACCAGCCTCTCGAAACATTTCATGACCACAGAGGTGAGTGCCACCGGTCTGTAGTCATTGAGACATGTTGGGGAGGGTTTCTTCGGTACAGGGATGATGGTAGACATCTTGAAGCAGGCAGGGACCACTGACTCCGCCAGGGATTGATTAAATATGGCGGTGAACACCGGGGCTAGCTTGTTGGCACAGGACTTAAGTATGCGTCCTGTTATACCATCTGGGCCCGCCGCTTTCCTGGTGTTCACCTGCATAAATGCTCTTCTCACACTGTGTTCCGACAACGAGAGAGCGCCCCCGCCCCCACGCGGTTGCGCCCCCCCCCCCCCCCCCCCTCCACAACAGCCGGCGCGCCAGTGACGTCACTAGCCGCTGAGCCAGCGGCGCCACCGTCTACACCAAACGGAGCGTAGAAAGAGTTGAGTTTGTCCGCGAGAGAGGCGTCGTCGCTCCCCATTGAGGGGGCGCTGACTTTGTAGTCAGTTATTGTCCTCAGTCCCCGCCATAAGCCTCTTGTGTCGTTATGTGCCATTTGTGTCTCCAGTTTATCAGCATATGTCAGTTTTGCAAGTTTTACAGCCTTGCGCAGAGTATAGACTGAAGCCTTGTACTCCTCCATGTTTCCTGTCTCTCTGCCCAGGTTGTAAGCAGTGGTGCGAGAGTTCAGAGCTGCTCTGATAGTACTGTCCACCCACGGTTTCTGGTTTGGGAAAACCAGCACCTTTTTCGTGGGGACAATACTATCAGCGAGTGTTGTTATGTAGCTCACCACGGTGTCCGCGAGCTCGCTGACGTCACTGGCGCTTCCCTGGAACATATTCCAATCCGTGTCTGCGAGCGCGTCCTGAAGCGTGGCCTCTGATTCGTCGGTAAATTTTTTTGTCTCACGTGACACGACGGCGTCACGTGATCTTTGTTTGTAGGCCGGAATTAGTCGTGATCGCTTGAGCTTGTAGACCCCGTCAATGGTGGAGCCGCTACAGCCTTGTAGCCGGCTCTGAACGGGGTGTAACAGTGGTCGAGTGTGTTTCCCCCTCTAGTGGAGCAGGCGATGTTGAAATCACCAGCTACGATCGTCGCCGCGTCAGGATGTTTGATTTGGTGCTTGTTGAGGTGCTTGTGTAGTTCCACCAGCGCTTTGCCAGTGTTCGCTTGTGGGGGGGAGGGGAGAGGAGGGGGAGAGGAGGAGGAGTGGGAGAGGAGGAGGATGAGAGGAGGAGGAGGGTGAGAGGAGGAGGAGGAGGAGAGGAGGAGGAGGGGGAGAGGAGGAGGAGGAGGAGAGGAGGGGGAGAGGAGGAGGAGGGGGAGAGGAGGAGCAGGAGGGGGAGAGGAGGAGGGGGAGGAGGAGAGGAGGAGGAGAGGAGAGGAGGGGGAGAGGAGGGGGAGAGGAGAGGAGGGGGAGAGGAGGAGGAGGAGGAGGGGGAGAGGAGGAGGAGAGGGAGAGGAGGAGGAGAGGGAGAGGAGGAGGAGAGGAGGAGGAGGGGGAGAGGAGGAGGAGGAGAGGAGGAGGAGAGGAGGAGGAGGGGGAGAGGAGGAGGAGGGGGAGAGGAGGAGGAGAGGAGGAGGAGGGGGAGAGGAGGAGGAGAGGAGGAGGAGAGGAGGAGGAGGAGAGGAGGAGGAGAGGAGGAGGAGGGGGAGAGGAGGATGGGGAGGAGGAGGAGAGGAGGAGGAGATGAGGGGGAGAGGAGGAGGAGAGGAGGAGGAGGGGAAGAGGAGGAGGAGAGGAGGAGGAGGGGGAGAGGAGGAGGAGAGGAGGAGGAGGGGGAGAGGAGGAGGAGGGGGAGAGGAGAGGAGGAGGAGGGGGAGAGGAGAGGAGGAGGAGAGGAGGGGGAGGGGAGAGGAGGGGGAGAGGAGGAGGAGGGGGAGAGGAGGAGGAGGAGGAGAGGAGGAGGGGGAGAGGAGGAGGAGAGGAGAGGAGGAGGAGAGGAGGAGGGGGAGAGGAGGAGGGGAGAGGAGGAGGAGAGGAGAGGAGGATGAGGAGGAGAGGAGGAGGAGAGGAGAGGAGGAGGAGAGGAGGAGGAGAGGAGGGGGAGAGGAGGGGGAGGAGGAGGAGGAGAGGAGGGGGAGAGGAGGGGGAGAGGAGGGGGAGAGGAGGAGGAGGAGGAGAGGAGGAGGAGGAGGGGAGGGAGGAGGAGAGGAGGAGGAGGAGGAGAGGAGGAGAGGAGGAGGAGAGGAGGAGGAGGGGGAGAGGAGGAGGAGGGGGAGAGGAGGAGGAGGAGGAGAGGAGGAGGAGGAGGAGAGGAGGAGGAGGGGGAGAGGAGGAGGAGGAGAGGAGGAGGAGAGGGAGAGGAGGGGAGAGGAGGGGAGAGGGAGGAGGAGGGGAGAGGAGGAGGAGAGGAGAGGAGGGGAGAGGAGGAGGAGGGGGAGAGGAGAGGAGGAGGGAAGGGAATGTTGTGAGGAGCAGGGAGAGAAGGTGTAACTTCTCAGAGAAAGGGAGGAGAGATAGTGACCAGCGTATCAGTAAAGGAAGGAGTCTGGGGTGGTGGTGGTTCAGGGAGGGACTGTGCATAACACCTTGAACAAACCCTGACCTCTCTCTCTCTCACATACAGTACAATCAGGAATCAACAAGGCACTTATCGGCCGATACCGATACCCGACCGATACATCGGTGCACCCCTACTTCAGACCGGTGGCAGACTCTTTGGTCATGAAATGCTTTGAGAGGCTGGTCAAGGATTACATCTGTGCCTCCCTCCCCAGTAACATGGACCCACTGCAGTTTGCATACAGGACAAACAGGTCCACCGACGACGCAGTCTCCCAGGTACTGCACAACACACTATCTCACCTTGACAGTCAGAAGAAGGGGGGCTATGTGAGATTGCTGTTCATTGACTATAGTTCAGCTTTCAATACCATAGTCCCCACCAGACTGGTTGACAAGTTGATTGATCTGGGTCTGAACTCCACCCTGAGCACCTGGACTTTCTGACCGACAGGCCCCAGGCGGTCAGGGTGGGTGGACACACCTCCAACTCAACCACCCTGTGCATCGGGTCCCCCCAGGGCTGTGTCATGGACCTGACATGGACAACACACACAGACACCGTGTTAAAAAAGGCAAAGCAGCCACCTGAGACAACTCAGGAAATTCAGAGTATCAGGGAAGATACTCCAGTCCTTCTACTCTGGGGCTGTGGAGAGCATCCTGACTGGAAACATCACTGCTTGGTTTGGAAACAGCACGTTCAAGCTGCTGCGGTCAGGCAAGCACCTCCGCATACAACAAGAGACTCAGACTCAGCTTCTTCCCCTAGGCCGTCAGAACACTGATCTCTCCACACACAAGCACACATCCAACACACACACACCCTCACTTGCACTCTCACACACACTACAAAAAAGGTCAGTTTAAAAAACACAACTGTATATTATTGTATAGTACTCATTACCTTTAATTAGAGTAATTCAATTATTATTAATCTTTTTATTATCTATTCTATTTTATTATTTGTATTTTTGCACAATCAAGGCGGGCATGTCTCTCTCTCTCTCTCTCTCTCTCTCATACAATCAGGCATCGCACGCCCACACTCTCTCTCTCTCTCATACAATCAGGCATCGCACGCCCTCTCTCACGCACATGCATGCACAAGACATAAACAAACACACAGACTACACTCCAGCAGGGCAGGTGTCGGGTCACAGCGAGCTCACACTCCAGTGACGGAGGAAATTACAGTTTGTCGGCTCGGTATGAAAACGCCCCCAAACCTCCACCTTAGCGGCTCTGGAGAGAACAAGCACATGACCGGGGGGGGGGGGGGGGGGGGGGGCTAAAACGGTGAGAGAAAGGAAATGTATAAATAGACTACTCATTATATATATATTAGTGCTGTCAATCGATTAAAATATTTAACTTGATTAATCGCATGATTGTCCATAGTTAACTCGCGATTAATCGCAAATTACTCGCATTTAAAAAAAATAAAATTCTACCTTAAACAGATCTTTTTCAAGTTCCAAGTTTTAATACTCTTATCAACATGCAAGTCAACAAATGCTTGCTTTATGCAGCCATTTAACCCATTCTCTGCTGGAGCTTATTCTCATCCTTGTAGCCTCTCTGCCAGCACTATAGTCTATGGAGATGTTCATCTACTTTGCAGGGCTATAACTTTTTAAATTGTATTGCTAAATTGACATTACTATGGCCCATTCAACATCGATTAGCTATCGTTCAGGATGTAGGAACGTTTTACTTTTTCCTTCACACATTCATACTAAAATACCGTCCAGAGTATAAATATGTTTTTATCGTTTTCTGCTGTATTTCATAGAATGTGAGATATAGCCATAAATGCATATATTAGACGATTAAATGCAGTTTGATACCGATCAACGTTATATTAAAAATTGTGAATGTGAATACCATGACGAAAATATGAAATATTGATCTCAAAGACGCCTTTAGGAGTCATTGGCAGATTACGCATGGCGGAGAATGACGTGTAAACACGTCATCGGCGGAGAATGAGTTAACACAAAAGGATGACCCTCATGCATTGCAAATTTGCATCAAATTCAAAACAGAGTGATGCACAAAAAAATTATAATTTAAAACAATGAATAAAGTGTGCATGAAATAACAGGGGAAAGAAAACGTTAGGAACTTGTTACATTCACCCACACAAGGGCTGAGTAATCACCCCCCCCCCCCCCCCTCTCTCACACACACACACTCTCGCAGTTCTCTTTCTCTCTTGCCCCTTCCTCATCTCTCTCTCACCCCCCTCTCTCTCTATATCTCACACACACACACACACACACACACACACACACACACACACACGCACGCACACACACACACACACACTTCAGAAACAAACATAGTATCAATGAGAGCATCAATAATACACCGGAGTGAAGTCCAGTAAAAAAAATAAAAATAGTGGCGTTAATAGAATCGGGCGATAACGCGTTAATACCGCGTTAACTTTGACAGCCTTAATATACAGTACTACAAACAATACATCATTATATATATATACACAGTACTACTACAAACAATACATCATTATATATACAGTACTACAAACAATACATTATATATATATATATATATACAGTACTACAAACATACATCATTATATATAATACACACAGTACTACTACAAACAATACATCATTATATATACAGTACTACAAACAATACATTATATATAGGGATGTCCCGATCACGTTTTTTTGCTCCCGATCCGATCCCGATCATGTGATTTTGAGTATCTACCGATACCGATATTTCCCGATCCGATCAAAATAATTTTTTTTATTTTTTTTTATTCAACAAACATGACCATGTTCACGTCTTAAACTCATACTGAGGCCTTAGTTTTGGTTTTAAATTGCATATCATCATTCATTTATTTATTGTCACACAGAGCAGAAGAATTTTGCCAAAACAAACCAATAGTATCCAGCTGCAGAACAGCAGACCAGCCCCACTCTCAGACCCAAACGCATTTCCTTTGATTTAATTATACATCAAATGATTTATGAAGTTAACTTTTCACCTGGATAACGTCAACATTCAGGGTGAATGTAATGTGAGAAATTGGGATAAAAAAAATTTAAATAAAAATTATTTGGGTCTGAGATTGTGGCTGGTCTGCCGTTCTGCAGCTGGATACTATTGGTTTGTTTTGGCAAAATTCTTCTGCTCTGTGACAATAAATAAATGAATGATGATATGCAATTTAAAACCAAAACTAAGGCCTCAGTATGAGTTTAAGACGTGAACATGGTCATGTTTGTTGAATAAAAAAAAAAAAAGTAAAAAAAAAAAAAAAAAAAAAAATCGTTTTTTTTTTTTTTTTTTTTTTTGCCGATCCCGATCTTCGGAAAATCACGTGATCGGCCCCGATCCCGATCACGTGATCGGATCGGGACATCCCTAATTATATACATATATATATATATACAGTACTACAAACAATACATCATTATATATATATACACACAGTACTACTACAAACAATACATCATTATATATACAGTACTACAAACAATACATTATATATATATATATATATATACAGTACTACAAACAATACATCATTATTCATTATATATATATATATATATATATATATATATATATATATATATATATATATATATGCAGTACTACAAACAATACATCATTATATATATGCAGTACTACAAACAATACATCATTATATATATGCAGTACTACAAACAATACATCATTATATATATATATACAGTACTACAAGCAATACATTATATATATATATATATATACAGTACTACAAGCAATACATCATTATATATATATATACAGTACTACAAGCAATACATTATATATATATATACAGTACTACAAACAATACATCATTATATATATATACAGTACTACAAACAATACATTATATATATTATATATATACAGTACTACAAACAATACATCATTATATATATACAGTACTACAAACAATACATCATTATATATATATACAGTACTACAAACAATACATTATATATATATTATATATATATTATTATATTAGACCCACAGGACCCTCAGGTCGTCTAGTTTCACGTTAGAACACAGGACCCTCAGGTCGTCTAGTTTCACGTTATAACACAGGACCCTCAGGTCGTCTAGTTTCACGTTAGAACACAGGACCCTCAGGTCGTCTAGTTTCACGTTAGAACACAGGACCCTCAGGTCGTCTAGTTTCACGTTATAACACAGGACCCTCAGGTCGTCTAGTTTCACGTTAGAACACAGGAGCCCTCAGGTCGTCTAGTTTCACGTTATAACACAGGACCCTCAGGTCGTCTAGTTTCACGTTAGAACACAGGACCCTCAGGTCGTCTAGTTTCACGTTATAACACAGGACCCTCAGGTCGTCTAGTTTCACGTTATAACACAGGACCCTCAGGTCGTCTAGTTTCACGTTAGAACACAGGACCCTCAGGTCGTCTAGTTTCACGTTAGAACACAGGACCCTCAGGTCGTCTAGTTTCACGTTAGAACACAGGACCCTCAGGTCGTCTAGTTTCACGTTAGAACACAGGACCCTCAGGTCGTCTAGTTTCACGTTAGAACACAGGACCCTCAGGTCGTCTAGTTTCACGTTAGAACACAGGACCCTCAGGTCGTCTAGTTTCACGTTAGAACACAGGACCCCTCAGGTCGTCTAGTTTCACGTTATAACACAGGACCCTCAGGTCGTCTAGTTTCACGTTATAACACAGGACCCTCAGGTCGTCTAGTTTCACGTTAGAACACAGGACCCTCAGGTCGTCTAGTTTCACGTTAGAACACAGGACCCTCAGGTCGTCTAGTTTCACGTTAGAACACAGGACCCTCAGGTCGTCTAGTTTCACGTTATAACACAGGACCCTCAGGTCGTCTAGTTTCACGTTAGAACACAGGACCCTCAGGTCGTCTAGTTTCACGTTAGAACACAGGACCCTCAGGTCGTCTAGTTTCACGTTATAACACAGGACCCTCAGGTCGTCTAGTTTCACGTTATAACACAGGACCCTCAGGTCGTCTAGTTTCACGTTAGAACACAGGACCCTCAGGTCGTCTAGTTTCACGTTAGAACACAGGACCCCTCAGGTCGTCTAGTTTCACGTTAGAACACAGGACCCTCAGGTCGTCTAGTTTCACGTTAGAACACAGGACCCTCAGGTCGTCTAGTTTCACGTTAGAACACAGGACCCTCAGGTCGTCTAGTTTCACGTTATAACACAGGAGCCTCAGGTCGTCTAGTTTCACGTTAGAACACAGGACCCTCAGGTCGTCTAGTTTCACGTTAGAACACAGGACCCTCAGGTCGTCTAGTTTCACGTTATAACACAGGACCCTCAGGTCGTCTAGTTTCACGTTAGAACACAGGACCCTCAGATCGTCTAGTTTCACGTTAGAACACAGGACCCTCAGGTCGTCTAGTTTCACGTTATAACACAGGACCCTCAGGTCGTCTAGTTTCACGTTAGAACACAGGACCCTCAGGTCGTCTAGTTTCACGTTATAACACAGGACCCTCAGGTCGTCTAGTTTCACGTTATAACACAGGACCCTCAGGTCGTCTAGTTTCACGTTAGAACACAGGACCCTCAGGTCGTCTAGTTTCACGTTATAACACAGGACCCTCAGGTCGTCTAGTTTCACGTTAGAACACAGGACCCTCAGGTCGTCTAGTTTCACGTTATAACACAGGAGCCTCAGGTCGTCTAGTTTCACGTTAGAACACAGGACCCTCAGGTCGTCTAGTTTCACGTTAGAACACAGGACCCCTCAGGTCGTCTAGTTTCACGTTAGAACACAGGACCCCTCAGGTCGTCTAGTTTCACGTTAGAACACAGGACCCTCAGGTCGTCTAGTTTCACGTTAGAACACAGGACCCCTCAGGTCGTCTAGTTTCACGTTAGAACACAGGACCCTCAGGTCGTCTAGTTTCACGTTATAACACAGGACCCTCAGGTCGTCTAGTTTCACGTTATAACACAGGACCCTCAGGTCGTCTAGTTTCACGTTAGAACACAGGACCCTCAGGTCGTCTAGTTTCACGTTATAACACAGGACCCCTCAGGTCGTCTAGTTTCACGTTAGAACACAGGACCCTCAGGTCGTCTAGTTTCACGTTAGAACACAGGACCCCTCAGGTCGTCTAGTTTCACATTAGAACACAGGACCCCTCAGGTCGTCTAGTTTCACGTTAGAACACAGGACCCTCAGGTCGTCTAGTTTCACGTTAGAACACAGGACCCTCAGGTCGTCTAGTTTCACGTTATAACACAGGAGCCCTCAGGTCGTCTAGTTTCACGTTAGAACACAGGACCCTCAGGTCGTCTAGTTTCACGTTAGAACACAGGACCCTCAGGTCGTCTAGTTTCACGTTAGAACACAGGACCCTCAGGTCGTCTAGTTTCACGCTATAACACAGGACCCTCAGGTCGTCTAGTTTCACGTTATAACACAGGACCCTCAGGTCGTCTAGTTTCACGTTATAACACAGGACCCTCAGGTCGTCTAGTTTCACGTTATAACACAGGACCCCTCAGGTCGTCTAGTTTCACGTTAGAACACAGGACCCCTCAGGTCGTCTAGTTTCACGTTATAACACAGGAGCCTCAGGTCGTCTAGTTTCACGTTAGAACACAGGACCCCTCAGGTCGTCTAGTTTCACGTTAGAACACAGGACCCCTCAGGTCGTCTAGTTTCACGTTATAACACAGGAGCCTCAGGTCGTCTAGTTTCACGTTATAACACAGGACCCTCAGGTCGTCTAGTTTCACGTTAGAACACGTGTCATAGAAGCAGAGCGTTCGTCAGGCCTTCCAGGCACTTTAACACAGTGTCATGTGTATAAGCTGCCACTAGGGGGCAGAGTGGCTAACAATGACTGAGTTAGTTAGTGACATTGGGTCATCGTAGAGGTGCTTGACATCTAAAACATGTGTAATGATCATCCATTCATGTGATAATATAAAGTTAAAATGTGTTCTGAATTCTGTAAAATGGTAACTTGTGTCCCAAGAGGTACTGGGTCCACAGTAGGGAGCCACTGCTGAACACACACGGTACCATCACTACAGTCAGACACTGCTAAATGAAATTCAAGGACATTCAAGTACTTTTCCAAGCACTCTTTTATTTTAAAATGGCATTTCAGGGCGGCTACGTGGCGTAGTGGGCAAGGCGCTCACCACGAATGCGGAGACGCTGGGCTCGCCTGTTCGAGCCCAGCGCTCCACATTTGCTTTCAGTTTAGCTGGTCGTTCATACTAATACACATTGGCCGTATTAGGGGGTGGGAAACTGATGGGTGGGGATCGGGCGTTGTGAACAGCGACTCCTACAGGTCGGTTGGTGCGCCTGCGCAGTAGAATCAGGAAGTGTCGGGGGCAGCGTGAGCCTCCCACGCGTTACTCCTCGCCACTGAGAGATCGAGCTGCGCAGGTGAAAAGATGCGACTGCTGTTACCTCAAGTACCGGAGGGGACTTGTGCTATGTATGACTTAGTCCACATTGCAGCCGGCTTGTGGGAGGCAAGAAACAGCGTCCGTGACAGGGGAGGGTTGAATTGGATGATACGAAATTGGGATGGGAGAAAATATAGAAAATGGGAGAAAAAGTGGATAAAAAAAAAAGGGCATTTCAAAAGATACAATTCACATTTAAATGCTCTTTTTTTATATAATTTTTTTTGATCCAATATGTATGGCTTAAAAACCCATTTCCGACAACTAGTTTAAATAAAAACACTTTAAATAAAAACAATTCTATTTCTTGATTCAGAACTATTTGATCATGGATGAACAAAACTTTCAATGCGAATGGTTGATTTGCATTTCAAGGACTTTTTAAGCACCTTGTTAAAAGGGGCTCGTTTTCAAGGAATCCGAGGCCTTGACTTATTTTTTTGTAAAAAATCAAGCACTTCAAGGACCTTGTGCGAACCCCGTTGACAATACATGACATCGTTACGACACAAAGGAGATGTGGAGGAAAGCCAAGTGACAGTGACTGCATGTAAACAGGAATGTTCCCCACCTGACACACTGTGGGTCAGTCATGTGATCCCGCTGGGGGGTCGAGGGGCGCGGCAACCGTGGCAACCAGGGGGGGGCCACAGCTGATGTGATCATCACAGACAGATTGATTACGCCCCCCCCCCCCCCCCCTCAGCAGCTGTCAGACTGAAACAGACGCGCTCGTTTGGACACGTGTCCCTTTTCCTCTCACACAGTGACTCATGAGGTAGAGTGAGCGCTCGTCTGGTAATCAGAAGGTTCCTGGTTTGATTCTGGTTTGAGCAAGACACTTAACCCCTAACTGCTCCCTGAGCAAGACACTTAACCCCTAACTGCTCCCTGAGCAAGACACTTAACCCCTAACTGCTCCCTGAGCAAGACACTTAACCCCTAACTGCTCCCTGAGCAAGACACTTAACCCCTAACTAAAAGTTATTTATTATAACTTTTTGAAAGCTTGGAGCTAGTTTAGAAAACAGACGCATCATTGTCTAATATGTGTCAATAATAATAATAATAATTCATTTTATTTATATAGCGCTCCTCAATGACCCGAAGTCGCTGACAGTAGGTATAGGAACGTAGTAAAAACAAAGAAACAAAAAAGGAACATGAGACCATGGGGGAAACAGGGGAAAGCAGCGTGATATAACACAAAAAGACAGAGAGACAGGAACAGACATCAATCAGGTTGGAGGGGGGGGGGGGGGGGGGGGGGGGGTTATAGGTGGGGAAGGTTGAAGGCTATATAGGGAGAACAGGTGGGTTTTGGGGCGAGCTTTGAAGGTGGAGAGTGTGGGGGAGTCTCTGATGGAGTTCCAGAGTCGGGGCGCAGTGCGAGAGAAGGCCTGGTCACCAACGTTTTGAGTTTGGATGACGGGACAGTGAGGGAGGCAGTGGAGGAGGACTGGAGGGAACGGGTGTGGCGGTAAGGGAGAAGGAGGTCAGACAGGTAGGGGGGGGGGGGGGGGGGGGCAGGCTACGGAGGGCGTTGCTCTGTCCTCTCTTCCACTGTTTCCTGTTCAATGCTAACCCTTTGGTAGTGTGATAGTAAAGGGTTAACCTTCTGTAGTGTCGCAGTGAAAGGGTTAACCGTTTGGTAGTGCGGCAGTGAAAGGGTTAACCTTCTGTGTGTTGTCGCAATGAAAGGGTTAACCGTTTGGTGGTGCGGCAGTTAGGGATGGGTACCGAATTCTGTACTTTTGAGGTACCGAACCGAAACACGTCGGTACTACCGAGTATCGATTCAAGTGAGATACAAAAAAAGAAAAAAAAAATCTTTTTTTTTTACCTTTTTTCTTTTCATGTCAACGTTCACACTTACAATATATGCTTACCTAGGATTTGACTTGATTCAACAACAAAGCAGTCGGAGCAATGGCAAGCCGAAAACTGTCGAAATTGAAGTTGAAGTTTGGATATTTTTTTTTCACGACTGAGGTAGGTAAATAAAATTTCTTGAGACTAAAGTACCGAAAAAAGGTACCGTTGGGTACCGGTATCGATTCACAGGTACCGGTACCGTATCGGTTCAAATGTGAAAGGTACCTATCCCTAGCGGCAGTGAAAGGGTTAAACCAACTGCACAACCGTATACACGGAACACCTGGGAGAAACTCGATATGAGTGCAGTTCGTTTACCATTAGATACAGTGACAAATACTGACACATACTGACACACACTAGGGCTGACCCCCACTAGTAGAATAGTCGACTAATTTCCCAAAGTCGGGGCCGCGACCCCCAGTCGCCACCAACATTTTTTATTTGTTTTGCAGTCAGGCCACTGAACTTAGAAGCAGGCCAGGCCAGTGTTTCTAGTTGCAGCAGCGCAATAGTTAGATAACCTAGGTGGGGAACAACCAGGAGATCACTGCAACTCACACAAGTTGGAGAACTATCTCTCTCTCTCTCTCTTGCTCTCACACACACACACACACACAAAGGGAGCCGCATGTGATTGGTGGAGGCGGGACCCTTACAGAAAACTGTTGTTGCTAATCATTGACACATGCTAGCCTGTAATAATCCCCCCCAGAAAAATCTACTTTGCATTTGATATATTGCAAATATATGCCATCACACACACTGGCATTTAAAGGGTTAGAATTATAAAATGAATATGTGGTGTTATGATCAGGGCTGAAGTTTAATAAGATTGTATTTTTTATCAATTACAAAAAAACTGAAAATCAAATCTGTGTTTTTGCTATATTTTGCACTATATTTCCTGGCCTGAATGATTTCCCCAGCCCTGGTTAAAAGCCTCCAATGCTTATTAGTGTGTGTGCGTTTGAACGTTTGCATGTTTCAACCATACATTTCCATTTATAAAAAAAAATAATAATAATAATATATATATTTTACCTCCTATAATAGTGGGGGTCGCGGCTCTCTGACACCGTTATTTGGGGGTCGCGGCCTGAAAAGTTTGGGAACCCCTAATCGATCGAAAGGAGCCGTAGTCGACTGCCAACCTCTTAGTCGAATACAAAAAAAAATAATAAAAAAAAAATAAACTTTATTATAATTTTCTTTTTTTTATAAATCATTCTTTCCAAAAGCAAAGCGACCTAGAAGCGTGGCTAACGCTAATGGCACAGATACCAGAGGCTAACTGCCTAAGAAAACAGGCACAGAGGCACTGAAAGAGGATTTCACCCATCTAATGAACACACTAGACTAGACAAATATCAAGATGTATCCATCAGTGGACCAATTGCATGCTTTCGCAGAGGACAAGAAGCCTTCCGTCGACTCCTTCAGACATGCCATGGCATTCATAATTCATCCAGCCTCCCTCCGCTGCTGCAGCTGGACCCTGTTTGATATTGCAATGCCTCAATACCGCCGCCTGGTGGATGTCGGGCGAGTTACACGCCAAGCCAAACCGGAAGTGGCGCTCGGTGCATCGAAGAAATTCCTCCGGCAGTAATATCTTGTAACGTGGGTCTAGATACACACTTGAGTGCATTGGGATCGCTTTCGAAACGCAATAATCAATATGATTTCGGCGTTTATTGCGTCATACAAACGGGAGATGGATCTAGCAGATCAACGTCAAATAATTGGAATATTTTTTCTCCAGTAAGAGGAATCTAACGTTATTTTCAGCCCGATTGTTTATTAATTTCACGGCAATCCATCTGATCAACGTATGGTTTGGTTTGGTTTGGCAACAAAACATATACAGATTATTACTCTATTATACATTTTTGTCAAGGATAGGAACGAAAAAGGCGCAATGACTTATTTACATCGTTGTCCTTGGAAGTCAAGGATGCTTGAAACAACACATACAACTCATTACAGGAAATCAATCACAATTATTACATTTGCATAGTAATAATGGCACAACCCTAAATTAATACAAACAAAGCACATTTGTTGTTACAATGTTCTTCTAGCCGAGAGTCCGTGTGTCTCAGGAAGCACCCCAGGGGGGGGGGATTTGGGGGTTGGGAGGGAGGACGGAGAGTGGTTCTGGCCTAAACTAATTACAGTTGCTATTAGTTGGTATCAGAGGGGAGGGGGTAAGAAAAGACGCTACTGACGATCAAGGAATTATAAACGACCCCCCCCCCCTTTCCTTCACGCATGATGAAGCATAATGTATACCGATCATATACATTTGAATTTTTTTATATAGCATGTATAGGAAAGAAACGCCAATCGATAATCTATCATATGCGTCAGGGCCTATAACTCTCATTTTAGGAATTACTGCAGAAAACCTTAAAAACACACTTATATTCACGACGGTATTAACACGACAATGTATGAATGAAAAAATATAACGTTCCCACATCCGGAACGATAGATACCCGATGTTGAATGGGCCATAGTAATGTCGATATAGCTATAATATTTCTAAAGTTATAGCCCTGCAAAGAAGGTAAACATCTCCATAGGGTTACAGCACTGGCAGACTGGGCCCAAGGATGGGTACAATGCATGGCGGACAATGTGTTAACACTTTGAGTGCCAGCCACGGCATAATTTGTTAGTTCATGCCAACCGTTGAGTGCCAGGAACGAGATATGCAGTTTTTTTAATCGTTATTTTTTTTATTAGCGATTTCCATTCATATTTCATCAATCTAGCCTCACGTTACCACTGGTATTCTCTCTGAGCTCGAATTGGGAAAATACCGCCCCCTATCGTCTCTCCGGATGGTACTGCACCCCATTGGATTAGACTGAATGAAACGCATGGCAAAAAAAGAGTCCGGAATCCACATTTTACTTCTCAGGCAAGTAACCCGAGCCGATTGAACTCATTGTGGACCATCAGAACAGCATGGAATATATGTTTCCAGTACCCAGCGTTGGATCAATAAACGTGATCGATATTTGGAATGGCGATCAGGAATTGGAATAATCTTTTTGGAGAACATCTGATCTGAGGTAAGGAATCTATTTTACCAGTATTGGGATAATCAGAGCTGTTTTCACGTATATATCAATGTGTGTGGCTGTGAGTGTGTGTAGCTGATCAGGAAATAAGAAAATACATTTTTCAGCCCGCTTCTATAGCGTGCATAAGTACACATATACTATCGATAATCTAGCGTTTATTTGAAAACGATTCATAAATAGGCCGAAAAATTACAACGTGTTTGTGTATTACAGTAAAGCGCGATTCCTGCAGAATCATTTTTTCCCCCTGAAAGTTTCAAAAAATGAGCGTTTTTCAAAATGGTATAAAACGGAAATGAACCGATTAAAAAACAATCCGTTTCGACAATGTTGACTGCAAACAAGTCATTGATAAGCGACGGTCGTATTAGACACATAGCCATAATTTAAGATATAGTTTATGCGTTCGCAAATATGAGAGCTATTTGTCATTGAAGTGGGTGGTGGCACGAAACGGGGTAAATAGGACACGGAGGCTGGCACTCAAACTGTTAAGCAATATTATATATTTTTTAATTTAAATTTTTTTTTAATAGTCGACTACAAATCGACTATACAAATCCTTAGTCGGGGACAGCCCTAACACACACACACACACGCACACAGAGATTGGGGGGGGTAATAGATTACAAATCATGGGAAAACAGTTAATCGGATTACAAAGAAGGTGAGTAATCCTTTACAGTCGCTGTACAAACCACAGTAATCAGATCATACATACAGTAGGTGAGATTCCGTTTGATAATATGGCTGGAGAAGATGATGAAAATACAATCATTCAAATTATCTGGGATGAACAATCCGTCTAAATTCCTATTCCATGTTTCACAGGCAGCACTATAATACAAGAGGTAATTGAATGCAATCCTCCGATCACAACCTGGTAATCCTGTGGATTATGTTCATGCGTCTTGTTAGTAGGGGTCATATCATGTCATCACTGTACAATGCAACATAAATGTAGTAAAAAAAAATTATGTAAATGCTAATTTATCATACCTACTCTGAAATCAAAACCATGGAATGTTTTGCGCAGAAGATGAAAGCTAAGGTATAATGAGATGCTGAGGTGAGATTGTTTTCTGTGTGTGTGTTTTTGTGTGTGAGTGTGTTTTTCTGTGTGTGTGTTTTTCTGTGTGTGTTTCTGTGTGTGTGTTTCTGTGTGTGTCTGTTTTTTTTTTCTGTGTGTGTGTTTTTCTGTGTTTCTGTGTGTGTGTGTGTGTGTGTGTGTGTAAATGTGTGTGTGTATGTGTGTGTAAATGTGTGCGTGTGCGTTCCGTGGAAATCATTGGTTTCAAGGTGGGTTTGTTTTCAGCTCACTAATCCAGGCATGTGCAGAGGGGGGGGGGGGCTTTGGGTGCCCAAGCACTTGCCCAAGTGACCCTTGATGACCAAAGTGCCCTTTTTTGGCAAGGTTTTTTTTGTTTTATCTTTTTATGTTATTATTATTTTATAAAAAAATTTGTAAAGAGCAATGCCCATGGTCCTCATCAAGAATAATTGTAATATAGGGCGGCTGGGTGGCGCAGCGGACATTGCGCTCGTCACCAATGCAAGAGACTCCGGCCGGAGTGATGACTGGAGTGCTGGACGTCCCGTGACGACACCCACCCAGGATGCGACCCCCCTCTGCGTGCCCCCCTGTCTCCCTGTCTCCGGCTGTCTCGGAGTGATGACCAGAGTGTAGAACGTACCGGGAGGACACACCCCTGTGCTTCAACTGGAGCCGCTATCAGTTCTATCTTTAATCTTAAAACATTTTCAGTTGTTATCACTATCAGCTCTATATTAAATTTTTCAAAATGTTCAGTTGCTATCGCATGCACTCATCTGTGTTTCACTACACACATGGGTGCATGCTTACCAACTGTTCGCCTGTTTTTAATGCAACACTACTATCACCGACATCTAAGAAGGGAGATACCCCCTTGAATGGCCCTTCTAAGGTTTCTCTCCTCCACACTGCCTGTGGTGCATTTTTTCCTATTGTTAGGTTTTAGTGAGTTTTTCCTTACCTTCGCGTGGGGTATGTCTGGGAGTGTTGCATGCATGCATGCATGCATGCATGCATTTATTATTTATTTTGAGTTTATTATAATTTTTTGGACCTTATGGTATTCTTGTTTTTTCTTGACTTACGGTGTTTTTTCTTCTTGACTTGTTTAAAGAAGACGTGTCTCTGTTAAGCACTTTGAGTTGCACTCAGTGTATGAAAGGTGCTATATAAATGAAGATTATTATTATTATTATAAAGAGACTCCGGTTTCAAATCCGGGTGTCAGCGTTGCCTCCGGCTTGGGCCAGCCGACATACTAACTCAATTGGCAGAGTTAGCGGGTGGAAGTCGATGGGTGGTAATCTGGACGTTGTGGACAGCGACTCCTACAGGTCGGTTGGGGGACGCCTGCACAGCAGAGACAGGAAACGGTGGGGGTAGTGTGAGCCTCCCACATGTTACACCTCGCCAATGAGAGTCCGCGCTGGCAGGTGAAAAGATGTGACAGGCTGCCTCCTCGTGTACCGGAGGGGACACGTGATGCAAGGCTTCTATCCTCCCTACAACCGACCAGTGGGGGGCATAGTCGAGCAACGTTCAAGACAGGGGAGGGGAGAATTGGAAACGTGAAATTGGGATGAGAGAAAAAAATAGAAATTAAGGAGAAAAAGTGGATAAAAAAAATAATAATAATTGTAATAATATTATAAATTAATATTTCAATGCCTGTCTGTCTGAGGTGCATGGTTTTCTGTTATGTTGCACGACGCGTCGCCCCTTACTGACGGGCCCATTAGCCAATAGAAATCTTTAATTTTTTGTATCCACTTTTTCTCCTCCTATTTTCTGTGTTTTCCTCCCATCCCAATTTAGTTGTTATGCCAATTCCCCCCTCCCCTTCCAGGTCGTTGCTCGCATGTGCTCCCCACTGGTCGGTCTAGGGAGCCCTGAAGTCTATCACATGCTTCCTCCGATACATAGGAGACAGCCAGCAGCCTCTTTTCACCTGACAGCGAGGACTCTCATTGGTGAAGTGTAACGCGTGGGAGGTCACACTACCTTCACCATCTCCCTCCCTCGCTGTGCAGGCGCCCTGACCGACCTGTAGAAGTCGCTGTTTTACAACGACCAGATCACCACCCACCGGCTTCCCTCCCGCTGACACCACCAATTGTGTCAGTATGACGACCGCCCAAGCCGGAGGCACCGCTGACAGCTGGATTCGATACCAGTGTCTCTGGGGTGGTAGACAGACGCTTAGTCCGCTGCGCTACCCGGCCGCCTTAGCCAATAGAAAATCTATAATACATTTTGATAAATCCCCAACTATTTTAAGGCATAATCATATAGTATGACCAGTGTGTGGAAATCCAACCTCCTCCGTCAAATCAAGCTCAACTTCTTTCATGCAACAGTTGAGTCTGTCCTTTTGTATGGCAGTGAATGCTGGACCTTGAAGCCCACCCTGCAGAAGTCCTTGGATGGGCGCTACACCAGAATGATGCGTGTGGTGCTCAACATCAACAGGGATGAGCATGTCACTAATGCAAACTTGTATGGGGGGGGGGGGGTGCTAAAGGTGAGCGAGAAAGTGGCAGTCAGGAGAATGAGGCTGGCAGGTCACTGCCAGAGACACCATGAGCTGCCAACCAGCAAACTTGTGCTGTGGGAACCAACAGACTGGCATCGATCACGAGGACGTCCCACGTTAACCTACGTGGACGTACTTCCGTGTTACATTCTCTGAATATTGGTTGATAATGCTATAGTTTGGCTGGTTACGTTACGCTGTAGTTGTTCTATTTTTTTTTAAATGTGAGCACCTGCCCCCCTAACGGTCTCTGCACAGCCCTGCGCTAATCTTACCAACTCTTGTATGCGACTAACTCATTGAAACCTAATATATGTCATTTAAAAGGTGCTATAGATATTTTATATAAAATGTTTTAGTAAATCATAAAAAGAAAACAGCCACAGAGCTTTTAGAAATGTATTGCTTTTCCCTCCAAATAAACGATTGTATCAGTTAACCCTTTCACTGCCACATGACAGAAGGTTAGCCCTTTACTATCACACAACCGACGGCGATGCTCCATCATTAGCTCCGCAAATGCGGAGCTAATGATGGAGCATCGCCGTCGGTTGTGTGATAGTAAAGGGCTAACCTTCTGTATTGTCACAGTGAAAGTTAACCGGCTGTCGTGTGGCAGTGAAAGGGTTAAAGAATGTTGGCTGGTCCAAAATGAATAATGTTGTTTACATGTCGCAGCCATGCATCCCCTCCCGACTTCAAGTGTCAAGTTTCAAGTTTCTTTATTAGTTGTCATACAAAAGTACAGAATACTTTTATATAAAAATGCTTCTTTCTGTTTTGCTCCAGAGATTGTGCTAGATAAAAATAGATAAGTATAAAATAGAAGTCAAGTACGTAGACAAAAGTGTTCAATATATACATATATACAAAACGTCCTGATTGGATAAGTGACATGCTGGTGCTCGACATCTAGTGGTTGAATGTTTTCTATGCTGTTCAATAGACCTGTCGCTAAACCACGCCCATAAATAGAATTTGTCCAATCATATCACAGCAAAATCCTCGCTGCACAAACCTGGGTCAACTAGGATTGTAGGCTGTATCAAACCAGACGGCTTTGATCGAAACCACTGTCAAGAGTTCAGTTTTATGTTATTATCTACATAATATCCGATGGTGAAACGCTGTGCGTGGGGTACCTGTAATTCGGACACCAGGTACCCTGAAAGACTGGATGGAGGAGTATATTTCATACCTTTTCCGAAGCCCAAACGAAAAGTGCAAGCGGTGGATTCTACTGTGTCGTCGACCACATACACAACTGAATGTGAAGACCATTACCAAGGACACTTATGTTTGCTCAAAGGTGATTGATTGATTGAATTGATTGATTGAATTGATTGATTGATTGAAAAGTTTATTAACAGATTGCAGAATGGGTACAGTACAGTACAGCTCAATACATACAATTGTTAAGGGGATGCAGACCAGAGAAAGACTTTCGTCTTGTTTACATCAGGGTCCCCCATTTTCAATTCATCATAACATATATGACATACATGACATACAGATAGACAGTACTGCTACATCTATACATTTATGACATATCAGATTTGCAAATACAGTACTGTTTGTGATACAAAAGTGTCCAGAAAAGGAGTGTATATACATTTGGCGTAGAAACTGTACATTGGAGGAGGTTGGATGGGTGGGGTGGGGTTGGGTGGGTTGGGTGAGGGCTGTACATTGGAGGTGGGGGGGGGGGGGGGGGTGGGGGGGTTTGGGTAGGGGACACACACACATTTTACACTGTACATTGGAATACTGACAAAGCCTTACTTGGTCATTTACTGTACAACTAGGTTAGGACATTTGTAGGGGCCAGTTTCGAATTGCAGTCTCACGTAGGTGTTTTTTGAGAGTGTTTTTGAAAGTGGGTAGTGATTCACATTCCTTTACAGCTTTAGGTAGGGCGTTCCACATTGATGTGGCATAATTGCGAAACGTGTTTAGTCCCTTGTTTGAGCCGAATCTGGGTTTTACATGATTTGTGGAGCTCCCTCTGGTGTTGTGATCGTGGTATTCACTGACCTTTGGGAAGTATTTTGACATGTACATGGGTACCTTGGTCGCGTAGTGTATCTTGTAGACCAGGCCCATTGCAAGTTGCTGTACTCTGTCGTCTACTCTAAGCCATCCTAGGTTGTCAAAGTGGGCAGGGGTGAGGTGGGTTCTAGGAGTCAGGTCAAGTAGTAGTCTGACTAGCTTGTATTGAGATGTTTGTAATTTGTTTTTTTAGTGCCTTTGAGGTGCTTTGGTACCATGAGGTGCAAGCATAGTCGTAGTACCCTTGAATGAGTGCTCCTGCTAGAGTCTTCAGGGTATTCTTGTTTACCAGAGAGGAGATCCGGTACAAGAATCGCGTTCGTTGGTTGACTTTTTTTATTACATTGGATGCCATTTTGTCACAGGAAAGATTAGCCTCTAGGATGGAACCCAGGTAGGTAATTTCATCTTTCCTTGTGATAATATTGTCACCCACTGTAACCGAGAAGCCGTCGGTCTTGCTGAGTTTGTTATTTGAACCGAAGAGAATGGACTCTGTTTTGCCCATGTGTAATGATAGTTTGTTGTCGGCGAGCCATATGCAGATTTTGCCTAGTTCCGAGCTGAGGGCTTTTTCAACCTGTAACTTGTTCTTGTCAGAGACCAGCAGGGCTGAGTCGTCCGCAAACAGGAACAAGTTGCAGTCACAAGCTGACGACATATCATTTGCATAAATTAGGAATAGTAGCGGTCCTAGTATGCTTCCTTGTGGAACACCACAGCTCACTGTGAGGGGGGGGGATAGGGTACCGTTTACTTCCACCATCTGTTCCCTCCCCTCCAGGTAGGATTGTATCCAGCTCACTGATAAACTATCAAAACCAATTGCTTTTAGCTTGTCAATCAGAATGGTGTGATTGACAGTGTCGAAGGCCTTTTGTAGGTCCAGCATGACCAGGTAAGGTAAGGTCAATTCATAAAGACATAATATTTGACGGCATGTATTAGAAACGTAGACCAAACTATTAGTTTGCTAATGTTTGACTTTGACTGCGAACTAGCTATTGTATATCCAGCCTAGTTAGCAGCTACCATTACCAAGGACACTTATACGTTTGCTCAAAGGTAAGGTCAATTCATAAAGACATAATATTTGACGGCATGTATTAGAAACGTAGACCAAACTATTAGTTTGCTAACGTTTGACTTTGACTGCGAACTAGCTATCGTATATCCAGCCCAGTTAGCTAACATTAGCAGCTAGCTAACGTTAGCTGCCAACATGTAATGATACCGCAGATATTTCTGCATCATAAGGTTATCTTTCTGCATCATAACGTTAGCTTATACTCTGGACTGGATTGATAGCAGGGCTAGTACTAGTAGAGCCAGCTAGTGGTAAAGCTCCAAGGTGTGAATGGAACTGTGTGAATGTGAGGGCTTTGCTGAAAAAGAGCATTCATGCTCAGCGAACCTACCTTGGTAAATAAAGGTTATATACAGAACCATAACCTAGCCCCAACCATAACCATAAGCTAACCCTGACCACACTCTAACGCTGACTGTAGCCACTAGGTTTATTCCAAAAGGCCACAGATGAGTGTGAGTGTATCAACCGGTTTGTAGGAATCAATCAAATCCACTTTGAGCTGCATTTTATGTATGAAAGATGCTCCATAAATGAACTATTATTATTATAGACATGCTTAGCTAATACTCAGCTTTTTGTGTTTTTTCACAGAATGGGGTGTGCTGGAGATGTTACTGCCTCTCCCCCTCATCCCTCTCCCCTTATCCATCACCCCTCTCTCCTCCCCTCTTACTCCAGATGAGGAGTGCCGGCCTGTGGAGCAGGCTCCCCGGAAGGTGGACATTACTAGAAAGCTAAAGAATGCTTAAAATTTAATAGGAATGTTAGAGGTTCTAGAAGGTGCTACTATGACATCCAACAACGTTCCAGAATGATCGGGCAGAACTAAGGTTCTAGAATGTACTGCCATGACATCATCACACACGTTCCAGACTGTTCGGGCGGCACTAATTTTCTAGAATGTTCCTAACAATAGGTCTGTGGGTGAATTATGTACCATTACAATCACTACAGTACTGTATTAAGTTTCAAAAGTAAAAGTACAGTACATATTCTATAGGGTGTTCTTGTATTTCAGTGCATTCAACCCTCGATTGACCTGAAGGTTGTTAAAGTGGTCCAGTTATGCTGCTCTGTGTCCCTCAGATTGCTGGTTTACAATGTTAAAGTACTTAATCTTCATCAACAGTTGCTGATATTGCACATTAATCCACAATGGAGGTACTAGAAGAATATAATGTTAAATTACCATAGATGTATCACAACAACACATGATATTGTTCGCTATTCCAGTTTATATCGTACATCCATTTGTGTAACTGTAAATCCATGTATATTTATTGTATATATTAAAAATAGTGGCTATTTATGTACACTTTAGTTGTGGGTTTTCTTTTCTAATCAGAGTGATCTATCTTGAGAATGTGTTGTATATGCATTTATTTATATTTATATTAAATATAACTTATACTTAGTTATAAGAAAAGTTATAAGAAAAAGAAAATGTCCTGCTGTACCCATATACTGTGATTTACAGGTATTTTGGTAAATGGCTGTATTTATATAGCGCTTTTATCCAAAGCGCTTTACAATTTGTTTCTCACATCTTACCCATTCACTCACATTCACACACCGACGGTGGAGGCAACCATGCAAGGTGCCAACCTGCTCATCAGTGTCTTGCTCAAGGACACTTCGACACGCTGCCCGGGAGGAGCGAGAATCAAACCGGGAACCTCCGGATTACCAGACGACTGCTCTACCTCCCAAGCCACTGTCGCCCCCTATTATTAGGTCTATTTTATTATTAGGTATTTTTACTTTGGTCTCTATCCAGGGTATCTGCAGGTTTAGCCCAGTCATATTTAATGCTTTTTAAGACTTTTTAATGCCACTCAGAATTAAATTTAATACCAATTTCACAATAACAAAATGACAAAAATCATGCAACGACACCAATTAGTTTAAGTTTAGGGACACATTGGTCCAAAGATGTTTATTAAAACATAACTTGGAAACTTAAAAATCTTGAACTTAAAGGAGTAACTGGATTGGATGAATTTCAACAAAGGGGTGACCAAACATAAATAGCAAATATAACAAAATATACCAGCGGCCAAGCAGCAAGTGCAACAGCCACTGTCAGAACACATAACTATTACCACCCTCCCCAGGGTATCAAAAAAGTCAACCAACAAACAAGATTCTTGTGCCGGATCTCCTCTCTGGTAAACAAGAATACCCTGAAGACTCTAACAGGAGCACTCATTCAAAGGTACTACGACTATGCTTGCACCTCATGGTACCAAAGCACCTCAAAGGCCCTAAAAACAAGATTACAAACATCACAAAACAAACTGGTCAGACTACTGCTTAACCTCACTCCTAAAACCCACTTTACCCCTGCCCACATTCAAAAACCGCTCTTAAAAAGCACCTACGGGAGGCTGCAATTAGAAACTGGGCACCGTAAATGTCCAAACCCCCCTCACCCCCCCTCCTAATGTACAGTCTCCTCCCCATCATATGTATATATTTTCTGTTAGGATCTCTGGGTAACAGTACTGTATATTTGCATATCGTATGTCACAATTGTAACACTACAGTACTATATAGTATACCTGTATGTCATGTATGTCCCTATGCCATAAATGTCATGATGTCATGTATGTTGAGTATGTCATAAATGTCATGTCACTATAATTGAAAATGGGGGACCCCGATGTAAACAAGACACACGTCTTTCTCTGGTCTGCATCCCCTTAACAATTGTGTGTATTGAGCCGTACTGTATTGTACCCATTCTGCAATCTGTTAAATAAAGTTTTCATTCATTCATCCAGTTGTTTTGTTTTTGTGGTTTTGGTTGAATGAATACTTTGTTTAACAGATTGCAGAATGGGTACAATACAGTACGGCTCAATACACACAATTGTTAAGGGGATGCAGACCAGAGAAAGAAGTTTGTCTTGTTTACATCAGGGTCCCCCATTTTCAATTCATAGTGACATTTATGACATACTCAACATACATGACATTTATGGCATAGGGACATACAGGTATATAGTACTGTACCGTTACATTTGTGAGTGACATATAAGATATGCAAATATACAGTACTGTTACCCATAGATCCTAACATACATGGGAGGATACTGTACGTCATTAGGAGGGGGTGGGTGGGAGGAAAAAATACATAGTGGGTGAAGCTCTCATCGAACATAAACACAAACGTGTCCTTGTTTACATCCGTGAATAGATTATTTTCAAGTTAAGACCTCAGCTTCAAGCTTTGGCATGGAGCCGAATGTTATCCGGACTTCTGTTGGTGCAGATGTTATAGTCCTACCTGAGATGGCGCAGCTGGTGTGGAGGCAGGCGGGGCCGAAAATAAATGCGAAATAGTAGTTTGCAGGCGGTTTTTGCAGAACGCTCAGCATGTGCGACTCGACTGCTCTTTTTTTTTTTGCAGCGGGGCTTGTAATGGTCTTTGACTGGGACCAACCATCGCGCAAACAGTGGATTGTCGAGCGAGTTCTCGTTAAATTGGCACTTAGTTTCCCATATTAACGAGTGCAAATGCTAAACTAAACTAAACGTAACGTTAGCGTTAGAGTTGTTCCGATACCGATACCAGTATCGGAAATGCCGCCGATACTGCCTAAAATGCTGGTATCGGTATCGGCGAGTACCCTCTAATGTTGCGCTCCGATACCATGACGTAATTTATCAACAACACTGCGGACGTTGGGCTCTGTAGATACTTTATATACTCATACTTCGCTGGGTGAGCATTATAAAACAAACGTGTGCTTAATCGACCGTGAATTAAAGTGTCAATTGCCATTAACAGCAGAGCAGATACTTTCTTAAAATGCCATTGTCCCGACAGCGCTGTTGACGGGGAGCTCTGATGAGTTCGCTTGGTGGCTGGTGTTATTAGCATTGAACAGCTAACCGAAAGCTAGCTTTGACGTTACCTTGGCTAAAGTTGGGGCTATTCACATAATCCAGCAATAATGGCTGCAGATCTGCAAGCAAAGTACAGCAAGTTGGCAAAGGAGTATTCCAAGTTAAATCACAATGTCACCGGCAGTAACGTTACAGTCTTTCCATATAGCGGTAGCTCATGCTAGCTAACATAGCTCACGGTAACGTTGTCATTGCACAATTGCACGTCGCGTACACAATTAATGACATGTTGCGGACAGCCATATCGGCGACAATGTTTAGCTTTTAGTGCCAAATGATAAGAGTCTGAGGCGGAGTCTCAAAAGAGAATGTTGAATATTTATTGTGCAAAAATCACAACAACAGAGCCTCTGGTACTAAACGGAGCCTTCTTGTGGAAGCAAGTGCAGCAACGAATAATGTCCGTGTGGAACTAATGTGCCAACAACCTTTCCGTGGGTGAACTCATTGAGATAGTTTTCAATTACTGATACTAATACTAATCTATACAATCACCTGTTGTTGAATAAATACCATTACTTTATAGTTATTACTAAAAAAAACAGTATATATAAAACAGTAGCTGTATTTAAAAAAAAAAACGTTTTATAATTTATATAATATATTTTTTTATTTTTTTAATGTATGCACTGGTATCGGATAAGTATCGGTATCGGCCGATACCCAAAGCTTAGGTATCGAAATCGGATCGGAAAGGAAAAAATGGTATCGGAACATCTCTAGTTAGCGTTATCGCTTCGCCTTGCTAACGTTAGCTAGACTCCGTTGCTGAAATGGTTCCCCGGGCCCGGCCAACACATTACACAAGGAGTTGTGTTGGTTCCGCCCCATTCCGGTCTGCGTGATGCTACAATGAAAAGTCAAACTTTATCTCCCGTTAACAGTTTTCCCCCAGATTTCATAATAAAACATAAGATGACATGGCATTTTATCTTTCCTTTCTATGGCATTTTTAAGACCTCTGAAAATGGATTTAAGACATTTTAAGACAAACTAAGGCCTTAATAATTGATAAACTAATTTAAGACCTTTTAAGACTTTTTAAGGATCCGCGGACACCCTGCTATCACTATACATTTATAGTTAGTGTAATCAATCATTTGACCTGATGTACACTAGAATGTGCAGCATACCATTCTCTGACGTCTCACCCCTTTATGGAGGAGGATTGTTGGCAAGTGACAGCTCTCACTTTTTTCCTCATTCTAGTGACTAGTAGTGACACAACTGTCGGGTCTAGCTCGTATACTGCATTGGACCACTAAACTAAATATCAGCAATAGTAATAATCATGGATTATCGTCATAGTTCTTGTAATCTTCAATCAAGTCAACTGTAAGTAATGCGACGTTATCTATAGCTAATGCTTGCATCACCATGGAGGTCTATGTGTATCTCATGAACGTACTTTTCCACTGCATATTGTAACCCTCTCTGTCTGCTTCTAGATGAAATATTTGTCTTATCTTTAAAAAACAGGTCTATTACCTGCTGTGGCATAGCCCCTTTCGTGACTGTGAAGCAAGGCTTGCATCACAGTCAGGAAAGGGGCTGCCTGTAGCCATCGTCAACGAGAGTCATCCACGGTCGGCTTAGCTTTACCGAGTTTTCAAAGGGGGCGTGGTTTAGCGACAGGTCTATTGAAAAAGGACAATATATCTTTCACTGAGTGATTTAGCTCAGTACTGGGTGTGGTTGGTTAGTTGCTGTACTGTAGTCAGATTGAGCTCAGTAGTGGGTGTGGTTGGTTAGTTGCTGTACTGTAGTCAGATTGAGCTCAGTAGTGGGTGTGGTTAGTTAGTTGCTGTACTGTAGTCAGATTGAGCTCAGTAGTGGGTGTGGTTAGTTAGTTGCTGTACTGTAGTCAGATTGAGCTCAGTAGTGGGTGTGGTTAGTTAGTTGCTGTACTGTAGTCAGATTGAGCTCAGTAGTGGGTGTGGTTAGTTAGTTGCTGTACTGTAGTCAGATTGAGCTCAGTAGTGGGTGTGGTTAGTTAGTTGCTGTACTGTAGTCAGATTGAGCTCAGTAGTGGGTGTGGTTAGTTAGTTGCTGTACTGTAGTCAGATTGAGCTCAGTAGTAGGTGTGGTTAGTTAGTTGCTGTACTGTAGTCAGATTGAGCTCAGTAGTAGGTGTGGTTAGTTAGTTGCTGTACTGTAGTCAGATTGAGCTCAGTAGTGGGTGTGGTTAGTTAGTTGCTGTACTGTAGTCAGATTGAGCTCAGTAGTGGGTGTGGTTAGTTAGTTGCTGTACTGTAGTCAGATTGAGCTCAGTAGTGGGTGTGGTTAGTTAGTTGCTGTACTGTAGTCAGATTGAGCTCAGTAGTGGGTGTGGTTAGTTAGTTGCTGTACTGTAGTCAGATTGAGCTCAGTAGTGGGTGTGGTTAGTTAGTTGCTGTACTGTAGTCAGATTGAGCTCAGTAGTGGGTGTGGTTAGTTAGTTGCTGTACTGTAGTCAGATTGAGCTCAGTAGTAGGTGTGGTTAGTTAGTTGCTGTACTGTAGTCAGATTGAGCTCAGTAGTGGGTGTGGTTAGTTAGTTGCTGTACTGTAGTCAGATTGAGCTCAGTAGTGGGTGTGGTTAGTTAGTTGCTGTACTGTAGTCAGATTGAGCTCAGTAGTGGGTGTGGTTAGTTAGTTGCTGTACTGTAGTCAGATTGAGCTCAGTAGTGGGTGTGGTTAGTTAGTTGCTGTACTGTAGTCAGATTGAGCTCAGTAGTGGGTGTGGTTAGTTAGTTGCTGTACTGTAGTCAGATTGAGCTCAGTAGTGGGTGTGGTTAGTTAGTTGCTGTACTGTAGTCAGATTGAGCTCAGTAGTGGGTGTGGTTAGTTAGTTGCTGTACTGTAGTCAGATTGAGCTCAGTAGTGGGTGTGGTTAGTTAGTTGCTGTACTGTAGTCAGATTGAGCTCAGTAGTGGGTGTGGTTAGTTAGTTGCTGTACTGTAGTCAGATTGAGCTCAGTAGTGGCTCGTAGGGCTACTGACATCGCTGAGGTTACCCAGATGGGGGAGAGTAACACTCGCACCGGTGTGTGCATCTCTGTGAGGACCCTTCTAGCTTAAACGTCAGCGACTTAAAGAGAACATTTCACTTCAGTAGAATCCGTCAGAATGTTTCAGCGGTCTTACCTCTATGATGGAGGCTGCTGGAACATGACGAGTTCTACTGAAGTGAAATATCTCTAAGTCAATTAAGTTTAAATCCCTCACAGAGGGGGCAGCGGTGGCCTAAAGGTTAGAGAAGTAACTAACTCCAGACTAACTGCTCAAAGCTCCAGACTAACTGCTCAGAGGTCCAGACTAACTGCTCAGAGCTCCAGACTAACTGCTCAGAGGTCCAGACTAACTGCTCAGAGCTCCAGACTAACTGCTCAGAGCTCCAGACTAACTGCTCAGAGCTCCAGACTAACTGCTCAGAGCTCCAGACTAACTGAGCTCCAGACTAACTGCTCAGAGCTCCAGACTAACTGCTCAGAGCTCCAGACTAACTGCTCAGAGCTCCAGACTAACTGCTCAGAGGTCCAGACTAACTGGTCAGAGCTCCAGACTAACTGCTCAGAGCTCCAGACTAACTGCTCAGAGCTCCAGACTAACTGCTCAGAGCTCCAGACTAACTGAGCTCCAGACTAACTGCTCAGAGCTCCAAACTAACTGCTCAGAGCTCCAGACTAACTGCTCAGAGCTCCAGACTAACTGCTCAGAGCTCCAGACTAACTGCTCAGAGCTCCAGACTAACTGCTCAGAGCTCCAGACTAACTGCTCAGAGCTCCAGACTAACTGCTCAGAGGTCCAGACTACAGTACAGACGGGGCACGAAATAAACTTTCTGACTCATCGGCCAGTGGCGGGTAGATGGGAAAAATCTACCCACCAAGCATATTTCTTACCAGCCAAAAAAAACGCATTTTTGTGTCACATATATATACAAATTCAGTAAATTTCAAGTAGATAGGGTATTATGTTGAAGAATACACTTAAATAAGAGGCCAGAGTAAAATTTTAAGCAAATTATTTTAATATATTCATTGATGATTGATTAATCAATACATGTAAATTCAATCTTAAGCTTAAATTGTAACCTACTGTTAAACATCATCAGACTCCTCACTCTACCCTCTTTGCAGGATATAACGGAACATAATTAGGGATGCCCCGATCACGTTTTTTGACACCGATACCGATCACCGATCGTCTATGAGCCATATCGGCCGATACCGATCGTTTTTGGTAAAAAAAAATATATATATATATATATATATATATATATATAAAAATAATTATATAAATTATATATATTATATAATCATACTTGTAGTTGTATTATCTGCGAGACATCGCCACCATGCAACAAGTCAAAATGCTCGCTATCTGCAAACAGCTCCACTGTCTGTGTGTATACTAGAGTAGCCTCCAGCTCCAGCAAGGATTCTCCGGCGCTGCAGCTGGACCCTATACTCTACATTCAGCATGCCCTCATGCGATGGAAGCCAGGGGCTCGAATACGCATCGAATCAATGATATAAGACATTGATATCAGGAGCTATCTGTAGCTACTGCTAGCCGGCTAGATAACTTTAAGACAACGCCTCAGTGAACTATTTAGTTTACTGGGACATTTCGTAGTGAGCTAACGTGAGCTAACGTGAGCTACCTAGCCAACGGAGGTATCATGCACTCTTAGACTATTGCTGGAGCATTTGTTGATATCAGGAGCTAACAGTAGCTAGCCGGCTAGATAACGTTAGACAATGCCTCATGTATTAAACTAAAAGTGAATAGTTGACTGGGTCATTTTGTAACGGTAGCTAACGTTAGCTCACGGAGGTCCCACTAGACTAGAGCAGTCAGCAGACTGCCCGATGCAATAGGAGCCTCTGTGTTTACACGGGTTTGGGAGGCGTGTATCCTTTCCGCAACGGAATTCGGTTTCCGGGTTCCTCTGATTGGCCGCAACCCCCACGTGACCCGCCCCCCTATCCACCGCTCTGCCGCTGCCGCGCGCGGCAGAGCGAGCGGCCGCGGACTCGCTCGCTTCCTCAATTTATACGCATGGAAGTATTGACTGAATGAATGAATGAATGAATGAATGAAAACTTTATTTAACAGATTGCAGAATGGGTACAATACAGTACGGCTCAATACACACAATTGTTAAGGGGATGCAGACCTGAGAAAGAAGTTTGTCTTGTTTACATCAGGGTCCCCCATTTTCAATTCATATAGAACGACTACGCCGTAACAAATCATTAAAAAAATATACCGTTAACTGGAATATGTTGTGCCTTTACGCATATGTTGGATTATGTAATTGGTTTGTCATGACAAACAAATAAAAAAATCGCGATTTACCCGCTGGCTACAACAACACACAGTGACTGCATGTAGTCACTGTGTGTTGATGTTGTAGCCACCTCCTCAGAGGCAGGAATACTAAGCTCCCCCTTAAGCTCCAGGAGAGAGGGGAGAGGCTGAAAACCCGCAGTTCTTGCCCGACTGATGGGAGCCGAATCCCCGGATCCGATTTGTCTGATGAATACCCCCAAAACATGGAGGTCCCGAATGCATGGAAGTATTGATTGCGCGGTAACAAATCATTAAAAAAAGATACCGTTAACTGGAATATGTTGTGCCTTTACACATATGTTGGATTATGTAATTGGTTTGTCATGACAAACAAATAAAATATCGCATCGCCGGCTGTCTCTGGCTTGCTCCAGCGGACACCAGAGCTCAACCCGCGGCGAGAATGTGCTGCCGCGAGCGGCATCGCTGAGCTCTGGCTCTGACTACATGCAGTCACTGAGTGTTGTGTTGCTGTAGCCAGCGGGTAAATCGCGATTTTTTTATTTGTTTGTCATGACAAACCAATTACATAATCCAACATATGTGTAAAGGCACAACATATTCCAGTTAACGGTATCTTTTTTTAATGATTTGTTACGGCGTAGTCGTTCTATATGAATTGAAAATGGGGGACCCTGATGTAAACAAGACAAACGTCTTTCTCTGGTCTGCATCCCCTTAACAATTGTGTGTATTGAGCCGTACTGTATTGTACCCATTCTGCAATCTGTTAAATAAAGTTTTCATTCATTCATTCATTCATTCATTCATTCATTCATTCATTCAGTCAATACTTCCATGCGTATAAATTGAGGAAGCGAGCGAGTCCGCGGCGGCAGCGGCAAAGCGGTGGATAGGGGGGCGGGTCACGTGGGGGTCGCGGCCAATCAGAGGAACCCGGAAACCGAATTCCGTTGCGGAAAGGATACACGCGTTTGGGAGGGGCAGGAGGAGGAGGAGGAGGAGGAGCAGTGCGCTGCAGGTCTGTGTGCTTGAGACAGAAATCAGCGAGTGAGAACTCCGCTAAGAATTGGATCATGTTTTTCGATCGGTTTCCACATGGCGGACAGACCTCTCAGTCTCACTCGCCAAACCTAAAATCTGCCCGCCAATGGCGGGTGGCGGGCTCTAATTTCGTGCCCCGAGTACAGAGCAGCCCTACAGTAGGGCTGAGCCCAAATGTTCAGACCTTCGTTCGTTACGTTGGCATTTGAATTCTAAATCAACATTTGAATTTTTTATAATTTTTTTTTAATTATTATTATTATTATTTTATTGTGTCTATTCATTCTGTTTAAACCAATGGGGTTTTTCTTCACAGTTGCAGATAAAGATTAGGCTACACTAATATTATAGTATTAAAACTGATGAGTTAAATTCATTAAAGAAAGTTGATTTAATACAAATTTAAAAAAATCATTTAATCAGATTAATGACTTCAAATTCAAATTGAGGATTTAGTTTGAGTATATTTATATTTTTTTTTTTTTTTTTTTTTTTTTTGAAATTAAAATTATTATTTTTTTATTATTAAAAACGAAGGTTCAAAATTCCGTTCGAAACGAAGTTCGAACCCCAAAAACAGGCTTCGGGGACAGCCCTACCCTACAGTACAGACTCAAACACCTAGAGTTTACCTGTTGAAGAAGCTGGCCAGTGGCCCCGGTCTCTTGGCCCGGCCGCCCTCCTCCTCCTGACCTCCGCCCCCCGACCTCCGCACGGGGCTCCAGAGGTCATCGCCCGGCGACGAAGACAGCGTCACGTCCGAGAAGTGCTCCGGCCCGGCGCGGTCGTCCGTCTCCAGGGTGACGATGGCGCTGGAGTCGGAGGTGACCATGAAGTCCAGGACGTCGTCCTCGTTGGAGACGGAGAGCGTGGCGGACAGCTCCGTGCTCAGGCTGGACACGCTGCACATGTCGTCGCTGCGACTCGGTGCTCCGCCGCCCCCCGCTGTGGCCGTCGACCTCGCGGCGGGGCTGAAGAGGCGAACAGAGTCGTAGCCGCTCCGGGGGAAGGTGGAGGACTTGCAGAGGGCATTGCCGTCGGCCGGCTGGTCCAGGGGTAACGTGGCCGGAGTGGAGGGGTGATTTAGGCTTCCGTCGGCCGGGCTTTGGTGGAGGATGGGCTCCGGGTGGTTGATCTCCAGGGTGGGGATGCCCGAGTCCAGGCTGTGGTGGTTGAGCTCCAGGGTGGGGATGCCCGAGTCCTGCGAGGCCAGGCTGTGGCTGTCCTGGTCCCGGTGCCCACAGCTCTTCTGGGGGCTGCTGTAGTAGATGGGAGTGGGGGAGAGCGAGGGCTTGTAGCTGGGCAGGGAGAGCTGGCGGAGGCAACACATGCTGGGCTCATGGCGCTGGTTGACGTGGTTGAGGTGATCAGGGGTGGAAGCAGGTGGCATGATGGAGCTTTGGTCTTTCCCCACCGAGCCGTTCTCCATTATGGCTCCTCCAGACACACCTGGAACAGAACACACAGTCTCTCAACCTCTACCGTCTTTAACTAATACAGTTATCAACCTCTACTGACTTTAACTAATACAGTTCTCAACGTCTACCGTCTTTAACTAATACAGTTATCAACCTCTACTGACTTTAACTAATACAGTTCTCAACGTCTACCGTCTTTAACTAATACAGTTATCAACCTCTACTGACTTTAACTAATACAGTTCTCAACCTCTACTGTCTTTAACTAATACAGCTCTCTCTCAACCTCTACTGTCTTTAACTAATACAGTTATCAACCTCTACTGTCTTTAACTAATACAGTTATCAACCTCTACCGTCTTTAACTAATACAGTTCTCAACCTCTACTGACTTTAACTAATACAGTTTTCAACCTCTACTGTCTTTAACTAATACAGTTATCAACCTCTACTGTCTTTAACTAATACAGTTATCAACCTCTACCGTCTTTAACTAATACAGTTCTCAACCTCTACTGTCTTTAACTAATACAGTTATTATCAACCTCTACCGTCTTTAACTAATACAGTTATCAACCTCTACTGTCTTTAACTAATACAGTTATCAACCTCTACTGTCTTTAAAGGGGAACTATCTTATAAATGGCCTTTTTCAGTGTTTAGCATTGTTTCCTAGCTATGTGAACTTATATTAATATGATCTATGTCTCAAAATTCTCATATTGGCGCATTCTTCCAATTCTCCTCTCACAATATTCACCCTCACTGAACTGAGTCGTTTGAAAATGTGCCTATATGTGATGTCAGAGAGACACCGCTGCATGTTAATGTTCAGGCGAAGACGACGCTGCGCAGTGGTTTAGGAGCCCAGGCTCAAAACAGCTTGAGATCTTGAGGTAGAAAAATGCTGTTTTTGAGGACTTGATTAGAAATGCAAAACAATGAATAAAAAAAATATATATATTACAGAGGTGTTCCATAGACTCACAGGAATTGTGTAAAAGTGCCCAAATAGTGAAAGAAATAGTAAAATAGTTCCCCTTTAACTAATACAGTTCTCAACCTCTACTGTCTTTAACTAATACAGTTATCAACCTCTACTGTCTTTAACTAATACAGTTATCAACCTCTACTGACTTTAACTAATACAGTTCTCTCTCAACCTCTACCGTCTTTAACTAATACAGTTCTCAACCTCTACTGTCTTTAACTAATACAGTTCTCAGCCTCTAATGTCTTTAACTAATACAGTTCTCAACCTCTAATGTCTTTAACTAATAGTTATTATCAACCTCTACTGTCTTTAACTAATACAGTTATCAACCTCTACTGTCTTTAACTAATACAGTTATCAACCTCTACTGTCTTTAACTAATACCGTTCTCAACCTCTACTGTCTTTAACTAATACAGTTCTCAACCTCTACTGTCTTTAACTAATACAGTTCTCTCTCATCCTCTACTGTCTTTAACTAATACAGTTCTCATCCTCTACTGTCTTTAACTAATACAGTTATATATCGTATTTGCTTTCGCGTCCCGCTCTGAGCCTTATGAGATACCCCTTATCTCCTATGATACCTATTGTATCTCCAACGAAAACAACTACATGCACCCCACCTGTCTGGGGCCCCGCCCCTATGGTGGCACTGCCCATATAACCGTGACTCTGGTCACCAAAACACCCTTCCTCTATTTTCGTCCCAGCGTACTGGCTGCGTGCACCATATGTTAACTAGCAGGATGAAAAAGATCAGAGTCATAATGTTGAAAGCTTACCGGAGGTTGCTGGCCCCTGGCATCTTCGACGCATGTTTTCGGCGACACGACGGGCCTATGTTGATGTTCCTCGTTTAATGACAGCAGATCGAGGTTCAGCTGTACAAGATTGGCTGTCGGGCCAGCTTGTACTCAGGCAGGCCCTGTGTCTTCAGGCATGGGTATTAGTGTTGGTAATGCTGGTTTGTTTTGTTACACAACCATGTTGTGTGTTGGCGCCGGGGGCAGGATGGTTTGGTGAACGTTCACTGCAGGGAACGGTTTCCAAGCTGTCTTGGGCGTGCTACTAAACATCTAATGCTATGCTACATGCTATCGCTAATGCCACATGCTATTGCTACTGCTAACTGCTACGCTGTTCTAATGTCTCCGCCGTGAGATGTTGTCACTTCTCCCTCCTCTTGCCCGGTTCATCAATGAAGGTCAGTCGGTAGCTGTTGTGGTTTTTTTTGCTGAGTCCTATTTACCTTTTTTTCGGGTAAATGGGTTGACAACAGGGTAGGCCGTGGCTAGGTTTCCTAGCCAGGTATGTTACCTTGTGTTCCGGCGGGGTCTATGGAACGGTGTCCCCATCTGGGGCGATGCGTGAGCTCGGCGGTGTAGCAGTAGAGCTATATTACTGCAGGATGGGACTTAACGGCGGGTTATGGCTCAGCTGGCTAGTTCCTATCCACATTGGCGTCGGGTAGTGGGGCTATGGGTCCAGCCGACATGGTAAACATGTTGCGTGTCTGTGCGCAGGCGTTGTCGATCTGGGTCCCACATCGCCTCACGCTAGGCTGTAGTAGTATAGGGGCAGGGCCGCCTGGGAGAAATGTGAGGCCCTGGGCGAATTTAAACGCGAGGCCCCCCACCCCCTGAGGCGGCCCTGTGTAGTGGGCTATTGTTTCGTTCTGTCACTCTGCTATGAGAAGGTCTGTCTTGCTACAGTTTTCTCTCCTCTCAACCATTCATACTGACGGTCAATCGGTATACTGGGGGAGTAGTGCGGGGGGGGCTTTGTTTACCTTTTTTGGTAAATGGGCTAAGCTAGGGCTGGTGTGCTGTTGTGAATATTTTGAATGAAGGCGGGACTAGTTTGCTCTGGTCCGCCTCCCCTTAACGTTGTGTGTATGGGTTTGCTCATTCTACAGTATTTTGTGGTTTAGTTCTTTTATTCATTTAACCCTTTCATGGTGCACACCACAGTGGAGGTTGCTGTTTGCAACCACCACTGGTGCTCCGTGTTAACATCAGTCCTTTGTTTTTGACATATTGAAACAGTGCCCCGCCCGGCCGACGCCATGGGTGGGTCGGCCTGGCGAGTGGCTGGTGGGCTGTTAAAGCTTGTACCGCCACGGTATGGAATTGGCAACGATTAGAACTGTGTTCGAATTGCTGTTTTTTTCTTGAGGGCCAGCCGACGTCGACACATCGCGCGAGGTTGTTGACGTTATTAGCTTTGACCCAGCCGCAAGCTATAACCGCTCAGGGTTCCCCTCTCCGCAGGGGATTTTGGTCTTCTGCTGGAGCGCGGGCGGTATTGTCCTAGGCCCTACACCGCCTCACACCGCGCAGCCAGAAGAGGAGAGAGCATGGCCTCGTCAGCGGCGATGACGAGGCCCTCGACAGGCGGCCATGTTTTCCCCCGCCGGAGGTATCCTGGGCGTTGATTCGACAGGTGTCCACAAGGCCGACAGCCTTGGCGGACGAGGGATCGGCCATGTAGGATGGGTTTGGCTTGAACAAACAAGCCGTCACCGTCCTGCCGCAAGCAGCCCGCTCTCCGATCACTCCCTTCCCCAACACCAGCGGAAAAAGTGGGCTCTGATTGTTTCCTTTGGCTGCGGGCCGCGTGCCTTCGTTGAAGCGCGGGCGGCCCCCCTTTCGCTTCTCATGGGGACAGGGGCTGACACCCAGTTGATGGCTGAGCCTGGGTCTGTCCGTGAGAATGTTGTGCTGTCAAGCGGCTCCCACACCTTGAACTGTGTTGGTTGAGCCTGGTGTTACGTCTGTCAACTTAAGTGTTGTCAGCAGGGGGGCTCTAAACCTTTTGAGGCACACAGTGCGGGCTTCCCCGGCCTCGCCTTCGCCAGGCCAGGTATCATGTTGGTGCCTCCCACTCCTGAAATATTGGCAAGTGGTCGCAGCTCACATGATTTGGGGTGGTAGTAATATCACTGCAGGGCTACGGTGTGTAGGAACCCATGGGGGCCTTACACCTTGCATGTCCGGCTGCAGAACAACTCCTCAGCATGTTCTGGAGGGGTGTTCAGTGGGGGGGCTTTTTTCATCGGAAGCCCCCCGTCTCAGACCGGCCCTTTCTGTCGGGGTTCCCCCTTGGGTGCGATTGCCTCGTGGGTGGTGTCAGGGTCAGATGTTCCGACACGGAACGCGCTGCTCGCACGGTTCCAGGGTTGGCTACGCACAGCGGGGGGACCGGGCCAACTATCTACAGTTCCTGGCGGACCTGCGCCACGTGACGGCGGGTGCGTTGGGAGTGTTGTCACATATGACTACGGCAGTACCATATGTCGAGGTGGATGGAGAGAACGCTGAGGCGGGGACTTGTGTTTACACAACCTCACCCGTTTTCAGGTTTGGTACAGACCCTATTGTCAGGGTCTCCAGCAGTGACAGCTCTGGTCAACGAGATCCAATCTCTGTGGACGAAGCAAGCCATCGTCGTGGCGTTCTCCTCCCGGTGTTCTCTGCCTGAGAAGTCGGGAGGGAGGGGTGTAAGACCCAGGCTGGACCTGTCCCATGGGAAGGTTCAGCATTTTTTGGATCATCTCCTACCTGTTGAACACTGTCAGGTGAGGGTCTGGTTCTCCTCCATAGACCTGTAGGATGCGTATGCGCATCTCCGATCTTCCATCCTAGGGCTTACCTACGCTTCCTTTGCAGGGTTAGCGTATGAGTACCAGAGGCTGCCGTTCGGTTTTCTCTGGCTCCCCGCATCTTCACCAAGTGCGTCGTCAGGGGTTACGGAGTGTTCTGCCCTGATGACGTTCTGGTCCTTCGCGGTCAAGGTGGATCGTCAGGTCTCGTACCAGGCAGGTCTCTACCAGCCTGGGGTTGCTGTAGACTGGATGTAGAGTACTCCTCTTCCCAGTCAACGGTTGGAGGGCTATGGGCATCCATCTCAGAGTGTGTTGTCAGTAGGACGGTTACGGCGCTGTCTCACATCGCGTTTTCACCGACGCCTCCCTCGCTGGTGACGGGTCGGGCCAACGCAGTAGGGGGCAGCTGGCAAACCATGCTGCCCGGTCTGCGCTACGTTCAATGTGTTGGTGTTGAAAGCGGTCCTTCTGGTCCACAAATGGTGTTGATCAGGACGGACGATACGACGTCAGTGTCGTGTATCGACAGACAGGGAGGAGTACGCTTCCCCTGTCTGCACCAGGTGGCGGGCGGCTGGCTATGGGCGTCCTCCATCTGCGCGGCCTGAGGGCTCCCCACGTCCCCGGCAGGGAGAATGTGGGTGCAGGTGTACTGTCGCGGGGCGGTCCTCATCCTGACGGGTGAGGATTACGTCTGGACGATGCCGTGCCGCCAGGGATTCTTCCCCATACATATGTTAGGTCAGTTGTTGGGACGGGTACGTTGAGGGGCGCAGGTTCTTGATCCTGATGGTGTTACCATCTGGAATGCGCTTGCTCCCTCCACTGTCGCGCTTACGCGGGCAGATGACGTATGTTCCAAGTGTGGTGTAAGGCGGGGGGCCGGGACTCAGTCTCCTGCCCCCTGGATGCTGTCCTTAGTTACCTCCAGTCTCTCCTTGATAGACTGTCGGTTTCGACGGTGAGGGTATATGCAGCAGCTATATCCTCCTATCATGAGGGGTTTGAGGGGATGTCTTGTTCAGCCACCCTCTTGTGAAGCGTTTCCTGCTTGGCGCTCGACGCGTTAAGCCGGTGCAACGCTCCTTGGCTCCGACTTGGGATCTTCAATTGGTCCTCGGTCGGTTGTCCATGGCCCCGTTTGAGCCGCTCGAGCAGGCGCCGTTGGGACAGCTGTCCTTCAAGACCGCGTTCCTACTGGCTGTCACTTCCGCTAAACGCGTAGGTGAGCTCTGTGCTCTCTCGGTACGTCCAGAGTGCCTGTCTTTTCGGACCGATTGCGGTGCCACTCTGCGACCTAATCCTGCTTTCGTGCCTAAGAATATCCGGAGTTCCTTCCGCTCCCGGGATATTGTGGTTCAGGCGTTTCGTCCTCCTCCTCACACTAGTGAGTTAGATGCGGGCCTTCACCTGTCATGTCCAGTCCGTGCTTGGGGATTTACCTCAGCCGTACTCAGGACTCCAGGGTTACCAACCAGCTTTTTGTCTGTTACGGTGGGGCTCGTGCTGGTAAGGCACTGTCGGAGCAGCGCCTGTCCCATTGGTTGTGCGAGGGTATTGCCCTCTGCTACACGTTGGCTGGGCAGGATCCCCTTGGGGGCGTCAGGGCGCACTCCACTCATGGGGTGGCTGCTTCTGGCCTTTCCTGCTTCCCGTCCTTTGGTCGGGTAGCAGGAGTGTATGGGTATGGGCCACAGTGTGTTGAGTCACACGTGGTTCCGCCTGTACGGTGTGTTCAAGGGGTTCTAGTTCCCTCTTGTTCGCATTCAGGTGGAGTTGACTGCGCCCCCCCCTTCATTAGGAAGGATGGGGTGACAGGGCTCCCCGCACCCCTTGATGTGGGCTTACGGGTCCTCAGGGGGTACATTTGTCGGGTCTCGCGTCCGCTCTTCCCCATATCTCATAAGGCTCAGAGCGGGACGCGAAAGCAAATACGATATATAACGATAGGTTATGTAGATAACCTAGTTATATTAGTATTGGCTGAGCGTCCCGCTCTGCGCGGCCCTGAGTTCCCTCTTGAGGGATCTTTTCCTGGGACGGGATTTGGCGAGGAAGGGTGTTTTGGTGACCAGAGTCACGGTTATATGGGCGGTGCCACCATAGGGGCGGGGCCCCAGACAGGTGGGGTGCATGTAGTTGTTTTCGTTGGAGATACAATAGGTATCATAGGAGATAAGGGGTATCTCATAAGGCTCAGAGCGGGACGCTCAGCCAATACTAATATAACTAGGTTATCTACATAACCTATCATTATCAACCTCTACTGACTTTAACTAATACAGTTCTCTCTCAACCTCTACCGTCTTTAATTAATACAGTTATTGGGCGGCTAGGTGGTGTAGTGGGCAAGGCACTCGCCACCAGTGTGGAGACGCTAGGATTCGCGTGTTCGAATCCAGCTCTCCACATTGTTTTTCAGTTTGGCTGGTCGTCCGCAGTAATACACATTGGCCGTATTACGGGGAGGGAAAACTGAAGGGTGGGGATCGAACGTTGTGAACAAGCGACTCCTACAAGTCTGTTGGTGCGCCTGCGCAGTAGAATCAGGAAGTGTCGGGGGCAGCGTGAGCCTCCCACGCGTTACTCCTCGACACTGAGAGATCGAGCTGCGCAGGTGAAAAGATGCGACTGCTGTTACCTCAAGTACCGGAGGGGACTTGTGCTATGTATGACTTAGTCCACATTGCAGCCGGCTTGTGGGAGGCAAGAAACAGCGTTCGTGACAGGGGAGGGTTGAATTGGATGATACGAAATTGGGATGGGAGAAAATATAGAAAAATGGGAGAAAAAGTGGATCAAAAAAAATTAATACAGTTATCAACCTCTACTGTCTTTAACTAATACAGTTATCAACCTCTACCATCTTTAACTAATACAGTTCTCAACCACTACTGTCTTTAACTAATACAGTTCTCAACCTCTACTGTCTTTAACTAATACAGTTATCAACCTCTACTGTCTTTAACTAATACAGTTCTCAACCTCTACTGTCTTTAACTAATACAGTTCTCTCTCAACCTCTACTGTCTTTAACTAATACAGTTCTCTCTCAACCTCTACTGTCTTTAATTAATACAGTTATCAACCTCTACTGTCTTTAACTAATACAGTCATCAACCTCTACCATCTTTAACTAATACAGTTATCAACCTTTACTGTCTTTAACTAATACAGTTCTCAACCTCTACTGTCTTTAACTAATACAGCTCTCTCTCAACCTCTACTGTCTTTAACTAATACAGTTCTCAACCTCTACTGTCTTTAACTAATACAGTTCTCATCCTCTACTGTCTTTAACTAATACAGTTATCAACCTCTACTGTCTTTAACTAATACAGTTCTCTCTCATCCTCTACTGTCTTTAACTAATACAGTTCTCATCCTCTACTGTCTTTAACTAATACAGTTATCAACCTCTACTGACTTTAACTAATACAGTTATCAACCTCTACCGTCTTTAACTAATACAGTTCTCATCCTCTACTGTCTTTAACTAATACAGTTCTCATCCTCTACTGTCTTTAACTAATACAGTTATCAACCTCTACTGACTTTAACTAATACAGTTCTCAACCTCTACGGTCTTTAACAAATACAGTTCTCTCTCAACCTCTACTGTCTTTAACTAATACAGTTCTCAACCTCTACCGTCTTTAACTAATACAGTTCTCAACCTCTACTATCTTTAACAAATACAGTTCTCAACCTCTACTGTCTTTAACTAATACAGTTCTCAACCTCTCCTGTCTTTAACTAATACAGCTCTCTCTCAACCTATACTGTCTTTAACTAATACAGTTATCAACCTCTACTGTCTTTAACTAATACAGTTCTCAACCTCTACTGTCTTTAACTAATAGTTATCAACCTCTACTGTCTTTAACTAATACAGTTCTCAACCTCTACCGTCTTTAACTAATACAGTTCTCAACCTCTACTATCTTTAACAAATACAGTTCTCAACCTCTACTGTCTTTAACTAATACAGTTCTCAACCTCTACTGTCTTTAACTAATACAGCTCTCTCTCAACCTCTACTGTCTTTAACTAATACAGTTATCAACCTCTACTGTCTTTAACTAATACAGTTCTCAACCTCTACTGTCTTTAACTAATAGTTATCAACCTCTACTGTCTTTAACTAATACAGTTCTCAACCTCTACCGTCTTTAACTAATACAGTTCTCAACCTCTACTGTCTTTAACTAATACAGTTTTCAACCTCTACTGTCTTTAACTAATACAGTTCTCATCCTCTACTGTCTTTAACAAATACAGTTATCAACCTCTACTGACTTTAACTAATACAGTTATCAACCTCTACTGTCTTTAACTAATACAGTTCTCATCCTCTACTGTCTTTAACTAATACAATTCTCATCCTCTACTGTCTTTAACTAATACAGTTATCAACCTCTACGGTCTTTAACTAATACAGTTATCAACCTCTACTGTCTTTAACTAATACAGTTCTCAACCTCTACTGTCTTTAACTAATACAATTCTCATCCTCTACTGTCTTTAACTAATACAGTTATCAACCTCTACTGTCTTTAACTAATACAGTTATCAACCTCTACCGTCTTTAACTAATACAGTTATCAACCTCTACTGTCTTTAACTAATACAGTTATCAACCTCTACTGTCTTTAACTAATACAGTTATCAACCTCTACGGTCTTTAACTAATACAGTTCTCAACCTCTACTCTCTTTAACTAATACAATTCTCATCCTCTACTGTCTTTAACTAATACAGTTATCAACCTCTACTGTCTTTAACTAATACAGTTATCAACCTCTACCGTCTTTAACTAATACAGTTATCAACCTCTACTGTCTTTAACTAATACAGTTATCAACCTCTACGGTCTTTAACTAATACAGTTATCAACCTCTACTGTCTTTAACTAATACAGTTCTCAACCTCTACTGTCTTTAACTAATACAGTTATCAAGCTCTACTGTCTTTAACTAATACAGTTCTCATCCTCTACTGTCTTTAACTAATACAGTTCTCATCCTCTACTGTCTTTAACTAATACAGTTCTCAACCTCTACCGTCTTTAACTAATACAGTTCTCATTCTTTACCGTCTTTAACTAATACAGTTCTCATCCTCTACTGACTTTAACTAATACAGTTCTCTCTCAACCTCTACTGTCTTTAACTAATACAGTTCTCTCTCAACCTCTACTGTCTTTAACTAATACAGTTCTCATCCTCTACTGTCTTTAACTAATACAGTTCTCTCTCAACCTCTACTGTCTTTAACTAATACAGTTCTCATCCTCTACTGTCTTTAACTAATACAGTTATCAACCTCTACTGACTTTAACTAATACAGTTCTCTCTCAACCTCTACTGTCTTTAACTAATACAGTTCTCATCCTCTACTGTCTTTAACTAATACAGTTATCAACCTCTACTGACTTTAACTAATACAGTTCTCTCTCAACCTCTACTGTCTTTAATTAATACAGTTCTCAACCTCTACTGTCTTTAACTAATACAGTTCTCTCTCAACCTCTACTGTCTTTAACTAATACAGTTCTCATCCTCTACTGTCTTTAACTAATACAGTTATCAACCTCTACTGACTTTAACTAATACAGTTCTCTCTCAACCTTTACTGTCTTTAACTAATATAGTTCTGAACCTCTACTGTCTTTAACTAATACAGTTCTCAACCTCTACTGTCTTTAACTAATACAGCTCTCAACCTCTACTGTCTTTAACTAATACAGTTCTCTCTCAACCACTACTGTCTTTAACTAATACAGTTATCAACCTCTACTGTCTTTAACTAATACAGTTCTCTCTCAACCACTACTGTCTTTAACTAATACAGTTATCAACCTCTACTGTCTTTAACTAATACAGTTCTCAACCTTGCGGAACGCCCTACCCAAAACTGTAAAGGAATGTGAATCACTACCCACATTCAAAACCGCTCTTAAAGAGCACCTACGGGAGGTTGCAATTCGAAACTGGCCACCGTAAATGTCCAACCCCCCCCCCCCCCACCCCCTCCTAATAGTCAGCCTCCTCCCCACCGTATGTATATATTCTCTCCCCGCCGTATGTATATTTCTCTCCCCACCGTATGTATATATTCTCTCCCCACCGTATGTATATATTCTCTCCCCACCGTATGTATATTTCTCTCCCACCCACCCACCCCCTCCCATGTACAGTCCCCTCCCCATCATATGTATATAGTCTGTCAGGATCTATGGGTAACAGTACTGTATATTTGCATATCGTATATGTCACAATTGTAACAGTACTATATACCTGTATGTCATGTATGTCCCTATGCCATAAATGTCATGATGTCATGTATGTTGTGTATGTCATAAATGTCACTATGAATTGAAAATGGGGGACCCTGATGTAAACAAGACAAATGTCTTTCTCTGGTCTGCATCCCCATAACAATTGTATGTATTGAGCCATACTGTATTGTACCCATTCTGCAATCTGTTAAATAAAGTTTTCATTCATTCATTCATTCATTCATTCATTCATTCATTCATTCATTCACCTCTACTGTCTTTAACTAATACAGTTCTCAACCTCTACTGTCTTTAACTATGATTGAACACAACACACTAACTTACCATCTTTTGATAATAAAGTTCTCAACCTCTACTGTCTTTAACACATCCACCGCCGTTCACGCTGTACAGCGTTATTGCCCGCCATGCGTTGTCTGCCACACCACGCTGTACAGCGATATTGAGATCAATATTTCATTTTTTCGCCATGGCATTCATAATTCATATATACACCCTACGGCTCAATACAACGACGGCTCAATACCGCCACCTGGTGGATGGTCGGGCGAGTTACACTGGTAAACAGGATATGGCTGCTGTGCGTCGATTAAATTCATCCGGCCGTCAGATATTGTCGCAAGGCTCCCGACAGACACTATGTACATAATGGATCGCTTTATAAACGTAATAATCGATATGATTTCGGCGTTTATTGCGACATACAAACCGGAAATGGACCTAGGCGATCGACGTCCTATATCTGGGATCTTTCACCGCCAGTCTCATTGGCGACGCTGACGTTATTTTCAGCCCAATTGATTATTCATTTCACTGCAAACCGATCTGATCAATATATCACCCATACTACATAAAGCATTTACTGACGATCACAGAATTATAAACGACCCTCCCCCCCCTTTTCCTCCGTGCATGATGACGCATAACGTATAGGATCATATACAGTTGAATTTTTTAATATAACGTTTATCGGGAATAAACGGCAATCGATAATCTATATATGCGTTTATGCCTATAACTCACGTTCTATGAATTACTGCAGAAAACGATAAAAACATACTTATATTCTAGAAGGTATTTTTGTATGAATGTTTGAATGAAAAAGTATAACGTTCCTACATCCTGAACGATAGATAATCCAGGGTGCGCCCAAAACTCAGAGCTGTGCGACTGGATGTTTTCCCTCGTCGCACTGGTGCTCCCAGCTCCCAGCAGGTCCGTCTGTCTGTCTCACTGGTGCTCCCAGCTCCCAGCAGGTCTGTCTGTCTGTCGCACTGGTGCTCCCAGCTCCCAGCAGGTCTGTCTGTCTGTCGCACTGGTGCTCCCAGCTCCCAGCAGGTCCGTCTGTCTGTCGCACTGGTGCTCCCAGCTCCCAGCAGGTCCGTCTGTCTGTCGCACTGGTGCTCCCAGCTCCCAGCAGGTCCGTCTGTCTGTCGCACTGGTGCTCCCAGCTCCCAGCAGGTCCGTCTGTCTGTCGCACTGGTGCTCCCAGCTCCCAGCAGGTCTGTCTGTCTGTCGCACTGGTGCTCCCAGCTCCCAGCAGGTCTGTCTGTCTGTCGCACTGGTGCTCCCAGCTCCCAGCAGGTCCGTCTGTCTGTCTCACTGGTGCTCCCAGCTCCCAGCAGGTCTGTCTGTCTGTCGCACTGGTGCTCCCAGCAGGTCTGTCTGTCTGTCGCACTGGTGCTCCCAGCTCCCAGCAGGTCCGTCTGTCTGTCGCACTGGTGCTCCCAGCAGGTCTGTCTGTCTGTGTGTATGTGTGTGTGTTTAGCGTCTTTTTCCCTGTAGCCATGTGCGTTATAAAAAAAAAATCTGCCTTTGATTGGCTATAACATGTGCATTATGCAAAGACCAGCCCAGATCTGCCTCTGATTGGCTCTGATCATCACCCTGCCATTATTATTCGCTGAATGACGGGATAAACAAAATAGCCATGTGAGCATTGAAACGATAAAAAAAGCACAGCGTCTCATACTGGTTTCATAATACAACGTTTCCAAATGGACGTTTGGATTAAACAAAGTGTATGCAGTGATGCTTTCCCAGCGGAACACAAGCTGCTTAACGTTACACAGGTATGTCATACACGTTAATTAAGCTATGTAACGTTAGGGCGCAGCCCTTTAGCTTTAGCTAACGTTAAGATAGCAGGAGCCGTCGGCCAACAAAGCTGTTTCAACAAATGTATTCACAAAATGGATGATCATTCATTTTCAAGCCTCCCGTGACCAGTAAGTAGTTACTACTACTCAACCGCAGAAATGTGCCTAAACTTTGCTAGTCAAGACTCGACAGTACGCTGGGTTGAGGCGCGGGCGGAAGTGGCCATTTTTCAAAATAAAATACCCGAAAGACTATTAGTATAGGGAGGTGTAGTAGTTACTTCCTGGTCTATAGGGAGGTGTAGTGGTTACTTCCTGGTCTATAGGGAGGTGTAGTTGTTACTTTCTGGTCTATAGGGAGGTGTAGTGGTTACTTCCTGGTCTATAGGGAGATGTAGTGGTTACTTCCTGGTCTATAGGGAGGTGTAGTGGTTACTTCCTGGTCTATAGGGAGGTGTAGTGGTTACTTCCTAGTCTATAGGGAGGTGTAGTGGTTACTTCCTAGTCTATAGGTAGGTGTAGTGGTTACTTCCTGGTCTATAGGGAGGTGTAGTGGTTACTTCCTGGTCTATAGGGAGGTGTGCGTCTATACTTTCCGTAGCCGCATTTCTGGCAGACGTTCTCTGATTGGCCGACGCCAGTTTCTACACTGGTTAGGCTTAGGCACTCTTCGAAGTAGGTTAAGGTTAGGGTTTGTCTTAGAGCGTGACGGCAAGTTCTTTCGGCGGTTAAGCTTAGGCACTCTTTCGAAGTTGGTTAAGGTTAGAGTTTGTCTTAGAGCATGGCGATAGAACGGCAGGTAGTTTGCAGGCTGTTCGACGCGGAAATGGGCAAAGACACAGCTCGTCACGCTATTGGGCAAACATGTCAGTGGCCAATCAGAGAACGTCTGCCAGAAATGCGGCTACGGAAAGTATAGACGCGGGAGGTGTAGTGGTTACTTCCTGGTCTATAGGGAGGTGTAGTGGTTACTTCCTGGTCTATAGGGAGGTGTAGTGGTTACTTCCTGGTCTATAGGGAGGTGTAGTGGTTACTTCCTGGTCTATAGGGAGGTGTAGTGGTTACTTCCTGGTCTATAGGGAGGTGTAGTGGTTACTTCCTGGTCTATAGGGAGGTGTAGTGATTACTTCCTGGTCTATAGGGAGGTGTAGTGGTTACTTCCTGGTTTATAGGGAGGTGTAGTGGTTACTTCCTGGTCTATAGGGAGGTGTAGTGGTTACTTCCTGGTCTATAGGGAGGTGTAGTGGTTACTTCCTGGTCTATAGGGAGGTGTAGTGGTTACATGATTGCTGTTTCCGGCTGGTCCACCATCTTGAAAACACAATGTATTTGCCCATTGCCCATTTCTAAATTGTCTCATTTAAAACAAATAAAGCATCAACATTTGCAAAAAAATCGCTGAATTTTATTTCAACCAAAAATGATTAACAAATAATGTTAGTGATAGAAGGGAACACATTTTGTGCAAAAATGGAAAGCTTTCCAAATGTTCATGAGGTAGAATTGTTATAGCCGATAATCCATTTTCCCAATGATAAATCCCTATACGGGTGGACCTCGCAGGCGGTCCAAAGTGACGTCAGACTACACCTCCCTATTTAGGAGCCAATTGTTTGCATGATTAAAAACGATGGTTCGAACAAAAGGCGCAGTGTAAAATTTTTGGTGCACCTAAATCAGGGGTGGCCAACCCGCGGCTCGCAAGCCGCATGCGGCTCTTTGCCTGTCAATGTGCGGCTCTTCCACCCACATTTTTTTTTTTTTTTTTACTTTTTTTTTTAATTTTTTTTTTTATGTCACTCATTCCATAAGGACGTAGAATAAACATTTACAATTTTTTTTTAAATGGGCCATTTGCATGTTCTTGGTATCTGAATCTAGGGACATAATGGATCAGTGTCAGAAATAGTGTGTCTGTTACTAGGCTTGAGAAAATTGTAATGAACCAAAGGAGAATATCAATTCTATTTAAAAAAACATTTATCTTTGACTGTGAATAACACCATGCTAAAATTCACCAGACCTGAACAATCTAAGCAAATGAATAAAGGGAAGATGATTAAACAGAAGGTTTTGTAGATACAGTACTGAATTCTGCCATCTTTTTTATAATATAAATTTCTCCACCATTTTTCATCATATTGCAACACCGTTTTTTGCAAGACGTTCACAGAAAGGTAGAGAAACTAACTGTGTTCTGTTTTATGGCAATAACGTTCAGGTTTGTGGGAGATAATCCGAAAAAATAAGAGAAATTAAAAAGTAAATCCAGAAGTCAGATGATTGACAGGGGCTGGTGTGAGCTGGGTAGGGTAGTTTTTCGAAATTTGAAAGCCCTGAGTCTCTTCCTTCAAAAGACTACACTCACTTTTGGATGTGCCACTTCCTCCTGTCAATATGCGCCGGTTTCCGACTCAATGCCCTGAGATTTCTATAATCTTATATTTCACTAATAACAGTTAAAATAATTGGTAAACAAACGTAATGCTGAAAATATACACTTTTACTGTATATCTCAGGCTTAAGAGGTTAACCCTGTGAGGCCCAAATTAAAAAGAAATTAGCAACTTCAGAGGCCAGAGGGTGGGACATATAAACACATTTACTATAAAATAGCATTGTGAGGCTGAACAACAGGACCAATTGACTATACATGTGCTTAAAGGGGAACTATCTTATAAATGGCCTTTTTCAGTGTTTACCATTGTTTCTTAGCTATGTGGACTTATATTAATAGGATATATGTCTCTAATTCTCATATTGGCGCATTCTTCCAATTCTCCTCTCACAATATTCACCCTCACTGAACTGAGTCATCTGAAAATGTGCATATCTGTGATGTCAGAGATTTCTCAGCTGCATAATAATGTGGCAGTTGATGTGGCAGTTGGCACCAGGCCACACAGTGGTTGGCGCCCAGCCTCAAAAACGGCTTAAGATCTTGAGGTAGAAAAATGCGGTTTTTAGTACTTGATTAGAAATACAAAACAATGCATTTTTTTTTGAAAAAAACCTAGGTGTTCCATAGACTCACAGGAATTGTGTAAAAGTGCCCAAATAGTGAAAGAAATAGTAAAATAGTTCCCCTTTAACATTTTTTAAATAAACATTATTTTTTTAAATGGCTAAAAGTGATTTTGTAATTTTGCAACAGTGGGTCTCACAGGGTACTTTTAACCCTGTGAGGCCCAAATAAAAAAGACATTAGCAACTTCAGAGGCCAGAGGGTGAGACCTATAAACACATGAAGGGTGCCGTGACTGAAAAAAAAGGTTGAGAAACGCTGGTATATGGTGTGGCTCTTTGTGGTACCACAGTCATTTTTGTGGCTCTTAGTCTCTGACTGGTTGGCCACCCCTGACCTAAATTATGTGCTGGTGCACGTGCACCTAAATGAAAAGGTTTGGCGCACTGGTGCAACCAATGTAAAAAGTTAGTCTGGAGCCCTGACTGTGCAATACACCACTGTGCAATACACCACTGTGCAATACACCACTGTGCAATACACCACTGTGCAATACACCACTGTGCAATACACTACTGTGCAATACACTACTGTGCAATACACCACTGTGCAATACACCACTGTGCAATACACCACTGTGCAATACACTACTGTGCAATACACTACTGTGCAATACACCACTGTGCAATACACCACTGTGCAATACACCACTGTGCAATACACCACTGTACAATACACTACTGTACAATACACCACTGTGCAATACACTACTGTGCAATACACCACTGTGCAATACACTACTGTACAATACAACACTGTGCAATACACCACAGTGCAATACACCACTGTGCAATACACCACTGTGCAATACACCACTGTGCAATACACAGTGAATACACCACTGTGCAATACACCACTGTGCAATACACCACTGTGCAATACACCACTGTGCAATACACCACTGTGCAATACACCACTGTGCAATACACTACTGTGCAATTCACCACTGTGCAATACACCACTGTGCAATACACTGTGCAATACACCACTGTACAATACACCACTGTGCAATACACCACTGTGCAATATACTGTGCAATACACCACTGTGCAATACACCACTGTACAATACACTGTGCAATATACCACTGTGCAATACACCACTGTGCAATACACCACTGTGCAATACACCACTGTACAATATACTATGCAATACACCACTGTGCAATACACCACTGTGCAATATACTGTGCAATACACCACTGTGCAATATACTGTGCAATACACCACTGTGCAATACACCACTGTGCAATACACCACTGTGCAATACACTACTGTGCAATACACTACTGTGCAATACACCACTGTGCAATACACCACTGTACAATACACTACTGTGCAATACACTGTGCATTATTGACGAGGCTTGACAGAGGTTCAAAGAACTTCACATTTATTGGCTGTTCGTTTCTTTATATCTCTTCATCCACCGGGCTGCTCCAGGTTACAACTCTGTTGACAATGACATCCTGTTGTGACATCACCAACTACGGCAATTTAGGATGCTCAAACCTCAAACATCACGCTCTCTCTCTCTCTATACGTTCAATGATTTAAAGTAGCCAAACGTTACACTATAAATACTAACTGGATAGTTGATGATAAAAATGTATTTCATTATCTGAAATATTCTAAAATCATTATGTCTGCTTTAAGCCGTTATCCCTTTGTGTGCGATTATTATTTTCTCACAGTAGTGTGTATATATAAAGTGTGTGCGTGTTCTTGGCTAAAGTGGATAGAAAAAACAGTACTGTGCAAAAGTCTTAGGCACCCAAGAGTTTTTATATACATAGTCTTACAGTAGATATTTTTTTTGTATTATTAAAAAGAGATTATTAGTGTGTCAGTAGTAGGGATGGGTACCTTTCACATTTGAACCGATACCGGTACCGGTACCTGTGAATCGATACCGGTACCCAACGGTACCTTTTTTCGGTACTTTAGTCTCAAGAAATTTTATTTACCTACCTCAGTCGTAAAAAAAAAATCCAAACTTCAAATAACTACAATTTCGACAGTTTTCGGCTTGTCATTGCTCCGACTGCTTTGTTGTTGAATCAAGTCAAATCCTAGGTAAGCATATATTGTGCGTGTGAACGTTGACATGAAAAAAAAAAAGTTAAAAAAAGTTAAAAAAAAAAAAAATCGGTTTCTCACTTCATTCGATACTCGGTAGTACCGACATGTTTCGGTTCGGTGCCTCAAAAGTACCGAATTCGGTACCCATCCCTAGTCAGTAGACTACTCATTTTTTGAAACTTTTCATCTAATTATTTTTGAAAGGTTTAATACAAACATATGTTGCAGGGACTATTATAATCATCATATTGGCATGACTGTATGCATCAAAGGGTTAAATCAAGCATTTGTAAGTGCTTTAGAGGAAATGTATTGCGATATATATCGTGTATCGTGATATAGCCAAAAAATATATCGCGATATCATTTAGAGGCCGTATCGCCCAGCCCTATAGTGCAATACACTGTGCAACACACCACACTTTAATAGACCAGCTCTCGGCCGCAAGGCGCTCAGGACATTATCAGAACACTACTTATTATTGAGATCTTAAGTTGAAGTACTTTAAGTCATGTAAGTACCTTGTATGAACTCTGTCAATTGTTAACTTCAAGTCCAGCGAAGATCTGAGAGCGATGTGAGAAAGTAAGTGAAAATGTCTTGGTTTCCCTCTGACCTACTTAAACTGCCGTTCATCTGGTTGTTAATCGTCTGGACGAGTTGCTCACTGGAGCAAAGGAGTCCTGTAATGGAGGATTTTATGGTCAGAGGGTTTTTCCTTCTGATGCAAACACTACAGTACAGTACTGTCACCACGGCACTAACCATACCAACTACAGTACTGTCACCAGTAGGATTGTGGGCTAACATTGTTTCAGTATTATACAAAGATAATGTGTACAAAATAAAATTATCATAAAAATGTGTTTTATTTATAGAGATCATATTGACATTGCCATAACAGAAATGTTAATATCAGTTATTACATGGCGTTTTCACATTCGCCGAAATGCTTGCTTGTGATTGGTCAATAGCCCCCCGACAGCGGTCATTATTTTTCAATAATGACCGCTGTTTTTTCAATAATGACCGCAGTGCGCAGCTGTTGGCAATCAAGCCCACATCAGTGCAGCAAATCAGACACACCTGCCGCTGCTGCACTGACAGCGGAGTGTCAGCGGAGCCAGAACAGAGGCTGCCCGCGATAATAATAATCACTTTATTTGGGCTGACAGAGCCACAGAACAACTGCGATTTGTCAAATGAATTAGGTATATTGTTAGTAAGTTAGCCATGTAATAAGCGGGATAATGTATAGCCTACTCGGTCATTGTCGCAAAATAATTGACCTTCACTGACGTTTAAAACACCTCAGCGAGGCGCCTCGGTATTTTAAATTACGTGTCGGTCAATTATTTTGCGACAATGACCTCGTAGCCATACATTATCCCTTACTTATTGGCCAAAAGTCCCAGAGTGGCTTATAGTACGACTCAGTGTTTCCCACAGGATTTTGAGAGACTATGGGGGGTGAATCTCCGACCCTCTAGGGGGGTCTGGGGGCATGCTCCCCACGGATATATTTTTTTTGTACATTTTAAAGTTAAATGCATCAATCTGGTGCACTTTGAGAGCAAAATAAAGAGGCTAGATCTATGATGAACTTTGTGCTCAAAACACAAAATCGACTAGACTAGTGCTTCCCAATCCTTGAAGCACCCCAGCCGTTCAATGTATTTGTTAAATTCCACCACCAGCACACCTGATTCAACTTAACTAGCCCTTTATTAGTTGAATCAGGTGTGCTGGTGGTGGAATTTAACAAATACATGGAACGGCTGGGGTGTCTCGAGGAGAGGTTTGGGAACCCCTGGACTAGAGCAGACATTTGAGCCATCAAAGAAATTAAGCAAAAGTGGTTACCTGTGTTGAACTTAGGGGTGGGCGATATATCGAGTATACTCGATGTATCGCTGGATTGTTCTACCCGAGATGTAGTACTGTACTATATCGCGAACATCGAGTATTTAGTTTATATGGCGCCACCCGCGGCCGAGAGACACTCGCAGTGCTTTCCTCGAGAAGGGACGGCGGAGCTATAGGCTAACGTTAGTGTATTGGTCCCGAGTGTAGCAGGGACGGCGGAGCTATAGGCTAACGTTAGTGTAGTCAGGGCTGTACAGTGCGATATAATGTTGCGGTTGTAATTTCATTAGACAGACAATTAATAACATGTAATTTAATTGACACACACGAGCAATGAGCTAACGGTAGCTGCTAACCAAGGTATCCATTAGGATTATGCTAAGCTAACTTGGAAAACGGTCAAAGCGGACTCCACAAGACTAGTTCCATTCGTGAGGAAAGGGGGTGGGTTATATTGACAATGCTTGACAACAGCAGTTTAAACATAACTTCATATTTATTGGTTATTCGTTTCTGTATATCATTCAATTTCCATCTCAGTGTGTCTCCATCTCCATCTCTTCCTGTTTACATTCGAGTGTGACGTCATCACCTACGGCAGCTTAGACGATCAAAGCGCGAACCTAGAACAAAACCCGAGGGGGGGGCTGGCTCTCTTGTTCATTCTCGCCCCCTCTCTCTCTCTCTCTCTCTCTCTCTCTCTCTCTCTCTCTCTACATTCAATGATTTAAAGTAGCCAAATGTTACAGACAGTATAAATACTAACTGGATAGTTGATGATATAAACATTTAATTTCATTATCTGAAATATTCTAAAATCATTAAGTCTGCTATAAGCCATTATACCTTTGTGTGTGATTATTATTTTCTCACAGTAGGGTGTGTATATATATACATATATATGTGTGTGTGTGTTTGGCTAAAGTGGATAGAAAACACAGTACTGTGTAAAAGTCTTGGCACCCAAGAGTTTTTATATAAATTGTCTTAGATGTAAATAATTTTTTTTATTAGTGTGTCAGTAGACTACTCTTAGTACATTTTCATTAAATTATTTTTTAAAGCATCTTCATGGTTTAATAATGCAAACATGTTGCAGGGACTTATTATAATCATCATATTGGCGTGACTGTATGCATCAAAGGGTTAAATCAAGCATTTTTAAGTGATTTAGAGGAAATGTCAAAATATCGCGATATCATTTAGAGGCCATATCGCCCAGCCACTTGAACTGGTTTATTTTTTAGAAAGAATATATATATACTGGATTATTATTACCACTACTACCACTGCCAATACTACTGATACATCCCTATTGGCAACATTTATATAAAAAAAAAAAATACCGGTAGTAAAAAAAAAAGTATTTTTTTTTATTATAACTTTTTGTTTGTTTGTTCATTATACAACTGTGGCCACAGTCTAGGTCATTAATGGGAAACCCTGCGTTATCCTTTTGAATATGAAACCATATTCAATATGGTTATTAAAGTCTAAAAGCTTGGATTTCAGGGAACTTCTTTTCATATCAGGGGACGTGCATTTAGGGGTCACAACCCCCGAGGCTGGGCAGGTCTGACGTGAAGGAACACCTCCTCATTGGCCGAGCCGTTAAGAGAAGATGGAGGAAACAGGAAGTAAGTTGTAAGATGATCCAACAGTTAGCAGACAGATGGTAACTGGAAGCCGTGACGAAACATCCCTTAAACACCACAACCAGATGAGCTGAGCTGCATCTCCTGGCTACAGTATGTTGAGAGTTTAGTTGGTTAAACCTAGGGCTGCTCAGCTATGGCAAAGATCCTAATCACCATTATTTTTTATTGATAAAATAACACCAGCTGAAACTGCCGTTTGGGGTTGGGGGGGGGGGGGGGGGGGCGCTGAATTTACAACACAAGACAAAGAGCAATAAAATTAAGTACTATTGAAATGTTTAAATGCAGATATAAACAGGAATTCTTGGACAAGTATAAGTTAGAGGAGCTTGAAAATAACATGAACTAGTATTTTTGTATTTATTTATCTTTTGCTGTAGTGGATAGGTATATTATTTTTGATATTGATAAGATAACTTATTACATATTAATATGATATTGTAAGGAAGGGGCAGGACCAGATAAGCGTAGCTTCTTTCTGTCCCTTCTCAAACAAAACCATTTGTCTTGAGCTATGTTGACAATTGCTTCCATGTCTAGGAAGATATATTTTATTTTATTTGTATTTTATTTAGTATTTTCTTTATTTATTGTTATTTTTTGTTAAAGAGTAACATAGCATGGCGGCATAATAATCATTTTATCTTGATTATCTAATGATCTCCTAATCATGGAAAGACTAAATTGTAATTGTAATTGAAACTGGATTAATCTCCTATATAAAGCCTGAGAGCTGTGATTGTAGGGCTGATATCGAAGAAATCAATATCACGATAATGATAAGGGCTTTTTCTCTCTATATATACATGTATATATATAAATATATAAATGGACTGCATTTATATAGCGCTTTTATCCAAAGTGCTTTCCAACTCATGCCTCACATTCACTCACCGCCGGCAGAGGCCACCATGCAAGGTGCCCACCTGCTCACCGGGAGACGTTAGGGGTCAAGTGTCTCGGCTCGAGGAGCAGTTAGGGGTCAAGTGTCTCGGCTCGAGGAGCAGTTAGGGGTCAAGTGTCTCGGCTCGAGGAGCAGTTAGGGGTCAAGTGTCTCGGCTCGAGGAGCAGTTAGGGGTCAAGTGTCTCGGCTCGAGGAGCAGTTAGGGGTCAAGTGTCTCGGCTCGAGGAGCAGTTAGGGGTCAAGTGTCTCGGCTCGAGGAGCAGTTAGGGGTCAAGTGTCTTGCTCAAGGACACTTCGAGACGCTGCCCGACTGGGAGCAGAAAGCATTGAACCAGCAACCTTCCGATTACCAGACAATCGATCTACCTACCGAGTCACTGTTGACCCATATATCATGATATCTGCTCACATTATGTGAAATCATGGGTTATGTAATGCCAAAAAGACATTCCCTCAAATATTTTGAGAGAAACTTGATGCATGTTGTTGTTATCAATTTAGCAAATAGAATGGCGTATCACTCACTATATCATGATTCCATCACAAGAGTTAACTTGTGTGCACATCCTGCCATATAGCTCAAGCTCAAGCTCCCTTGTACATCCTGCCATATAGTGACCCATGGGGTCAAGCTCCAGTGTACATCCTGCCATATAGTGACCCATGGAGTCATGCTCCAGTGTACATCCTGCCATATAGTGACCCATGGGGTCAAGCTCCAGTGTACATCCTGCCATATAGTGACCCATGGGGTCAAGCTCCAGTGTACATCCTGCCATATAATGACCCATGGGGTCAAGCTCCAGTGTACGTCCTGCCATATAGTGACCCATGGGGTCATGCTCCAGTGTACATCCTGCCATATAGTGACCCATGGGGTCAAGCTCCCATGTACATCCTGCCATATAGTGACCCATGGGGTCAAGCTCCCGTGTACATCCTGCCATATAGTGACCAAAATGGGTAAAGGAATTGCTTTGGCAGGGAAATGTGTAAGATATATATCCCCTTCCACTCTCAACCAGGTAGTACAGTCACTTGTTTTGTCACATCTAGAATATTGTCTGATCATAATACGGTCCTCAGCATCAAAGAAGGAGCTGAACAAACTTCAGTTGGTCACAAAACAGTTATTCAACGCTCAAATAGAACAAATGTGCCATGAGACAGTTGAAGACAGACTATCATGGCTGACAGTTGAAGACAGACCCCTCTCTCATGGCTGACAGCTGAAGACAGACTCCTCTCATGGCTGACAGTTGAAGACAGACTCCTCTCTCATGGCTGACAGTTGAAGACAGACTCCTCTCATGGCTGACAGTTGAAGACAGACTCCTCTCTCATGGCTGACAGTTGAAGACAGACTCCTCTCTCATGGCTGACAGTTGAAGACAGACTCCTCTCTCATGGCTGACAGTTGAAGACAGACTCCTCTCTCATGGCTGACAGTTGAAGACAGACTCATCTCTCATGGCTGACAGTTGAAGACAGACTCCTCTCATGGCTGACAGTTGAAGACAGACTCCTCTCATGGCTGACAGTTGAAGACAGACTCCTCTCTCATGGCTGACAGTTGAAGACAGACTCCTCTCATGGCTGACAGTTGAAGACAGACTCCTCTCATGGCTGACAGTTGAAGACAGACTCCTCTCTCATGGCTGACAGTTGAAGACAGACTCCTCTCATGGCTGACAGTTGAAGACAGACTCCTCTCTCATGGCTGACAGCTGAAGACAGACTCCTCTCTCATGGCTGACAGTTGAAGACAGACTCCTCTCTCATGGCTGACAGTTGAAGACAGACTCCTCTCATGGCTGACAGTTGAAGACAGACTCCTCTCTCATGGCTGACAGTTGAAGACAGACTCCTCTCATGGCTGACAGTTGAAGACAGACTCCTCTCATGGCTGACAGTTGAAGACAGACTCCTCTCTCATGGCTGACAGTTGAAGACAGACTCCTCTCTCATGGCTGACAGCTGAAGACAGGCTCCTCTCTCATGGCTGACAGTTGAAGACAGACTCCTCTCTCATGGCTGACAGTTGAAGACAGACTCCTCTCATGGCTGACAGTTGAAGACAGACTCCTCTCATGGCTGACAGCTGAAGACCGACTCCTCTCTCATGGCTGACAGTTGAAGACAGACTCCTCTCTCATGGCTGACAGTTGAAGACAGACTCCTCTCTCATGGCTGACAGTTGAAGACAGACTCTCATGGCTGACAGTTGAAGACAGACTCCTCTCTCATGGCTGACAGTTGAAGACAGACTCCTCTCATGGCTGACAGTTGAAGACAGACTCCTCTCATGGCTGACAGTTGAAGACAGACTCCTCTCATGGCTGACAGCTGAAGACAGACTCCTCTCTCATGGCTGACAGTTGAAGACAGACTCTCATGGCTGACAGTTGAAGACAGACTCCTCTCTCATGGCTGACAGTTGAAGACAGACTCCTCTCTCATGGCTGACAGTTGAAGACAGACTCCTCTCATGGCTGACAGTTGAAGACAGACTCCTCTCTCATGGCTGACAGTTGAAGACAAACTCCTCTCTCATGGCTGACAGCTGAAGACAGACTCCTCTCATGGCTGACAGCTGAAGGCAGACTCCTCTCTCATGGCTGACAGTTGAAGACAGACTCCTCTCTCATGGCTGACAGTTGAAGACAGACTCCTCTCTCATGGCTGACAGTTGAAGACAGACTCCTCTCATGGCTGACAGTTGAAGACAGACTCCTCTCTCATGGCTGACAGTTGAAGACAGACTCCTCTCTCATGGCTGACAGCTGAAGGCAGACTCCTCTCTCATGGCTGACAGTTGAAGACAGACTCCTCTCTCATGGCTGACAGTTGAAGACAGACTCCTCTCATGGCTGACAGTTGAAGACAGACTCCTCTCATGGCTGACAGTTGAAGACAGACTCCTCTCATGGCTGACAGTTGAAGACAGACTCCTCTCTCATGGCTGACAGTTGAAGACAGACTCCTCTCATGGCTGACAGTTGAAGACAGACTCCTCTCATGGCTGACAGTTGAAGACAGGCTCCTCTCATGGCTGACAGTTGAAGACAGACTCCTCTCTCATGGCTGACAGTTGAAGACAGACTCCTCTCTCATGGCTGACAGTTGAAGACAGACTCCTCTCTCATGGCTGACAGTTGAAGACAGACTCCTCTCTCATGGCTGACAGTTGAAGACAGACTCCTCTCATGGCTGACAGTTGAAGACAGACTCCTCTCTCATGGCTGACAGTTGAAGACAGACTCCTCTCTCATGGCTGACAGCTGAAGACAGACTCCTCTCATGGCTGACAGTTGAAGACAGACTCCTCTCTCATGGCTGACAGTTGAAGACAGACTCCTCTCTCATGGCTGACAGCTGAAGACAGACTCCTCTCATGGCTGACAGCTGAAGACCGACTCCTCTCTCATGGCTGACAGTTGAAGACAGACTCCTCTCTCATGGCTGACAGTTGAAGACAGACTCCTCTCTCATGGCTGACAGTTGAAGACAGACTCTCATGGCTGACAGTTGAAGACAGACTCCTCTCTCATGGCTGACAGTTGAAGACAGACTCCTCTCATGGCTGACAGTTGAAGACAGACTCCTCTCATGGCTGACAGTTGAAGACAGACTCCTCTCATGGCTGACAGCTGAAGACAGACTCCTCTCTCATGGCTGACAGTTGAAGACAGACTCTCATGGCTGACAGTTGAAGACAGACTCCTCTCTCATGGCTGACAGTTGAAGACAGACTCCTCTCTCATGGCTGACAGTTGAAGACAGACTCCTCTCATGGCTGACAGTTGAAGACAGACTCCTCTCTCATGGCTGACAGTTGAAGACAAACTCCTCTCTCATGGCTGACAGCTGAAGACAGACTCCTCTCATGGCTGACAGCTGAAGGCAGACTCCTCTCTCATGGCTGACAGTTGAAGACAGACTCCTCTCTCATGGCTGACAGTTGAAGACAGACTCCTCTCTCATGGCTGACAGTTGAAGACAGACTCCTCTCATGGCTGACAGTTGAAGACAGACTCCTCTCTCATGGCTGACAGTTGAAGACAGACTCCTCTCTCATGGCTGACAGCTGAAGGCAGACTCCTCTCTCATGGCTGACAGTTGAAGACAGACTCCTCTCTCATGGCTGACAGTTGAAGACAGACTCCTCTCATGGCTGACAGTTGAAGACAGACTCCTCTCATGGCTGACAGTTGAAGACAGACTCCTCTCATGGCTGACAGTTGAAGACAGACTCCTCTCTCATGGCTGACAGTTGAAGACAGACTCCTCTCATGGCTGACAGTTGAAGACAGACTCCTCTCATGGCTGACAGTTGAAGACAGGCTCCTCTCATGGCTGACAGTTGAAGACAGACTCCTCTCTCATGGCTGACAGTTGAAGACAGACTCCTCTCTCATGGCTGACAGTTGAAGACAGACTCCTCTCTCATGGCTGACAGTTGAAGACAGACTCCTCTCTCATGGCTGACAGTTGAAGACAGACTCCTCTCATGGCTGACAGTTGAAGACAGACTCCTCTCTCATGGCTGACAGTTGAAGACAGACTCCTCTCTCATGGCTGACAGCTGAAGACAGACTCCTCTCATGGCTGACAGTTGAAGACAGACTCCTCTCTCATGGCTGACAGTTGAAGACAGACTCCTCTCTCATGGCTGACAGCTGAAGACAGACTCCTCTCTCATGGCTGACAGTTGAAGACAGACTCCTCTCTCATGGCTGACAGTTGAAGACAGACTCCTCTCTCATGGCTGACAGCTGAAGACAGACTCCTCTCATGGCTGACAGTTGAAGACAGACTCCTCTCTCATGGCTGACAGTTGAAGACAGACTCCTCTCTCATGGCTGACAGTTGAAGACAGACTCCTCTCTCATGGCTGACAGTTGAAGACAGACTCCTCTCTCATGGCTGACAGTTGAAGACAGACTCCTCTCTCATGGCTGACAGTTGAAGACAGACTCCTCTCTCATGGCTGACAGTTGAAGACAGACTCCTCTCTCATGGCTGAGAGTTGAAGACAGACTCCTCTCTCATGGCTGACAGTTGAAGACAGACTCCTCTCTCATGGCTGACAGTTGAAGACAGACTCCTCTCTCATGGCTGACAGTTGAAGACAGACTCCTCTCTCATGGCTGACAGTTGAAGACAGACTCCTCTCTCATGGCTGACAGTTGAAGACAGACTCCTCTCTCATGGCTGACAGTTGAAGACAGACTCCTCTCTCATGGCTGACAGTTGAAGACAGACTCCTCTCTCATGGCTGACAGTTGAAGACAGACTCCTCTCTCATGGCTGACAGTTGAAGACAGACTCCTCTCTCATGGCTGACAGTTGAAGACAGACTCCTCTCTCATGGCTGACAGTTGAAGACAGACTCCTCTCTCATGGCTGACAGTTGAAGACAGACTCCTCTCTCATGGCTGACAGTTGAAGACAGACTCCTCTCTCATGGCTGACAGTTGAAGACAGACTCCTCTCATGGCTGACAGTTGAAGACAGACTCCTCTCTCATGGCTGACAGTTGAAGACAGACTCCTCTCTCATGGCTGACAGCTGAAGACAGACTCCTCTCATGGCTGACAGTTGAAGACAGACTCCTCTCTCATGGCTGACAGTTGAAGACAGACTCCTCTCTCATGGCTGACAGTTGAAGACAGACTCCTCTCATGGCTGACAGTTGAAGACAGACTCCTCTCTCATGGCTGACAGTTGAAGACAGACTCCTCTCATGGCTGACAGTTGAAGACAGACTCCTCTCATGGCTGACAGTTGAAGACAGACTCCTCTCATGGCTGACAGTTGAAGACAGACTCCTCTCATGGCTGACAGTTGAAGACAGACTCCTCTCTCATGGCTGACAGTTGAAGACAGACTCCTCTCATGGCTGACAGCTGAAGACAGACTCCTCTCTCATGGCTGACAGTTGAAGACAGACTCCTCTCATGGCTGACAGCTGAAGGCAGACTCTTTATAAACCTTCTCTCCTTTTTCAGAAATGTATTCTTCTCAAGGAATCCTATATTTTTAGTCAATTACATTATTCTACTCTATTGACTGACCATCCTGTCTTTTGTTGTATTGTCCTCCGTTTTACACTGTGTGACTATGTCTGATGTAGTAAGATTAACAATTATTTTTCTTCTTGTTTTAAATTGTATTGCTAATTACATTCTGTATTTGTTCTGTTGTATTATTTTCTAGAATGACTATAGCAGTAATGACTAGTGAATTGTCCTTGTTTTTGTTTTAATTGCTATACGTTTGTTTTTTTAAATTGTTTTCGTCTGCAACTGTGAAATTGTAACTGTGCTGCTGCCTATCTTGGCCAGGACGCTCTTGTAAAAGAGATTTCTTTTTATCTCAACGAAACTTTTAAAGGTTAAATAAGATAAAATAATGGGGATCCTAATAAAACAAAAAACAATGCAAAGTCAATGGGGCCAAACTCTAATGTACATCCCTACCACAAACAAACCAATGCAAAGTCAATGAGGCCAAACTCCAGTCTGTATAAGCCGAGTAGAGACAAAGTAGACTTCAGTGAGCTTCAGTCAGCTTGTGCAAACAGGAGCTTGACCCCATTGACTTTGCATTGGAACAGCATGGATCAGGGTTCCTGCAGCTTTCAACAAGTAAGATTTAAGACTAAAATTATAGACCTTTTTAAGACCACTTTGAATAGAATTGAATACCTATTCCACAGCTATACTGGCAAAACATTATGAAGGAAAATTACTATTGTTGTGAAGGGCCAGATTAACACTGAGAATCTACGTTTTATTATTTATATAACTTGTATATTATTTATATATATAAGCTATATCCCTTTAAGCCTCCGTTTGAATCATAGCATTATTCGCTTTCCTCATTGGACAACGCCCTTGGCACTGGCGGCACCAACAGTCGCGCCCCCCCAGACAAGTTCAAAGACGAGTTTGGACAAGTTGAGACATGCCCTTGGCCAGCGCATTGATTCCGGACAAGAGATTCGGTTGCGCCCTAGAAAGCACTCTAAGTATATATATTGTGGAAGGCGCAAGCAGCAGCAGTTCGACCTAACCTAACGTGAAGTGAAGCGTGAACCTAGTAACTAGTGTGAACCTTAGCAAGTGTGTGTGGACTTAACGTAATTAGTATCAGAACACGAGGTGAACCTAGCAGCAGAACTATTGGACATGTGAGCAGTGGAACCTACCGCGGTGTATCGTTACGGATAACTAGTAGCTCCTTAGATACGACCTTGATATTGTAGAACCATTGTTGGTGGATTATAGTGACTTGTGCAAACGTAGTACCGTGGAGAAGAGCATCGTTAATACCATTGTCGTTTGGATTTAACTACCCTGAAGATCTGCATCGGGCTAGCTTCGAGGACGAAGCTAGCTAGCTATCATCACTGCCGTCGGGCATTGGATTAAGAGCTATTACCCTGCTATCGAGCACTTGGATTACAAGGACCGGATCCGTATGAGACCCCCTTTCTTCAGTGACCAGCCGGAGTATCCGCCTATTCTTCAATCCTCTGGAGCTTACCACTCCGTGGGGGAAATCACCAGTCTCCAGCTATACCTTCGTTTTGCCCCCTATATCGCCATCTCACGCCATGCAGCGTTCCGGTCTAGTATTATTAGCCTAGGAATTATTCATTCCCACTGACTTTGATACTCTGACATTCTAATATCATTCGCCATAAAAGAGCGACCAAATAATTCGCAGTTGTATATTTGACATTGATAATAAAATACTGTAAACGTTATCTCTTTGTCACCGTGCCGTCTATTGAGTGTCTGCCATATTTAACTGTACTGTCTGGCAAGTAATAATAATATGTAGTAGTGGTTTAATCTATCACAATCTTTAATACAGTCAGGGTTTTGTAACCCCTCAGTTACAACTATGAAAGAAGTACTTCCATATGAATTGTTTGGGGTGGGACTGATATCTACCAGGCAACAACATTATTGGTAAGTAAGAAATAGGGCAAGGGTTCCAAAAACGGTACTATCCCTTTAACAAAAAAGGGCACAGCAGGTCGACATGGCAACCGCAGGGATTCAACTGTAACTTCCAGGTTCAGCTGTGGTGTCTCCCACCTGGTGTGGAGGGTGAACAGGATCCAACTGTAACTTCCAGGTTCAGCTGTGGTTTCTCCCACCTGGTGTGGAGGGTGAACAGGATTCAACTGTAACTTCCAGGTTCAGCTGTGGTTTCTCCCACCTGGTGTGGAGGGTGAACAGGATTCAACTGTAACTTCCAGGTTCAGCTGTGGTTTCTCCCACCTGGTGTGGAGGGTGAACAGGATTCAACTGTAACTTCCAGGTGCAGCTGTGGTGTCTCCCACCTGGTGTGGAGGGTGAACAGGATTCAACTGTAACTTCCAGGTTCAGCTGTGGTGTCTCCCACCTGGTGTGGAGGGTGAACAATACTTTTTTCACTTCAGTCTCAGAACAAACTAAATACATGTTCAGATCCATATTCCGCTGCTCAAGTAGGTGGGAATAAGTTTCCACAGTTAGACAAGAAGATGGATATCAATTTCCTCTCCGTGTGTTCAGTAGAAAGCTATCCAGATGCAAGCTAGCCTAGCTTAGTGTGACCACTGTGTTCCTGCCCTGCGTGAATAATGGACACGGGAGACGGGATGGACGCAGTACTTCTTTTCTTTACTGTCAAGTAGTGATGCACGATATATCGGCCGCCGATATAATATCGGCCGATATGGCCGTTTTTTTACACATCGGTATCGGTCCGATATCAAGATAGGGCCGATATAATTTTTTTTTTTAATACATGTTTTGGCCTTAAATAGTTTCAAAATATCAGTAATTTCTGAAAATAAGTTACAAAAGTAAAAAAAATATGCGTTTTGGAAAATAGCTCTTTATTTGATTATCATAAAAAGTGTTTTCTATACAGAGATATCGACATCGGTAAATATCGGTATCGGCCAGAACAGCAATATTAATTCAGTTATCGGTATCGGCCACAATTTTCACATCGGTGCATCACTACTGTCAAGTATAAGAAACATACAATGCCGTCAGCCTTAAGCACTCAATGGTGTTGGTAGTACACACATCTCTTTCTTATCATCCTCAGATGTACTGAAGAATATGAATCAGACATTAGAATAAAACATTAGAAAATAAAACATTAGAAAATAAAACATTAGAAAATAAAACAATTCAAAACACAATTGACCAAAAACATCACAACATACCTGTCAAGTATAAGAAACATACAATGCAGTCAGCCTTAACACATTCGGGACGGGCCACGGATAAATCCGTGGTTCGAATCCACCGGTTGAGGACCAACGACGGACATGTCCGTGGCAAGGTTGTTTTGGCTTTTATTCCATTTTAATAACCTACCCAATGTCACCGAGCGGCACTGCAGAACTACCCTACTCTTTGAATTTGAAAAAGTGCATTACCGGCCAGATCCTCTTAGGGGCGCTATCTCGATAATGCAGTGTTCCCTGTGGCAGAAGTTGTCTTGTTTTTTCTGGATTTCCAATGTAGTTTTCTACTAACCTGAAGCGATGCCTATAGCCTGTTACACGGATTACGTTTTGGGACGCGGATTTCAGTGTGCAGTAAAGGAATGTATCATCAGCCAATGGATATATCGATCTACCAGATGGCGATCGATAACTGGGAAATGCGGGGATCCAACCGGCTCACGGTAAGATCTTTTTCACGTAAATTACACGCTGATCAGGGCTTGTTTTGATAGCCATCCACCCGGTCAACGAATGTGGCTACTGAGGCTAAGGCGGCGGTTACACCTTTCGTTTCATTTTCGTTTCATTGTCATATGCGTTTCGCCGCGACGTCGCAGCCTCGAGTCACACTTTCGTTTTTGTCACCCGAGCACACTGATGTAGTACACTGCCAAAGCAGTAGGTGGCAGTAGGTGGCGAACATGAAGGCAATTTCAACCAATCATAACTTGAATGTGCCAATACACTTCCTGGAAGCTCCAGCAAAGAAAATGTCAACAAGGCAGGCGCCTATGGGCGCCACCATCTTGCCTATTTACTCAATGCAGCAATTCTTTTTCAGCAAAGCCTAATAAAAGTGCAATAAACAAAACGGATACATTCACTGTGTGTTCTGCCTGTCATTTGTTGATGAAACAAAACTAACATCAACACAAGTGACCACCAAGAGCGGATAGTTTAGTCTAAAAAAAGATCGGTAGCATTGTTAGCTGCATGCTAACATCAATGGAGTATGCCATTATAACAGTATAGCATTGTGGCTAGAAGCTAACGTTAGCTCACGCTAGTTAACCAGCACCAAACTGATGATATCGGGAGCTATCAGTAGTTAGATAACATTAGAGACAACGCTGTGTGTATTAAACAAAGGTGAATAGATGACTGGGCCATTTTGTTTAATGCTTGTTAAGTTGAAAGAGGAGCTCTGAGCTAACAGGGTCTGAATCCTGATAGCTAATGTTAGCCAGCTGCTCATGCAATCGGTAATGCTAGCAGAATGAATGGATGTAAACTTTATTTAACATATTGCATAATGGGTACAATACAATACGGCTCAATACAAACAATTGTTAAGGGAATGCAGACTGTTGTAGCTTGGACTGGGGTCCTTATAACAATAACTTGACAACACATGGTAGCTGCAGCTATTTGGGACACAGGGACACGGAACTGGGAGCTATGTCTCCAAAACGCAAACACAATTTAGCGTTTCAGCCGTATCCACAAAAAAACGCCAAAAAACGCATTTCTGTGTAATAGGGACATCAAACGTATTCAAAAACGTATAAAAACGAGCCACAAAAACACTAGTCTAACCATGGCCTAACACGGTTATTGGTAATCAATAATCAGAAACGACGTCCCCCCCCCCCCCCCCCCCCCTTCATGCATTCATGGTGGACCATCAATACCGATCATATGCAGTTTGAGTTTTAACTGTAGCTTCTGTATATCCGAAATGCCATTGGATTTAACATTAGTAGCTTAGCGGCCTGTATCTCGCCTTCCAGGAAATATCCTAGCCGAAATCCCTTATAACGCTTATATTCAAGACGCTATAAAATGAGAACGTATTGATGAAAAAATTATTTCTTTAAGCCATTTTGAAGGGACGGTTTATGGTCTCAATTGACAATGAGAATGGACAGATAGCAATACTATAAAGTATAGATTTAGCTCTACAAACAGCCCCGCGGACTGTGCAGGTCTGTTTAGAAATGCTGGCCGTTTAGCGTGAGATTAGACGCATCCAAGTGGCCGGGAAAGTGTTAAGCACTCAATGGTGTTGGTAGTACACACACACATCTCTGTGGTAGGAGAAAACTCCAGTTAGAACACACACTTCTCAGCAGAGCCAGGCGTAAAACCCCTCCCCCCCACGAATGCTAGCTTGCCAACGTGCTCATATAAAAGTTCGCGAAAACTGCCAAATCTCTTATAAACAAATACACAACTGCACATCATCAACATCAAACCACTGTACAGACCCGGTTCATTACTTGGAAACCTATTTACAACATTATCGGCTTAGACCAGAGATATAACATCAAGGTACCACTGATAGCTGCCTACCTTCTTATCATCCTCGGATGTACTGAAGTTTAAGCAGCGCGTAAAGCCAGATACCATACGTCGTCGCGCGGGAGAAAAGCAAATACGTCACTTCCTCCTGAAGTGACGATTTCAAAATAAAATACCTATTTACAATCGCTGGTTGTCCCAAATCATTCAGAATTTATAATAAACTAAAACGGTAAACTAAAACAGCTGATCATTCTTCAAACCGTTACATAAGCACAAATTAATGGATGCGGATATGGACCAGCTAGCCTAGCCGTTGGCCAAAAACACCTCTACTGGAGTTTTAAGCTAGGCTAGTGGTCCATATCCGCTTAATTTCATTTGTGCTAAGCTAGCTTGCAGTCGGATAGCTTTCTACTGAACGCATAATGTCGGCGGGCCCCTTTAAACATAACAATCTGAACAATGTACATTGCATTTATCAATTCCAACAAAAGATTACCAAGCGAAACCCTTTTGCCTATACCTAGAGAGACTAACAGAACTTATGACGTGTAATATCAAAAGTCTTGCCTATAGGGCCTGATGCTCTCCTGTGTAGTGAAGCACAAAGCACACAGTGAGTCTGAGGGCTAAACCCACACCAGCAGCTGGTCATGTGACGTGAGGCCTGGCTGGCTGGCTGGCTGGCTGGCTGGCTGGCTGGCTGGCTGGCTGGCTGGCTGGCTGGCTGGCTGGCTGGCTGGCTGGCTGGCTGGCTGGCTGGACCTTGCTCCCACGCGGGGCGACAGGTTGTTGCTATGCTACTGTAGCGTGTGCCTCTAGAAATATCTAAACCTAAACAGCCAGTGGAGAGAAGACAAAATACATATTACCAACTGCTGCCACTGATTATAATGAGTGAGACTTGATGCCATTGTGGCGTGGACCTGTGTCTCCAGGTGGGCCGGGGGTTGTGATGGGGGTGTCTCTCAGGAGAGGGCAGATCTGATGTCCATCCCCACTCCAGGAGGCTGGGTGACCAGCGTCACAGCCGTGGTGTCTGGGTGTGGAGGCAGCGCTACAGAGGGGTCTGATGTGTAGATGATGTAGCGTCATAAAGAAACAACCACTGTTTACAGACACCTGTTGCCGTTTCATGCCGTGAATTTGAATACCTTTGATCTTAGTTGCCTTTGTGAGGCAACACACACACACCATGCCAGCATGTTTTAACCACCGGTTTTGAATACAGGAAGATCCTGTTCCGTCTGTGCAATCATAATAATCATAATCATAATAATGACAATGAAATAAATGTGAATGGAAAAAGTTGTCGACGTTTCTTTGGGTGAGTCCAGAATGAATTATGTTACTTTCACTTAATAAGCTTGGCGACGTGTCCCACAGTAGGGCCATTAATCCAGCTCCAATTTACATTTCTTCTTCCTGTGATCATGAAAACTAGATAGAGATAAAATTATTATTGTGCCACATGGCTCCGATTTCATCTTGCGTTGTAAATGCAGCGCACACTTCCTTCACAGCAGTGCGCCCCCCCACCCCACCCCCGCCCCCCAAATAGTAGTTTCTCAGTAGTCTTTGTAACTCGTAGTTCAGATGACAGAAAGGCAGCTTTGGTTCAAGAAGAATCGTGATTCCAATATCAATCGAACAATAATCATAATTATTATTTTTGCAATAATGGGACAGAATCTACAACACAGCATCACTACTAGCAGTACGTTTTGTTTTACTATACTCAGATGGCAGCGAATAACATTTACATTTACATTTAGTCATTTAGCTGAAACGCTTTTATCCAAAGCGACTTACAAGTTCTGTGCGACAAGACAGCAAGAAGGGATTGATTGATTGATTGAAAACTTTATTAACAGATTGCAGAATGGGTACAATACAGTACAGCTCAATACACACAATTGTTAAGGGGATGCAGACCAGAGAAAGACTTTCGTCTTGTTTACACCAGGGTCCCCCATTTTCAATTCATCAGGACATATATGACATACATGACATACAGATAGTCAGTACTGCTACATCTATACATTTATGACATACCAGATTTGCAAATACAGTACTGTTTGTGATACAGAAGGAGTCAAGAAAAGGGAGTATATACATTTGACGTAGAAACTGTACCAGGGCACAACTCTATCAGCTGAGTAACAATGTTCATCATTCTCTCCCAAGTAGAAAAAGGGTAACCACAGCGCTCAGACAGGTGCGTAGTCCAACATTAATTAAGTTACAAAAAAATGGAGTAGGGACCGCACTAGAGGAAAATCGTTGTTTTTATTTTTATATGCACAAGTTGTATAACGCACAGACGTTTTTCAGCCATCCGGGCCTTCAACCGTGTGCCTCTCTCCCACCCACCCCCTCCTAATGTACAGTCTCCTCCCCATCATATCTATGGGTAACAGTACTGTATATTTGCATATCGTATATGTCGCAAATGTAACAGTACATATACCTGTATATGTCCCTATGCCATAAATGTCATGATGTCATGTATGTTGTGTATGTCATAAATGTTATGATGAATTGAAAATGGGGGACCCTGATGTAAACAAGACGAAAGTCTTTCTCTGGTCTGCATCCCCTTAACAATTGTGTGTATTGAGCCGTACTGTATTGTACCCATTCTGCAATCTGTTAAATAAAGTTTTCATTCATTCATCAAAGTGTTGAGTGCTACAGTGTAGGTTAGTTTATTAGGACAAGTGCATGACAGTAAGGTTAGTTAGGGTTAGAGTTTTTTTCTTTTTTCTCCAGATAATGGTTGAAGAAGTGCGTCTTTAGTCGACGGCGAAAGATCGGACGGGTTTCGGCTGTCCTCCTGACAATAACAACACAAGAGAGAGTAGATGAATAACAAGCAGCCCTACCGTCTCTGGGCTCCGTGGGCTCCTCGGCTGTGTGATGCGCCATTGTGCTGCTACAGGTGTCAGGAGGAGGAGGAGCGCTCCATGACGAAGAGGATGATGATGGTGATGATAGTGATGATGATGATGCACCACCTCACCTCCTCCGGTCCTTTTGGTTCCAACGACAATCGGTAACAAGAGAGAGGGGGGTGGGGGGGGGATATGTTTATTAAATACCACCATCACACAAAAGCTCCAATAATAATACCGTGTAGCGGGTAAAGCTGACGGTTAAAACGCCACGTGACCACATCCCGTCACCGACAGTAACACTGTGAGTCGAGAGGTTGTGCTCGTTAGATGCTGGGCTGCTTCCCGAAGTCAAGTGTAATGTGAGCAGGTCGCCATCCTGCTGCTGCTGCTAACCAACAGCTTAGTTCATACTGTGACTGTAAATATTAAACAGAGACGCCTCGTAAGTGTTATGATCGGTATTGTTTTCAATAATAACATCATTACCTGTATTGATGCTTCCGCCGCCATTTTAAAACAAACTTACCGACAGTGACTCTGCGGTGTAATCGAGCAAAGATTGTGTTCATAGTCGATGGATTCACCTGTCGTCTCTGCTGCCCTGCCTGAAGCAAGGCGCGCACGCGCACACACTGCGTTTTACTTTGCGTCGTTGTGCTATTTTTCTTTACATTCATATATTATTTGTACAGATTGTTCTCGTTTATTTACTGGTGCTTATTTTAGATTTTTAAAAGTCATTCTTGTTTATTTGGTGAGAGACCTTCATAAACCTCACCTGCACATTGTTTAATTTGTTGCTTTTATATTTTTCTCGTTTCATTGTGCAAATAAATAAAACATAAAACACTGCTGTTCTCACCTGACCAGTGACCACCCCAATAACAAAACGATGGTCTTTATAAGAGAACACAACATAACACCATCACAACCAAGTGCAATGTTACCGGACTTTTGGAGTATGAAAAGGCCTCTTGATGGATTGTGATGGTAGGGCTAATACAAGTATTGTGCAACTAGGGACACATTCTTTACTTTGTGTGATATAACACAATCACAAGACATTTGAGTTCAGGCTAAGTATTACTACTACGCCCCCCAGTGGCACTGTTGTAGTAGTACCCCCCCCCCCCCCCCCCCCCCAGTATATATTATTTTAGAAACTATTGTGTAAATAAACTACTGTATATTTGTAGATCTTGTATGTCATAAATGTCTGGATTTAACAGTATGTTGTGTATGTCATAAATGTTATGAACTGATGTAAACAAGACGTAAGTCTTTCTCTGGTCTGCATCCCCTTAATAATTGTGTGTATTGAGCTGTACTGTATTGTACCCATTCTGCAATCTGTTAATACAATTTTCAACCAATCAATCAATCAACCACGCCCCCTAGTGGCACTGTTGAGATCACAGAGTCAAATGTATGGCTGTCGTCAACTCAACCCCTCCCCTCAACAGTTAAAGGTGCTGTAGATAACATTTTATATACAGTAATCATTCAAATATATATATCCAGAGCTTTTACAAAGATGTGGAATAAAAGTATTGCCCCCGCCCCCCCCCCCCAAAGTATTGATTAATGAATCAATTTGTATCCTTGAAAACATGTTGGCGGGTCCAACATGTATCTTGTTTATTTTCCATAAAGTTCCTCATTTCCCTACGTGGAATTAACCTGATTGGATAAATTACATTTTCGTGCTCTAGTGCGACATCTAGTGGCTGGGTGTTACCTATAGCACCTTTAAAAGGCAATAAAGGCACCGTTAACATGTTTTTGTGTCTTATGTGACATCATGAGTCTTTACGATGTCTGTATGCATTCCAGACTGTGCTTCTGTCACATGTTATTTTATATATTGTCAAATAAGTAATTAATTCATTAAAATATTCTCACTAGTAAATACAAATAACTAAAATATACAAAGTAAAGCACTGCACAAAAAGAGAGACAACCTAGAGGCTGGCATTTGGTTTATTCCTTTATTAGGTGTTAAGAAACTCCACAATGAAACAAAATAATTTACTCTGGGTGTACATGAAGTCAGAACCACCATCTGGGCCAGATGGAGTTCAGGTGGTGGGAGGATGAGGAAGACGGGGGCTCAGGGCATCATCATCTAGGGGGCATTGGTTCTCAACCCATTTGGTTCGTGGCCCTTAAAAACAGAAGGATACTACCTCCCTCCCAACATGATCAAGCATCAAACAGAACAGTGGACTTTGACGCCAAAGAATGTTTTACGTTTTCCCATTCCAGGATATTCTACTGAATTAATAACTGGGTGAAGTCAAATATGAAATATTTCACTCATAAATTGAATTTTTTAAACAAAAAAAAAGAGCACCTAAAACAATAAAGGTAGACCGTTTGCGTCTAACTTCTCAAAACCCTCCCCATGGCGTCCAAATCAGGGGGGGGGGGGGGGGGGGGGGGCGGGGGCGACACAACTCAGGTTGAGAACCGCTGAGCTAGGGAATGACGAGACTAGGAACACTTTATTTAGTTTTATATTTCAGTGCTGGATATGTCCTTCAGACCACAGTGCAATACAAAAAGAAAAGCTCAATGTTGTTTCCAAATGCAGACCCGCTCACTGAAGTTGGGTTTTCTCTCGCCAACAATGGAAGAACAAGATGGAGAAAGGTGCGACGCATTCCTTTCTACGTTCCAAGTTAAGTGCTATTGTGACGCGGGTTTCTGACACGCGCCCACTGACTGTCACAAAATAGTCATCCAAATATTTTTTTCTCTTCTTTAAATCTAAATCTTCTGTTTAATCAAAACAAAGATGGAGTGATGTTTGCATGCAGTTTTTTTTTTCTTTTTTTTACATTCCATGATAAAAAAAAATGCTCAGCTCTCCCTCATTCAGAAGGTAATTTACATGCAAAATGAATTGAATGACACCTCGTATACTTCTTGAATGTTGTAGGTTTGCATGCACCAAGGATTGCATAGGACCATGGGCTTCTTGAAATCCCAACCCACGTCGTTTATGCAACCTCTCCCATGGCTTGGGTTTGCCTAAAACTATCTCTCAAATTAAGTGCTTTACAGTCGACTGTGGGTTTACTTGGTAATAATGTCGATAAGTTCAGCTCTACAAGATGTTTGCATTAATGCTTGAATGCACTGTCACAGATTTGAGCATAGCTTATGTTGTTGTATATTACCGGTACTTGTATTAAAGGATTCCTGAGTGTCGTGACAAACTTGTCAAAGAAAGATAAAAAGAAACCCTGACATTGGAGTCGCCTTTCATTTGTGTTTCTATATGTTGACAACATCACACTTCGCTCGGGGGGGGGGGGGGGGGGGGGGGGGGGACATGAAGCCATGTTACAACCATCTTTACATGTTTTATGGAGGGGGGCATGTCCATAGCCATGTTCACAATGGAGCCAGCTTGCCCTGCGACAGTGCATTAGATCACGTGACACGTTGTTGGAAATAAAGGTGTGTACTGCGTTAGGAGTATGTGATAAATGATAGATGGTGGGATGGTGATTTCATTTGTCATCTGTGCTTCAGTTCCAGGGTGTCGTGGTGATGCTGCAGACAGGACCCGGCCGCCACCCTCATAACATGTTTATGCAAAAAGGTAAAACACTAAAGTTCATTTAAAAGCAGAAAGTAAATTAAACAGGGTTTAAAAAAAATTAAAATGCACAAAGAATTGCAAAAATGCATTTATCTGCAATCGTGTTAACGCAGGATTTAATTATTAATGCACAGGCCAGAGGCAATCATCCACACATCATAGAGTTCATGATAAAGCAAGGAGAATTGGATCGGTGCATTTAGATTTTCGGGGTGGGGGGGATTTGCATTTTTGGAAATGTCTGTTTTGCACACCAACGTATTTCTGAGATAAAGTTCTTGCGCACTAATTTTGAACCAGTGTCTTTTACAAGCTCAATACAGACACACATACACACACACACACACACACACACAATGTGAGACATTTCTGGATATTTAAACAGGTTATATTGTAAACCAAAAAAAGAATAGAACACACCGTAAAAAAAAAACAGCATTTGTACCTTAGTGTAATTATGTTGTGTTTTTGGTTTGACCACTTTTTCGTTTGTTATACATTTCACGTGTAGTTGTGTCTTCACTTACAAAAAAATTTTTTTTTGAATAAAAAAGGTCCTGACTTTGTCCTTTTTTTGGGGACTCATTCATCGGTTGACTGAATTTGTAGATATTGTATTGAAAACCTTTTTAAGTCATCCTGTTTCAGATGCATTACAGGCCTGACAACTAAAGAAGTTAAAAGCTCTTGTAAAATAAAAACCAAGCCACATTAAGCAACAACTGTGAGCAGCCACACACTTTTTTTTTCTTTTCTTCTTTTCACAATTTCTCAAAATATAATCAATGGACGCGGCTCTCTGCTTGAACTACAAACAAAACTAGGATCATCTACTCATCACAGCCCGAGTATGGAACTGGAATATTTTTTTTTAATATGTTTTAACGTATTTATAGCACCACTTGTTTGTACCAGAGCGGGGGGGGGGGGGGGGGATGTTTCATTCAAATGCACTGCCTTGGCATCTTCAAAAATGGCTGTACTTAAGTTTTTTAGTGATGGGCCTTAACCCCCAAAACTTAACGATTTTTTTTCCTTTTTTAATCCTTTCATAGAATTGCATTTAAAAGTAAATGTATTAGTATTTTTTTGCCAACAAAACACCATAATGATTTCCTCTCACTTTTTTATTTTTTAATCTTTTTTTTGTAATTTATTATTATTCGTCGCCTCACAAACCATACTATGTCTACTACTAAGGTTTTGAAAGACTCATTAAAAATCGGACTCATTCAAAGAGTAACTTTTCACACTCGTGGGGGGGAACTTTTTAGAATAAAGTCGCACACATTCTCTCCCTACTTTCACATCCAGAAAGGCATCCAAGCTATTTAAACTAACTCAAAGTCTTACACAACAACTCAAAAACCCCACGTCCTTATATTGACTTTCTGAATGATCAGATGGTAGCGGGGGGGAAGGTAGGGCGGATGCCGTTAGCAGTCGTTTCACACAACGTCTGGAGTGGTTGCATCAGTTAGGTCACGGAAGTCGTTGCGGGGTAAAACGGGGGGGGGGGGGGGGGGCTAATTGGACAAACGCAAGACCATTGGGACACCAGAGACCACCAGTATCCTAGTTCACCACCAACTACCAGTATCCAGGTTCAAAAGCAAAAAAAGAAAAAAAAGGAAAATAATAGGTTGGTAAGAAGAACCAGACGAGGGTAAAACAGAAGATTGTCCCTAACTGCGAGTCTTGAATGATAGATCGATGCGCGGAAGAAATCAATTGAAACAAAATCTAAAAATGCATGTCCTCATATCACACACGAAGAACATATTTTTTTAGTTTTCCTATTTTTGCTCAGTTTTTTTCTCATCGATCTGATTGTTGATTACACAAAAGTTTTTAAAGTTAGTAAATGAAAAATCAGAAAGGTTAAGGGTGGGTTGTGGAGGGGGAAGGGAGGGGGGGGGGACACTGAGACCCCCCCCCCCGTTTCTCTGCTGGTAGACTAGAGGTGCGGGCACACGGAGAGGCAGCGTCCTCCACGACAGGCTTCCTCTCGGCAAAACTTGGGAGGATTCAAATGTCACTGCTCCCTGTACAGGAATAGAGAGCGACATGGTGAGATGAACGCCTTCTCCACGCTGAGCAGCCATGGCATCAAAGTTTCAACAGACCCGACGATGTGGAGCTAATGATGCTAATGATGGAGCATCGCCGTTGGTTGTGTGATAGTAAAGGGCTAACCTTCTGTCGTGTGGCAGTGAAAGGGTTAAATGAAACTTACATATAGGGCTGTACCGAATGTCATTTTTATTTTTAACATTCAAAGCTTCTATTGAAGTTTTCGAATGAAGCTTCGAATGTCTGTCATCATATCTTATGATGTAATCATAAAAAAAATATATAATTTTATTATATATCCTCAAACTAAATCCTCAATTTGAATAAAGTGATTAATCTGATTAAATTAGTATTTTTTATTTATTATTAAATCAACTTTCTTTAATGAATATAACTAGTCAGTTTCGTCAACATAAAATAATCCAATAAGGGCACGGTTGGTACGAAAGTGATGGTGGCGTCTTGATGGAGCACCAAGCGAATGCAGATAGGCTTCATCATTTATGATAAATGTTTTATTAAATTTTTTATGACGAGTCATATACTATAATACTATATTAGTGTAGCCTAATCTTTATCTGCAACTGTGAAGAAAAACCCCATTGGTTTAAACAGAATGAATACACGAAAATAAACTTTTTTTTTAAAATTAAATTTAAAAAATAAAAATTAGAATGTTGATTTAGAATTCAAATGTCAACGTTATAAATGAAGCTTCGAACTATTCGGTACAGCCCTACTTACAAATTACAAATCCACTGAAACCTTAAAACAAAGAGGGAACACGCCACACAGTCTTACTCCCCACATATGGAAAAGATTAATGAAATACAATGATAGGGTTTCACTGTAGATTGTATGTTTACCTGTACACTGAGATCCAGGAGGAGATAACTACATGTATGTTTACCTGTACACTGAGATCCAGGAGGAGATAACTACATGTATGTTTACCTGTACACTGAGATGCAGGAGGAGATAACTACATGTATGTTTACCTGTACACTGAGATCCAGGAGGAGATAACTACATGTATGTTTACCTGTACACTGAGATCCAGGAGGAGATAACTACATGTATGTTTACCTGTACACTGAGATCCAGGAGGAGATAACTACATGTATGTTTACCTGTACACTGAGATCCAGGAGGAGATAACTACATGTATGTTTACCTGTACACTGAGATCCAGGAGGAGATAACTACATGTATGTTTACCTGTACACTGAGATCCAGGAGGAGATAACTACATGTATGTTTACCTGTACACTGAGATCCAGGAGGAGATAACTACATGTATGTTTACCTGTACACTGAGATCCAGGAGGAGATAACTACATGTATGTTTACCTGTACACTGAGATCCAGGGAGGAGGGGGGAAGAGAGTGTGTCCTGCCACCAGCGTTCATCCTGCTGGCTGCCAGTTCCTCCCTGTTCGCTAATGTTCAACAGAGGGAACTAAGAGAGAAGAAAAACAAGTGGTTAAGAGCGTCTCTCTGCGAGACTGATCGAAACATTTGTAAGGATCCAGTTGAACAGACTGTTTGACAGGCAAGGTTAGATATGACACGTGAAACATTGAACAAATACATAAAATGTCTCACCTCCGGTGCATCTCCAACGAAGTCGTAGGCGACCCCGTATTCGGGCGTCTGACCCACCGCTGCACATGAGCAGGTCTCCTCCTCTCCGGAAGATTCCTCCTTTTGAATCTCGCCAGCCGGAACGTCCGTCCCTCCACTCGCCGTCGACACGGCCGCTGCTATTTCACAGTCCAAGCAGTTCTCTTGCTCTGCGATGGGCAGGAGGGCACCGGAACCCTCCTGTGAATCCAGAGACGTCTGGGCACTCTTCTCCATGCCAGACTTCTTTAATCTGGGTAAGAATTTACCAGATTCCAGTTCTGACTTCCCGTAACAAGGGCCCTCGCGCTCTGCGTCCTCCTCCAGGGGCTTGAGGTCCTGAGGATCATCGAAGACGTCCACGGGCGCCAGGACAGGAAGACTCGTCTCCTCTTTCTCAGACTCCACCTCCGACTCGCTCCCTCCACCGGGAGACAACTCCGAAGCGGATATCGGTCGGAAGTGAGTCCTGGGGGAAATACGGATGGCCCTATACTGAGTCCGGTTGATGCCGTATATCCGCGGGTGGAGGGCTTCGTTCTCAGAGTCTGAGCACAGTATAGATTTGGGCTTGAACCCCGGGCTGAACGAAGCCATGTCCTCTGGCTCAAAAGAACACTCGACATGGAGGACTTGAGAGAAGGGATTTGTCAGGTCGAAGGATGAAAATGGGTAGTCTAACCCTGGCTCCTCGCCGCGGAAGCCACCGTAGGATCCGAGTAAATCTTCATGGAAGATGAAAGAAAATCCCTTATTCAATCCATCCCCACCCCCTTTAATGGCCTGGTCACTCTGCCCGAAGGACACCAGGGGGCGCCAGAGGGGCCTGTGCCCCGGAGCGAAGCAGCTGCCCGTGTTCATGAACACATCTGTGCCAGTGATGGTGACCACGTCTGAGCCGGAGGCGCACTGCAGAAGGCTCCCCGCACCACTAGGTGGCACCACGGCCCAGTCCTTATCGCCGCCCAGCGTTTTCAACTCTCCGTAAACCCCTCCTAGGATGAAGGACGTGTTGTCCTTGTCAGGGTTCGCGTCCCAGGGCTTGGACGGAGTCATGTAATCCCCGGCGCCGTCTATCTTGGAGAGCTTGTTTTTGGCGAGGCCCTGCTCTTCCTTCTCGCCCTCCCACAGGTGATACTCGGAGCGCTGCACTGCTTTCTTCTGAGGTCCCTGAATTGGACCTGCTTTCGCCTGCGCCTGCGCCTCAAGACCGCCGCAGTGGTAGCTGCTGGCCTCCTCCGAGAACAGCCCCTCACATGGTTCCTCTGCGTCTGGCTGCGATGGTACAGAATCACCATCTCCGATCGCAGTCCAAATGTCCTTAATTATCCCTGAGCTGTAATCCTCACTCTGTTGGTTTGTGTCGTCCGAAAACATCCCAGTGCTGTACTGTTTGCTCTCGTCCTCTTCCAATGCTATGCCACAAACTGACTCCAATTTAGATTTTTTTGTGAAGGTCTGATTGGACACCGTGCCAATGTTGACCTCCTCACACTGATGGCCGGTGTCTTCCTGCAAAAACTCCAGGATTTCCTCTTCTAGATAGGTACCAGAGAGAGGAGGGATTATACAATTAATCTCTTCATTGCCTATTTGAGCCGATTCCTCCGTTTGAATATTTCCTTGCTCGTTGTCTGAACGCGTCTCCTCCGAATGAGACCATGGACTGCAGGTTCGCGTCGAAAGGTTCGAACAGTGTTCCGTTTCGTCAAAGGCACTATTTTTGGTCCATATTAGCAACCGAGACTGCTTGTTACAATGTGGATCGAGACAGCTACTTGAATCCGTGTTGTTTTCGGGACCACCGGTGAGCGAGTCGCAGGGAAGGGGAGTCGTGGGGCTGTCGTACTGCAGCTCAAAAAGAGAGAAGCAGGAAGAGTTCAGAGCAGGCGGCTCGCCGGCGGCCTCGGCCGGATGGGGCTCGTCCAGGTGTCCGGACAGCGCGCTCAACGTGAACGAAGCGCTGTCCAGGTGGGGCGAGAGCCGAATGGGAGAATCTCCTACAAAGCTTTCTCCGTCTATATCTTCTGAACTAGAGGGAGAGTAACACCCCCAGACTTGAGCCATGTTTTCCAGATCCTGCATTAAGAATCCGTCGGCTCCCAAAGGTTCTTGCGAGTCTGCCCTTATTGCACTTTCCCCTTGCAGCTCGAGGCCGTCTAACACTAAACAACATTCTGCCTCAAAGTCTCTTTGCTCTTTGCTCTTCTGCCGGATCATGCCCAAGATCCGACTCTCTTGTACCGAGTCTGAGGCACTAGGATCCAATATGGATTGATAAATATCAACTTCATAGAAGTGAGTGAATTCAGACAGATGCACGTCGTCTACATCTCTACTATCCTCTGGCTGAGGGCAGCTGGAGGTCCCTGTGAGGTCCGCAGCCTCGTCCTCTGCGTCGCCTGGCCCTTCCACAAAGTGCCCGTCCACAAACGAGCCTGCTGCTAGGTAAGCCCTCTGGTAGCTCTCATTGGCAATACAGATTCCTTGCATTCGCTCAGGCAGTCTCTCCATGACGGTAGGCAAGGGGAAACCCTCCGGAGAGTCGACCTTGCTTCGATACTTTGTTTCCAGCTTGCTTTGTCGGCTACTGAAAGGTACAAAATACTCCGTGATGGGCTCTGTGTACCACAGGGGCTCCTCCATGTACTCCTTCTTGTTTTGGGCCTCCAAATCAGCCTCTTTTGTTTCCCCCCAGCCTGGATCTTTACCAATCTCCTTCAGCGGTCTCTTCCCCTTCTTGTAAAGCTGCGGTTGTTTGGCAGGGCCTCCAGTGGCACCACTGCTGTTGTTCCTCCGCTCTTCTTTGTCGACGACCTTCAGAGCCAGCTTCACCTGTCCACCGTTACGCCCTCGCTTACTCCTTCCCGCCTCCCTAGACCTGATTCTACCCGCCTTGCTGCTGGACACTCTGGAGTCTGCCTGGTTGCCGCTGGAGCTGGAGCCCGCCTCACTGGAGCCAGAGGACCAGGAGCGAGGACGATACTTGCCCTCGGACCTGTGCCTGGTCTGCCTCTTGGAGTGGACGGCAGCTCTGTCCTCCGCTGAGCGGTTTTCCTTCTCCTTCTTACTGCGTCGCTGCTGGGCTCTCTCGCTGGTCGCGGTGGTGCCGCACGCCTCCAGGTTCCTCTCCTTCGCAGCCTCACCCTCACTGTTGCAATCTTTTGGGGAGGAGGTGTCAGTGCTGGTCTGTGGGGCCGCAGAGGACGAGCTGGAGTACGAACAGGCCTTGGCCTTGTTCCACACCGTCATAATCTCTTGGAGACAAACAGGTTTCTCTGACAAAGGAGGAAAGGCTTCATAATACCTATAGCAATGAGAGAAACATAAGAACTAGTTCAAATCCACTGACAAATTATTTGAGTTTAGTAGCATACAATCTGCATATAGAAACGACAGCAAAAACTAAAAAACAGATCCACATTGGACATGATGCGGCTTACATTTCCACCTGGTCCTTTGAAGAGGGGGACTCAGCTCGTTCCGGAGACTGAGAGCCATCAGATTTCTTCCTAATCTGTTTCTCCTCTGCAAAAACACAAATGTATCAGAACAGTGTTACATAATACAAAAGGGAAGATGAAAAGTCTAAAAAGGATAATATGACAATAAAAGGAATCAAAGCAAACCTTTCTGTTTGTTCTGGATGTCCTTGAGTTTGGAGCAAAGCTCCTCGACCAGGCTCTCAATTCCAGAGTTCTGTTGAGAAAAGAGAACGGAGTCAGATACAAGTCATCTGCTTTGACCGTCTTTATATCAGTTCTGTGATCCTGTTCCATTAGTCATCAATACATTTTATTTTACTAGGGACGCACACCAATCTTTATAATGGAGAAAGGTGGATTAGGCTGCATCTCAAATAATTTTTGTCCACCACGTTTTTAGCACCACTTTAATTATTCACTACATGTTGCGTACCAATAACGCTATGAATCCTTTTCTACGGAAGGATTTGGTCACGGATGTTATATGAATAATGTTCTACTTAAAATAATCGGTTAGCCTAGGCATTGTCCAACTAACACCTCTCCCCCGAAGGCTAACCGGCCATGTCCGCTTCCATTCATTGTGCTAAGCTAGGCTAACATGCAGCCAGATAGCTTTCTACTGAACGCACAGAGAGGAAACTGGTATCTATCTTCTTGTCTCTCTCAGGAGAAGACGGTAAGCTAATTTCGCAAAATGTTGGCGTGTTCCTTTAACACTTTGCATGCCACGCCCCGAGATTTCTCGGGTTTACCCCCTGCGGGTTGAATGCCCACTCACGAGAATTCTCGTATTTTCTCTTTTTTTAGCGATCTGAAATCATATTTCATCAACCAAGTCTACAGTTGGAAATTCAGCTACCTCAGGCGCTCAGATGTGAAAAAAGCGCCCCCTATCGTCTCCCAGGTGGTAATTCACCCTTTTGGATTGAACTCAATGAAAATGAATGAGAAAAAAAAACCTGCACTCCACATTTTACTTCTCACTCACGGAGCCGGCATCTACCAGCTTCATGTCGTAGTAGTAGTAGGCGCCGAGGAGAGTGGCAGCCTTTTCATAGCAGCTCCCACCCCCTTTACTTCTTATCCCGTTTACTACTTTCTTACTTATTCTTTTTGTGATTATACTTACTTAATAGGTGTATAAGTGACTGTGCGTTGCTTTAGACCAAGTTAAGGCATTTGTAACAACTTCTGTGAAGTTAGCTGAGTTAGGCAAGTTCGGTCGAGCACAGCTCTGAACAATGGACACCGGCGGGCTGGTTTACCCGCGGCAGGACGACAACAACAACAACAACAACAACAACAACAACGGCGGGCTGGTTTACCCGAGGGAGGCTCTCCTCTGCTTTCGAAACAGAGTTGCAGAACCACCGAGGAATCTACCAGCCGAAATAAGGATTCGCAGACGGGGAAATCGAGCTGGCACGAGCGTGAAGGACAGGATAAAGGACAGCAGGAGATTCAAGCCTTACCTGCCCGCTGTCGTCATGGGGAACGTGCGATCGCTGGCCAACAAGACCGACGAGCTCTCAGCCCTGATGATCAACCAGCGTGAGTACAAGGAGGCAAGCCTACTGTGCTTCACCGAATCCTGGCTGAACGAGAACATCCCGGACAGTGCAATTGAACAGGAGGGCTTCACGGTGGTGCGCGCCGACCGGAGTAAACAGAGCGGCAAGCGGAGAGGCGGAGGGCTTGTTGTCTTTGTTAACTCCAAATGGTGCCACCCGGGGCACATCACCATTAAGGAACGTATCTGTTCCCCCGACATTGAACTATTGGCACTGAGTCTGCGGCCATACTATTTACCGCGAGAAATAACACACGTCCTGGCTCTAACTGTTTACATCCCACCCAGCGCGGCGGCGGCGCAGGCGAGTGACGTCATACACTCTACCGTCGCGGCGCTTCAGACAAAACACCCGGATGCATTTATTTTTATCAATGGGGACTTCAACCATGTCAGACTGAACAAGACCCTGACAAACTTCACCCAGTATGTCACCTGCAAAACCAGGGGAGACAAAACTCTGGACCTCCTGTATGCTAACGTGAAGGAGGCTTTCAGTGCGACTTCCCTGCCCCCCCTCGGCCAGTCAGACCACAACCTTGTGAGGCTTGTATCCACATACACGCCTCTCATTAAGAGACAGCCTCCGACCACCATGTCTGTCCCACAGTGGTCTGACGACGTCGAGGAGGAGCTACAGGAGTGTTTCAGGTCGACAGACTGGGATATGTTTGTGAGGGCCCATGGTGATGACATTGATGGACTATCCCACTGCATCACAGACTACATCAGGTTCTGTGAGGAGAGCATCGTACCCACAAAGAGGGTACGCTGCTTCTCAAACAATAAACCCTGGATTAGCAAGGACATTAAACACCTGCTAAACAGGAAAAAGAGGGCCTTCATGGCAGGGGACACTGAGCAGGCCAGGGCTGTCCAAAGGGAGCTCAAAAAAGAGCTAAGGGCAGCCAAGGTCAGCTACAAGGACAGGCTGGAGGGCAGACTACAGGCCAACAACACCAGGGAGGTGTGGGCGGGGGTCAGGAAGATCACTGGTTTCAAACAGCAGGGCACAGCTGTGGAGGGCCCTCCAGAGCGTGCAAACGAGTTCAACTCGTTTTTCAACCGCTTTGACCAGAGTGGCCTCCCCACACCCCTCCCCCCACCCATCGACACCAGCACCAGATCACACCTACAAAGCAGCCCCCCACCCCCCACCCACCCACACCCATCAGCAACGGCACCCCACCCCCAACACCAGCAGACTGCCCACCACCCCCAACCCTGACGATCACAACCAGTCAGGTCAGTAGGCAGCTCTCCAGAATTAACGTAAACAAGGCCAGAGGACCGGACAACACCAATCCCAGGGTGCTCAAGGTATGTGCAGAGCAGCTGGCAGCACCGCTCCAGCATCTTTTCAACCTCTCCCTGAGGCTGGAGAGGGTGCCCCAGCTCTGGAAGACCTCCTGCATTGTCCCGGTGCCCAAGAAGGGACGTCCCAGCACCCCCAACGACTACAGGCCAGTCGCTCTGACGTCACACGTCATGAAGACGTTTGAGAGACTGGTCCTGCAACACCTCAAGCCCCTGGTGCGTGACTCCCTCGACCCCCTGCAGTTTGCATACCAGGCAAACATCGGGGTGGAGGATGCCATCATCTACATGCTCCACAGAGCGTACACGCACCTGGAGAAGCCGCGCAGCTCAGTGAGGATTATGTTCTTTGATTTCTCCAGCGCCTTCAACACCATCCAGCCGTCACTGCTAGCGGAGAAGCTCTCTGCGATGCAGCTGGAGCACGGCTTGGTGGCCTGGATCAAGGACTACCTCACTGAGAGGCCACAGTACGTCAGACTAAAGGACAGTCAGTCTGACGTACTGGTGAGCAACACCGGCGCCCCCCAGGGAACTGTGCTGTCACCCTTCCTCTTCACCCTCTACACCTCAGACTTCTGCCGCAACTCCAGCGGGTGCCACCTGCAGAAGTTCTCAGACGACTCCTCCATCGTAAGCTACATCACCGACGATGATGAGGAGGAGTACAGAGCCCTGGTGGAGAGCTTCGTGGGGTGGAGCGACAGCAACCACCTCCAACTCAACACCAGTAAGACCAAGGAGCTGGTGGTGGACTTCCCGATTCCCATCTCCATCCGAGGGGTGGATGTGGAGATGGTGGACTCATACAAGTTCCTTGGGGTACACCTGAACAATAAACTGGACTGGTCGGACAACACAGAGGCCCTCTACAGGAAGGGACAGAGCAGGCTGTTCTTCCTGAGGAGACTCAGGTCCTTCAATGTGTGCAACAAACTGCTGCAGTCTTTTTACCAGTCTGTTGTGGCCAGCATCCTCTTCTATGCTGTGGCATGCTGGGGAGGCTACATCAACTCAAGGGACACCAACAAGCTCAACAAGCTGGTGAGGAAGGCTAGCTCCGTGGTGGGAGTCGAGCTACCTAGACTTGAGGTGATGGTAGAGAGGGGGATGATAAGGAAGCTGGATGCCATCATGGAGAACCCCTACCACCCCCTCTACGACGAGCTAGTCAAGATGAGAAGCTTGTTCAGCCACAGACTCATCCCACCCCCGACACTCAACTAACCGCCTCGGACAGTCCTTCATACCAGCGGCCATCAGGCTCCACAACAGTGGGCAGCGACTAGCAGCCTCCAGGCCCCACAACAGGGGGCAGCGACAGCGACTGCTACCAGACATTGACCTGGGACTTATAGGAACCCAAGGGGGACAAAGTAGACTACCCTGGTACTTTGATTAAAGTATACTCAGTAGATAGTAAATTATAACACTACCTAATGCATACTGCACCTTATGTGACACTGTGAATAATGTGAATATTCCTCAGCTAGTCAGATAGTAAATTATTTTGACCATATTGATCAAATTGTTTACACTGCCTGTGTTGTCTTTTACTACCTGTATACTGTGTTGTTTTACTACCTGTACCCCTCCCCCCTCCCCCCCATGCTGCTATGATGCCTGAATTTCCCCAAGGGGATCAATAAAGGAATATCTTATCTTATCTTATCTTATGCTGGACTCTCAGAGCAGCGGGCAATATGTATTTTACAGTATACACGGTGAATCAATAAAAAGATCGATTTTTTTTTGAATGGCGATCAGGAATTGGAATAATCCATTTGGATACCATCTGATCTCAGGTAAGGAATCTATGTTACAAGTCTAAGGATAATCAGACCCGTTTTCACGGATATATAAGCTTTTATGCGATTATGTGATATGGCTGTTTGACTATGCGCGCCGTCAGGAAATAGGAGAAGCGATTTTCAGCGCGCGCCACGAGCGTGCATGCGTACACATATACTATCGATAATCTAGCGTTTCTTTGAAAACGATTCATAAATAGGCCGAACAATGACAACGTTCTAGAATATTCCAGTAAAAGGCGATTATCATGGAAACCTCTTTTTTCTCCATGAAAACGAGGAGTTTTCTAAATGCTATGAAACGGAAATGAACCGATAAAAAAACAATCTGCTTCGACAATGTTGACTGGAAATAGGTCATTGATAATGCGACGGGCAGATTAGACACATTGCCATAATTTAAAACCTAGATTAGGCGATATTAACGTTAAGATTGAAGTGGCCTTAGGGGGCGGAGCTAGGCGTTCATGGAGTGAGACGTGTTTCACGTGAGCTCCCTTCTATCGTGCAAAATATACTTTTCTCCCCATTAGTCTTTATTTTATTTTTATTTGTTATTTGTCTGCTTGTTGAGTCGTCGAGTTTCAACTACTTTCGTCGACTTTTTTCAACTTTCTGCGATGTCGGTGGAGACCAGATCCATGAGCACTACAGCAGGCAAACTGCCACCGGATCTACCCTCACCGTCGCGCGGTATCAGTGAGATAAGTGAAGCTGTTCTCTCGGTCATGACCAAACTCCATGCAGACTTTGAGATACGCTTCGCTGAAACACAAAGAAAAGTGCAGGCGGAATTTTTTGATACCCTTCATCGAGAGATGTCAGAAGAAATTAGGTTGGCGGTCGACCCGTTGAGAGAAAAGATGGAGTCGCTGCATGCTGTCTCCTCGGCTAATGCTAACGAACTAGCCACGCTAACGACAGAGGTCTCACTACAAGGCGAGAGGCTGGCGGGTCTGGAGACTTCCCTGCTGGCTAGGCAGGCTGAAGTTGCCAAACTACAGTCTGTAATTGTGGATATGCAGTCCCGGGAGAGACGCTACAACAACAGGATTGTTGGTGTACCGGAGGGCAGTGAGGGAGGCAGTCTCTCGGAGAACATGCCGGAATTGTTGCAGAAAATACTGGGGAAAGATGTCCTCCCCAGCCCTCCCGTATGTGAGTCGGCCTACAGAGCGGGCAAGACCAGTCCTGGAGTGAACAAAGAGCCGAGGCCCATCATTGTCAAGCTAAACAGGCTCCAACAGAGAGAGCTCATCATGCGGTCGGCCCGTGCCAGAAGGGGTAAACTAAGTCTCGGCGATCACAAAGTGGCCATTTTCTAAGACTTTACGCCGGAGGTTCAAGCACAGAGAGGCGAATACAAAGTGGTCATGACCAGGCTATGGAAACTAGGCCTGAGGCCTACGCTATTCGCTCCCGCGAAATTATCTGTGCTGGGTAAGGGCGATGATCGTCGTTCATTTTAGTCGTTGGCTAAAGCGGAGGAATATCTCGGGAGGATGGCCGAGACTGTAGCTTGTTAACTATGTCGGGTGAGTGACTTGGCGATGTGGGCCTGAATACATTGATAGGGCGGACTATTCACAAATGCTTGTTGTCATGCCCAGACAGGCTAACTGTCCACTGCCCACCCAAGCTAGCGGGGCATCCCAATGACTTCCGTTACTCGCTAATGCTGACCTCATGGTTGTACGTGTGTGTCGCCTCTATGAAAGCTAGCGAGCTAGCTGGACAATGTACATAACAGATTCTAGCGTGCTAGCCGGATTCACCACTAGCTTACGCGCTAGCCTCGGGCTAGCTAGCAGGCTGTGTCTATCGCCCGCGCCGAGACATTCGAGACCAGTTAATGTTTACGTATTTTGGTTGTTGTTGCTGTTTAAGTGACATCGGTTTGCACAATTCAACGGTGATCGGTTCCTTAACTAACTTCTTGTATGCTTTTATTTTTATATCCAGGCTGTTTTGAGCTTTGGGCTCCAGTAGTAGAAGGTCGGTTGAATATATATATACAATATATGATAACAGGTTGTGTCAGGTATAGCTTATTACTATCCCCGGGTTAATGAAGGTGTTTAATTCTATTCTTATATAGGTTATGTCATTCCAGCCTTTGTGCCTGACCAGAGGGGCTGTTACATGCGTGCACCTTGACCATAACCTTTTTTTCCTTTTCTTCTTATTGGCGCTGTTTAAATGACGTCTGTTTGCGCAATTTAACTGTGATCCGATCCTGCCTTAGACTATCTGCTGGTATGCTTTAATTTAAATTTTCCTTTATCCATTTATGCTATAACATTGCGACATTAATACGCAGATTCGGAGGTAGATGGCTACAGGGATGATGTTGAGTTATTATATAATAATGGCTATTTCTTCCCTTATAGTTGTCACATGTTAGGGCCAAGGCTCACGTGGTTTTCGATTGAATTACATTTTTATTTTTATTTGTTTATTGGACTAGTGGGGGTTTAATCAGGGGTTTATCTAGAGAGGGGGTCGGAGTGGAGAGCGTCTTATTGGATCCATGATTCCAGTGGGAAATGATAGGAAGATGACCATCCTTAGTGGATGGGGCATAGGGAGGGGATTGGAGTGGGTATAGGAGGGTTAATAATAGGACGGGTGGGTTAGTGTTTAGAGTAGAAGGAGGGGGGGTTGTAACTGGGGTGGTATTTTTCTGTGTTTTATGTACTGTTGTCTTATATGTGTGTAATTGTTCCTCCTCTGAACTCCTGGGATTGACCATCTGGGCCCGCCTGGATCAGCGCCTCTGTCCTCAGCCTGGCTGCACTGGTATGTTCTCTACGCATTTAGACAAATTCGACCATGGCTAAATTGAATATTTTAATTTGGAACGCAGGGGGTCTTAACGCCCCACACAAGCGTGCCAGTGTCCTTTGGTTATTGAAGAGAAGAAATATTGACATTGCTCTCCTTAGTGAGACGCATTTATTGGTGGGTGATGTGTCAAGGCTAGCAAATAGACAATATCACGTTATCTCCTCATCCTCAGCCGATGATAAGACGAAAGGAGTAGTCATAGTTACAAGACATAACCTTGATATCAAAGTCGTGGATGTGTGGTCGGACACGGAGGGGAGGATTACTATAGCAAAAGTTGAGTTCTCTCATAGGAAGATGGCAATAATAGCATTGTATGCCCCTAACATTTGATTCAGCGTTCTATAATACAATCACGAAGAATATGTTGGAACTTACTGGATACGCTCTCATTGTGGGTGGCGATTTTAATGCGTGCTGGGATGCGGAGATGGATAGGTCCGGGTCCTCTGAAACAAGCGACCAAAAACGGTCCTCTAAGGCCCTCAGGATGTGGGCCCAGGACACGGGGCTCGCAGACCTATGGCGCATATCCAATCCCACCCTCAAGGATTACTCTCACCTGTCAGCCAGACACAAAACCTTCTCTCGAATAGACTATGCATTCGCGTCCCCTAATATGTTTGATAGTTTCGACGTCTCATTGGTTCCCCTGGCTCTCTCGGACCACAAGGGGATCTTCCTTATGGCAACCTTTGGCAGGCTCTCCACGAGAGCTCCCAGGTGGCGTTTTAACTCCACCTTATTAAAGAACGATGATTTCTGTTCTGAGTTCAGGAGTAAACTAGCTGAATTCTTGCAGATCAATGTTGGCACGGTCGATGACCCCAGGGTCCTGTGGAACGCATTGAAAGGATTTATCAGGGATCATGTCACACTGTTCGCCTCCAATTTGCGTAAATCCCGGTCAAAAAAACTAGAAGGACTGGAAACATTATATGCGGACCAATACGCATCTTTGCAAACTAACTATAGTGAACGACTAAACACACAACGTAAGATAGTCAAGAAAGAAATAAACTCCATACTTAAACAACAGTCTGAGTTCTTGATACATAGGACAAGGCAAAATTACTACTTTCACGGCTCCAGGCCTAGCCATCTATAGGCAATGAAAATACGCTCGAATGATCATTTCTCGGATATCCCCTCGATCAAGACGCGACAGGGTACAGTCACTACTGATTCGAAAAAGATCAACGACACTTTTAAAGAGTTTTACTCAGTTATATAGCTCAGAGGTTGATCTCGACAACTCTAAATTTGAATCGTTCATTGGCGGGCTTGAGATACCCCACATTTCTGAGGAAGAGGCTAAGGAACTGGGGAAACCGATCACTCTTATGGAACTAAGGGAGACGATTGCTGAAATGCAGAGGGGTAAGGCACCAGGCTGGGATGGTATTCCACCCGAGGTATATTTAGCTTTCTGGGACCAACTGGGTCCATTGATGCTCGATATGATCAATTACGCTATCGTAGGGCTGGGCGATATGGAAAAAAAATCATATCGCGATAACGATATGATAATGTTATCATATTTCTCGATATCGATAATTATCGAAATTGTTAATAGTAGTATAATAAAAAATAAATAAAAAAAAAACCTTTTTTTTAAACTTTCTTTTTTAAACAACAGATGTATGTTTATTTTGCAGCAATTCTTTGTCGTTGCCGCCATCTTTAGTGTTACATCCCCTCACACAGTTCTCAGGCTGCAGCTGGTTTAAAAGCTAAAGTAAACCGGCTTCTATGCTGGCTGTGGCTCCAGGGGAGTTGAACAGTTCTGGCTCTGCTAGTTTATTTTCTATCTTTTGGCGCTTTTTTGGTGGACAAACCACCGCACATGTGCACCGTGACTCGTGACTGGAGTCTAGTTCTGCTAGCACACAGACGGTTTCAAACTGTATTTTAAATTAGAAAGCAAACAAAATAAATGGACAAGAGAGAAATAAATCTCAATTTGGTCAGTATTGTCATTTGGACAAGCAAAGCCATTACTTTAAGTTGCAGGCAAGAAAGACAAGTCTGTCCACTGTCTCTGGTTTTAAAACTGCCCTGTTGCAGGTCACACAAAAAAATTAATAATACTAATAAAAAAAAAATAAAAAAAATCCATTTCTTTTTTATTTAGATATTCGATATAAATTATTAAAATATATCGCGATATTTATCGTTATCGTTATATCGCCCAGCCCTACGCTATCGAACAAGGGGAGTTCTCAAGAGATGTCAACATGGCGTTGATTTCTTTACTTCTCAAGAAGGACAAAGATCCCAATGATTGTGGTAGCTATAGGCCCTTGAGTCTTCTCTGGGCCGATTTAAAAGTGTTTGCCAAGGTGCTGGCCCGTCGCCTGCAGAGATTTATGACGGTATTGGTACACTGCAATCAAACTGGTTTTATCCCGGGGCGCCTGGCTGCAGATAATCTTAGGAGGCTGTTGCATGTAGTCGATAACAGTAAAGACAATACAGCTCCGTCCACAGTTCTGTCTTTGGATGTCATGAAGGCGTTTGACAGACTAGAATGGTCATACCTGTGGAAGGTACTTGAGGTTATGGGTCTTGGAAAGAATTTTATTCATATGATTAAAGTCCTGTATGCAGGGATTAAAGCAAAAAAAAATCTCCTGACTGAACTTTTTTTCTGGCCAAGTCATATTCTTATTTTAACCTCTACTGTATTTTTTTTTAATAGTGTTAGCGTTTTAAGGGAGCCTACTTGTAGAGCGAGCCTACTGTCCTGACTGTGACTATAGACCCTACTGTTGTGTGCTGGAGAGCGTGAATGCAAGTCTTGTGGCTAGCTTCTGATTGATGGCGAGCTAGCACCCCTCCCCACTTTGAACCATGAACTAAACGGCTTGTTATCATACAAACAAGGGACTAAACACGTTTCGCAATTATGCCACAACAACAATGGACAGTCTCCTCCCCACCGTTTGTATATATTTATTTACCACCCACTCACTCACCCCCTCCTAATGTACAGTCTCCTCCTCATCATATGTATATATTTACTGTTAGGATCTCTGGGTAACAGTACTGTATATTTGCATATCGTATATGTGACAAAATGTAACAGTACTATTACTATATACCTGTAAGGCATGTATGTCCCTATGTCATAAATGTCATGTATGTTGTGTATGTCATAAATGTCACTATGAATTGAAAATGGGGGACCCTGATGATGTAAACAAGACAAACGCCTTTCTCTGGTCTACATCCCCTTAACAATTGTGTGTATTGCTACTGGATTTACAAGATCCAGAGTGAATGAATGAATGAAAACTTTATTTAATACACGAGACCCTCTTCTTGGGACCAAGTAAGGTTGTCGATAATCCAATGTATAGTTACAACCCCCCCCCATCCCACCCAACCACATCCAATGTACAGTTTCTTCGTCAAATGTATATACTCTTTTTAGACTATTTTTGTATCACAAACAATAGGCTACTGTATTTGTAAATCTGGTATGTCATAAATGTATAGATGTAGCAGTATTGTCTATCTGTATGTCATGTGTGTCATATATGTTATGATGAACTGAAAATGGGGGACCCTGATGTAAACAAGACGAAAGTCTTTCTCTGGTCTGCATCCCCTTAACAATTGTGTGTATTGAGCTGTACTGTACCCATTCTGCAATCTGTTAATAACAATCAATCAATATTTAACAGATTGCAGAATGGGTACAATACAGTACAGCTCAATACACACAATTGTTAAGGGGATGCAGACCAGAGAAAGACGTTCGTCTTGTTTACATCAGGGTCCCCCGTTTTCAATTCATAGTGACATACATGACATACAGGTATATAGTAATGTTACATTTGTGACATATATGATATGCAAATATACAGTACTGTTACCCAGAGATCTCCCGGACAAATGGGAGAAAGACGTTTATTGAGCTTAAAAACAATTGATAACGCAAATAACGTTCTGATTAACAAAGTCATTCGTTTTGTGGCATTAACGTTATCTAGATTTATCAACATTCATACAATTATCAGAAAGCGAGCGGCGCAAGCACACACACGAAACACCACCAACAACAACAACAACGACAACAACACACTGCTTGTCGCGTAAATAACGTTCTGATTAACAAAAGGCATTCGTTTTGTGGCATTCACGTTACCTAGATGTATCAATAGCAATAGTAATATATATGTTTCTTTAGACTAGAATAAGTCAAATGAACTTACGGTCTGGTAAAAGTTGCCGCATGTTGTTGATGAGTCAAGTTTACTCGCGAGTAGAGCTAGACGCTAGAGAGTCTCAAAATGGGCGCTTCCCATTGGTGCTGAGCACAGCGGAGGCGGGTGAAAGGGCTGTAAACTCAGAACAATCTCGCCTTCTGGTTGGTTGCATTTGCCTGAGAATTTGCCGATTGCTCGCAAATGACTGTTTGGTGCGGCCGCGGTAGGGGGAAAAAGGATATTTGACGCCTCTGATTGGCTCAGGTTAAAATCCGTCACGACTCCGAATCAAATGACGGAATCTCCAAATCAAATGGACGGATATCCGTCCCAAGACGGAACGCTTTAATGCCTGTGTATGTAGAGCTGCCACGGTATTGATGTTTTCCTTACCGCACAAATTTGCGAAATATTTCCTACCGCCGCGGTTATTTACACAAAATAAATTTAAAAAAAGTTTGAATGCATTTTTTTTTAGTAGTCTACTCTTTATAGCATATAGCCTGCCTCTAGTCTAAATGTCTATCTTTAGAGGATGACTTTGCAGCATGAATATTGTTTGGGATTCGGCAAGCACGCATTCGTTATTGAAAGTGAAACACGGATTCGAAGTTTCCCCTCTGGTCGTGCGCCGTTCACTCGGTGTCGCGGGCAGGGGTGGTTACCCCCCCGACCCTTTCTTCTTATTATTATTATAAAGTTACTACTTTATAATAAAGGCATTCGTTTTGTGGCATTAACGTTATAGTTACACGTTCAATAACATCAGCGTATTTACCGGACCATAGCAAGGCAAGAAATACTCAATTCATATCTCAGTTCCTTTCTTTGCTCAGAGCGTGCTGAGTTGTCCCATTCTGCGGTCTGTTAATAAAGTTTTCAATCAGACAAGTGTATAGAACGAAGGGCTTTTATTATAACATTCGTTGCAGACAGTAAAATCATTATGTCTCGTTTAGTACTCCTGAGGAGCGATGGTAGTCCACTCCGGCGGGGAGCTAAAGCTAACGTTATTAGCCGTGTTGTGATGAGCTCTGATCCAACGTGTGACGCGTCTCTCTTCTGACCAATCAGTGGTCTGCAATGTTTCACGTGACTTTTCTGGTACCCAATAGGGTCGCTTGGAACCTCGATAGAGGAGTAGGGTATATCTGCAGAGCCGCAAGCCCAACGAGAGGAGGGTACTTTATTATTATTATAAAAAAAACAGCTGTGATTCGGTATTCAGCCTACTCTTGCGGTGGGCGTGATGTAACCGCGATACCGCGGTAATGCGGTAATTGCGGCAGCTCTACCTGTATGCCTCGCCGTCGGCAATGATACTGACAGGCAAAAACTGTTCCACACTTTTCCCAGTCTCCAGATCTTCTAGACAGGGGTGTCCTCTGAGCCCAGGACTATTCGCACTTTCCCTCGAACCATTGGCCCAATTTATTAGGCAATCGGAGGACATCGTCCCCATAATGATCAATAATACACCACACAAAATTGCTCTCTATGCGGATGACCTACTGATTTTGATGGATGACCCTTCCCGGTCGGCCACAAAATTATTGGGAATAATCGACGACTTTGGTAAATTGTCAGGCTTTAAGATTAACTGGAACAAGTCAGCCTGCCTGCCTACCTCTTAATGAGCTGGCCAAGGCGGTGCGACTACCAGCTGATATCCCCATAGTGGAACATTTTAAATACTTAGGCATAGAGATATTCCCCACGCTGAGTCAAACTACTAAGTACAACTTCACGGGTACTTATGATAAAATACGCTAGGATCTAGACAGATGGTCGTCCCTTCCTAACTCCTTACAAGCAGGGCACGAAATTAACTTTTTGACTCACCGGCCAGTGGCGGGTAGATGGGAAGAATCTACCCGCCAAGCATATTTCTTACCTGCCAATTTTTTTATTGATTAAAAAAAAATAATAATAATAATAATACTTTTATATAATTTTTTTAAAATAAAATATATATATTATATAATCATACTTGTAGTTGTATTATCTGCGAGACATCGCCACCACGCAACAAGTCAAAATGCTCGCTATCTGCAAACAGCTCCACTGTCTGTGTGTATACTCGAGTAGCCTCCAGCTCCAGCAAGGATTCTCCGGCGCTGCAGCTGGACCCTATTGGTATAACGTTACGGTTCTTTGGTCATATCACATTCATCAAGCCCTCAGCTAGAATACGCATTGAATCAATGTTATAAGACATTGATATCAGGAGCTATCTGTAGCTACTGCTAGCCCGCTAGATAACGTTAAGACAACGCCTCAGTGAACTATTTAGTTTACTGGGACATATAGAGCTAACGTGAGCTAACGAGCGAACGGAGGTATTATGCACTCGAGTCAACTATTGCTGGAGCATTTGTTGATATCAGCAGCTATCAGTAGCTAGCCAGCTAGATACCGTTAGACAATGCGTCGTCATGTATTAAACTAAAAGTGAATAGTTGACTGGGTCATTGTTTAAACAGTAACGGTAGCTCATGGACGTCCGCTCTAGACTAGAGCAGACTGTATCTGTGTTGATACGAGCAGAAGCCAATAGTATCCCGCTGCAGGGCTGGGCGGATATGACTCGTTGCCAAGTTTTTTTTCAAAATAAGAGTATCATACGAACCGAATGTTGCTAACTGCCGGAGCCATCGATATTATGACTGGAGCTGCGCTTGGGGCGGAAATGAGACCCGCACAGGATTTTCAAAATAAGAGTATCGTTATGAACTACACGCCACACGGCGGGCAGACCTCTCAGTGGCATGCGCCAAATGTAAAAACTGACCGCCAATGGCGGGTGGCGGGCTCTAATTTCGCCCCCTGCTTACAAGCCCGGGCTTCCATAATCAAAATGAACGTCCTGCCTAGGATACATTTTGTTAGCTCAATGCTCCCCCTCCCCCCTCCAATAGACCACTGGCGCAAGGTACAATCGATGGTATCTAAGTTTATCTGGAATAACAAACGCCCGAGAATCAAAAGAGCTACTACTCAACGTAGGAAACAAGATGGGGGCCTCGCAATCCCTGATTTTAAGCTTAATTTCTGGTCCTTTTCACTGAGACCTCTGATGTGCTGGCTAGACCCTGTAGATGCTGTATCTTGGCGCTCCTTAGAAGCGGCGGCGGTCTCACCGCTAAGATTGCAGGATGTGGTGTACTCCACTGTCCCTATTTCGAAATGCCGACTGAGGTATGGACCGATCATAACTCACGTGATCCAAACATGGCGTAATGTACAGAAGTCGTGTGGGGTTAAATGCCCATGGCACCTGGACTCTCCAATTTTTAATAACCAGCAATTACTTGTTGGGCACAAGCCGGTTAATATTCCTCAATGGCAAAGGAGGGGGGTTCATACTCTGGAGGATATTTATGATAAGAACGGCCTCCATGCGTTTCAGGACTTAAGAGAATTTTATGATCTTCCCGGCGAGTCCTTCTTTCTTTACCTTCAACTAAGGTCAGCGCTGAGGGCGCATGGCGTGCCGTGGGCTCAAGCTTTGCACCCACACCCCTTCCTCAGGCTCATAGTGGACAGGACGACCTCCAGAGGGTTTGTCTCAGACTTTTATACGCTCTTAATTCAATCCACGTATAAAAATGTATCATTGGATACAATCTGGCGTGTGGATATCCCGGAGTTGGACCCCGAGTTTGACTGGGATGATGTTTGGGCAAATGTGGCATTGTCTTCCCGCAACCCCAATCACCAGCAAATTCATTTTAATTATAGGACCTATCTTACACCTAGGAAGCTATTTGCTATGGGACTGATAACCGACTCTCTGTGTACTTTGTGCTCTCAAAAGGCCACTGGCACTTATATGCATATGTATTGGGATTGCCCACCAGTGGCCCGCCTCTGGAGGTCAATAACGGACAAACTTTCAGATCTGTGTGGCTTAACTATCCCATTCACAGCTGTTACGCTACTCCTGAACGATATAACAACACTACCCGCGTCCGTACAACTAAAAAGGGTTGTCCTAGCGGGCGTCACAGCAGCGAAGAAGCTAATAGCATTGAGATGGAAGGAGCCCGAGAAGCTCACAGTGATTAACTGGTCCCTAACACTGTTGGATGTGATTTATCTTGAGATATCCACAGCGCGGGTGATTGGGGTGGGGCAGGCTGGGATTGACCTGTGGTTCGCAGCAGCTGAGAAGGTCAGGACCGCCGTGTGCGGCTGAGCGGGGTTGGGGTGCTTGTTCGGGGGAGTCCGGCGGTCTCATGGGAGGGGGAGGAGGAAATGTCTTGTCTGTCTTGTCTTTTGTGATGTCTTGAATTTAACTGGGGATTTTATTGGGGGGCAGCTATTTAGCTATTTCTTCACTATTTGGTCATTTATTAGATAGTACCCCTTGAATTTTGAATTTAAAATTTAAAAAGGTTGAACTCCGTTTTCTTTTCTTTATAATTTATAAATTGTTATTTCTGTATTATTATTGTTTTTGTGATTTTCCTGTGAAGTTCTGTGTATTGTGATTGTGATTAAAGTGTTGTCTTGTTTCATGTAAATAATAATAAAAAAAATTGATAAAAAAAAAATGAAGTGGCCTTGGGCATTCAAGGGGGTAAAAAGGAATTAAGCTTGGGCAGTCAAAGTGTTAAGGATTTGGTAATTATAGAAAAGTTGTTACGAGCTTGCATTTGAAGGTGTATCCGATTAAACGGGTATCTTCCCATTCAACACTTAGACATGCTGTAATGTAATTAATAAGTAAACACTACATCATTTCATTATGATTCGGTTAGCATTACCTATACCAACTACAAGTAGCCTATTTGAAGTCTCAACCCAATATGGTGCGTTAACAATTAAGACACGTTTCATTCTCAATGAAAATGAGTGACAACAGCCAATGGTTTGAGCACATGGTTTCAAATACCAACTTCAAGTCCATTGTAACAGACAGGAAAGCACAGACAGAGTCCATTGTAACAGACAGGAAAGCACAGTCAGAGTCCATTGTAACAGACAGGAAAGCAGAGTCAGAGTCCATTGTAACAGACAGGAAAGCACAGAGTCAGAGTCCATTGTAACAGACAGGAAAGCACAGACAGAGTCCATTGTAACAGACAGGAAAGCACAGTCAGAGTCCATTGTAACAGACAGGAAAGCAGAGTCAGAGTCCATTGTAACAGACAGGAAAGCACAGAGTCAGAGTCCATTGTAACAGACAGGAAAGCACAGAGTCAGAGTCCATTGTAACAGACAGGAAAGCACAGAGTCAGAGTCCATTGTAACAGACAGGAAAGCACAGAGTCAGAGTCCATTGTAACAGACAGGAAAGCACAGTCAGAGTCCATTGTAACAAACAGGAAAGCACAGACAGAGTCCATTGTAACAGACAGGAAAGCACAGACAGAGTCCATTGTAACAGACAGGAAAGCACAGACAGAGTCAGAGTCCATTGTGACAGACAGGAAAGCACAGACAGAGTCCATTGTAACAAACAGGAAAGCACAGACAGAGTCCATTGTAACAGACAGGAAAGCACAGTCAGAGTCCATTGTAACAGACAGGAAAGCACAGACAGAGTCCATTGTAACAGACAGGAAAGCACAGAGTCAGAGTCCATTGTAACAGACAGGAAAGCACAGAGTCCGAGTCCATTGTAACAGACAGGAAAGCACAGACAGAGTCCATTATAACAGACAGGAAAGCACAGACAGAGTCCATTGTAACAGACAGGAAAGCACAGACAGAGTCCATTGTAACAGACAGGAAAGCACAGAGTCAGAGTCCATTGTAACAGACAGGAAAGCACAGACAGAGTCCATTATAACAGACAGGAAAGCACAGACAGAGTCCATTGTGACAGACAGGGAAGCACAGACGGAGTCCATTGTGACAGACAGGAAAGCACAGTCCGAGTCCATTGTAACAGACAGGAAAGCACAGTCAGAGTCAGAGTCCATTGTGACAGACAGGAAAGCACAGTCAGAGTAGGGCTGGGCGATAATACGATATGGCCTCTAAATGATATCACGATATTTTTTGGCCATATACACGATAATATATCGCGATATTTTGACATTTCCTCTAAAGCACTTAAAAATGCTTGATTTAACCCTTTGATGCATACAGTCACGCCAATATGATGATTATATCATATTGGCTAGGCTAACATATATCATAAAGACTTCTAGTCTAACAATTAATAATTAAAATAAGTCCCTGCAACATATGTTTGCATTATTAAACCATGAAGATGCTTTAAAAAATAATTAAATGAAAATGTACTAAGAGTAGTCTACTGACACTAATAAAAAAAATTATTTACATCTAAGACAATTTATATAAAAACTCTTGGGTGCCTAAGACTTTTACACAGTACTGTGTTTTCTATCCACTTTAGCCAAAGTATACACACTACTGTGAGAAAATAATAATCACACACAAAGGGATAATGGCTTATAGCAGACTTGATGATTTTAGAATATTTCAGATAATGAAATTAAATGTTTATATCATCAACTATCCAGTTAGTATTTATACTGTAACGTTTGGCTACTTTAAATCATTGAATGTAGAGAGAGCGCGAGAGAGAGAGGGCGAGAGAGCTGGAAATGAGTATTGAAATAGTTTTAAATATTCAGAATCGATATTATTAAAGGAGCTCCCGTCCTATACGGAGCTACTGAGAAATCTTGATCCCTTAGTTAAGACTGGCTGACGCGCCGTTATATTCCTGGTCTCATACCAAAAACAGTCCTTGTCCCAATGACACAATGCAGGCAGCTTACTGGGAAAATGGTGTTTATTTTCCCTCACCGTCAAACAGGATGTCTTCATAAACTGATAAATAATAATGAACACAATAACTAATTGCCTACAAACATTTCGACCTGAGACCTGCGTCGTGCGTGCGGTCAAAAAACCATTGCCCTTTTCCGGGTCAAAACTCCTCCTCCTACAGGTTTACCTGACGCTTAAATAAAAGAAGCGCCACCTTCTGGTCACATAAATCCACTGCACATTAATCCATTTTGGCCGTTACAGATATGTATAGATTTTTTGATATTTTTGACAACACTAGTCCCATATGTGTGTGTGTGGCTGTGAGTGTGTGTGCTGATCAGGAAATAAGATAATAGATTTTTCAGCCCGCTTCTCTAGCGTGCATAAGTACACATATACTATCGATAATCTAGCGTTTATTTGAAAACGATTCATAAATAGGCCGAAAAATGACACCGTGTTTTGTGTATTCCAGTTAGGCTTGGGCGGTATGACGGTATTACGGTATAGCAGGATATTTCGAAATCCCGCCGGTATGATTCTCAATACTGTGACGTCACCGACTGCTATTACACTGACACGAGTTGATTGTAGTGCACAGCACGCGCCAGCAGAGGGTTACGTGGCCATCGTTCTGTGAGCTAGCGTTGATACCTGGCTGCTGCGGGCCAGAGTCATGTAATATAATTATATTATATGACTCTGCTGCAGGGACGCGGGAAGTCCGCGGGAAGTGGGGGTGCTGAGATATCGATAGTTTTTGATAATTTATTTTTATTTTTAATATAATTTTTTTTATTATAAAATATATATATTATATAATTATACTTGTAGTTGTATTGTCTGCGAGACATCGCCACCACGCAACACGTCAAAATGCTCGCTATCTGCAAACAGCTCCACTGTCTGTCACTTCATAACCAACACTCTCGTTCACTAGAGGATACTATGATGAATTGAAAATGGGGGACCCTGATGTAAACAAGACGAAAGTCTTTCTCTGGTCTGCATCCCCTTAACAATTGTATGTATTGAGCTGTACTGTACCCATTCTGCAATCTGTTAATAAACTTTTCAATCAAAACCGCTGCCCAACTCCGCGCTCCGAGCGTGCGAGACAAACAATGTAACCGTTCTGATGCACACATCACAGCCCAGTTTACCCCACCTGGCTGTTGCGCCCTCCCTCTGCAATTCATTCCCCCATACATGATCGCCGCCATGCAAAAGGTCTTCGACCACCCTCCCGGGGGCTCGGATAGTTCTGCTGGCTTGTTCATATATTCCTTTACTGCGAATTCAGCTTCCCAACCTATCCCAGGCAGGGCGCAGCCGCTGTGTCTATTTTTTTTACCAACGGATTTCCAGTTCCGCGTTGACGCTTCCAGGCCGCGTCTATTAGAATCCCAACCGGTTCATGCGTCGGCTACACGCTGTTAATAACACTGCATTATCGAGACAGCGCCCCTATGACGATCTGAATGAATTCCAAGAGTAGGGTAAATCTGCAGTGCCGCTTCGCTCTGTGACATGAGTAGCCTCGGTTACAAATTTGGAATCAAATCCAAAACAACCTTGCCGTTGCAGTTACACTCCCATCCAGCAGGGGGTGCTGCAGCCCCTGCCGCACCCCCCCTTTCCACGTCCTTGCTCTTCTGCGAGCTAACTGGCCATCGTTCTGGGAGCTAACGTTACTAGCACTAGATTGCTGCGGGCTAACTGGCCATCGTTCTGGGAGCTAACGTTAGTAGCTCCGTGTCAGTGTAATAGCAGTCTGTGACGTCACGGTATTGAGAATCATAACGGCGGGATCTCGAAATACCCTGGTATACCGTCATACCGCCCAAGCCTAGTGCAAACCTAACTTTCACCAATCTTCATTTAAAAAAAATAATAATAATATATATAAAAGGTTACTCTTGATCAAACAAAGATGAATGTCCCTATTGGGATTAATAGTGCAATAACTTGCTTTTTCACTAAACTTTACTTAAAACAAATAAAAGGTGCCTCTTGATCATCAAACAAGAATGAATTTCCCTATTGGGATTAATAAAGTGCAAATCTAACTTTCACCAAACATCACTTTTTGTAAAATAAATAATAAACGTAATTTTTTTTTAATTGATAGTGCAGAAAGTATCGATATTGCTGGAAGTTAGTATTGAAACGGTTTTAAATATTCAGAATCGATATGTATCGAAAAATCGATATTTTTGACAACACTATAACAGACAGGAAAGCACGGGGTGAGGGAGTCAGGGCAGCTGCCTCGTGAGGGCTTAGGCATGCTCTGCCATGACTGGGTTAAATTTAGCTATGGGGGAGAAATGTTCTTGGAAAAAAATAATTACTACGCATCGGCACAACTGGTTGGCTCACTGTGTCAGTAACACAAGACACGTTGACCGACATGTCCACTTTATCTCCTTGCTTTAAATTCAGCGATGTTTTACATGGAATGAATGAAAGAAACTATCCGTTTAGACAGCATGGCTTGCAAAAGCACAGAGACAGCCATGTCAAAACACCAGCTCCCGACTAGGCAGGCGGTGTCGAAGCACCTACTGCACTGGAGCGAACAGGCGTCCACAACATTAGTCGATCCTAAAGCAGTGGCGGCTTGGCCACGGTGCTCTTTTTAGCGCACACATTTCCTGTCCGCCCTGCCAGAAAGCCATAATCCTTACCATGCCACCCGGTCAAAAGAAAAGAAAGGTTGTCTCCCCCTGCCCTGCGTTTCCTCTTGCATCATTGTGCTAAAGCCGGTCAGCTGACAGGCCGACCGGCTCTGCTGCTGCAACCCCGTGCAGAGTGTGTGTGTGCGTGTGTGTGTGTGTGTGTGTGTGTGTGTGTGTGTGCCGACCGCAGAGTCCTGTCTCCAGAGAGCAGCTCACACTCCCCACTCCTTCCCTCTGCCTCACAGACCCACCCCCCCCCCCCCCCCTTCCCTCTGCCTCACAGACCCACCCCCCCCCCCCCCCACACCCCCTCCGGCTCTGCGTCCTCCTCCTCGCTCTCTCTTCACCGCGGCCTGCCTCTCATACTACCAGCTACACAGTGTCAGTGTGGCACCGTCTCTCAGGACATAGAATAAAATGTAGGCTTCTGCTCCTCATGCAACCACATGCCCTACAAGGTCGTACCAGACATTACACCAAGAAACACATTGGTTTATGTTAACAAAACACAACGCTGTACCACTGACCTTTAAATAACCTTGCCAGTGAAGAGACTCTATAATTGCCAAAAATGACTACCGGGCAGAGTGATCGCCAAATGAGCTAACTCATTTGGTCACATGACAACTCCACAACGACTATGAAGGTCTTCCCCTTCTTGTTCAATGGTTCACTCTCTTGCATGGATCTGGCTTTTATGCAGAGACCATTAAGCATGATTTATAGGGGTGGGAATCACCAGTTTCATCACGATACGATATCAATTATTTGGACAACGATACGATATTTGCCGATATCACAAAGTCTGCCACGATACGATACGATTCAGGTGCCTGCGATCGATATGAGATGATATTATATGCCCATTCAGTAACATTTAGATCAACTCAAAAAAGGCAACGGAATTTACTTATGGGCAGTTCTCAGAAGGATGGGGTTGGGTGAGGGTTTCATTCATATGATCAAAGTTCTATACACTGAGCCTTCGGCCATGATCTTAACGGGAAAGTTCTGTTCGCCACTCTTCTGTCTCACGCTCTTCTAGACAGGGTTGTCCTTAGTCCCGGACTCTTCGCTTTATCCCTCGAACGCCTAGCTCAATACATAAGAAAATCCCAAATTATGTCTCCTATTTCAATTCAGGGCACACATCACCATATTAGCTTATACGCAGATGATGTACTCCTGTTTATGCAAAATCCCTCCGTCTCTCTACCTCATCTGCTCGGCGTGATAGATGAATTCGGCAGCCTGTCCGGCTTTAAGATCAACTGGCCAAAATCTGCTTTTCTTCCACTTAATGAGCCTGCGAAGGCTACCATCCTACCGGCAAACATACTTATGGTGGAGCACTTTAAATGTCTCGGGATTGAAATATTCCCCACTATTAGCCAGACGGTAAGGTATAATTACTCCAGCTTGGGTGACAGGATTACGAATGACTTTAACAGATGGTCCAAATTAAAAAATTCATTACAGGCCCGTGCGTCAATAATTAAAATGAATATTTTACCCAGAATTAACTTTATCAGCTCCATGCTCCCGTTACCTCCTCCTGTTGGTTACTGGCAGAAATTGCACTCTGCCTCGTATAAATGCGTTTGGAACAATAAACACCCGCGCTTGAAGAGATCAACTGCCCAAAGGAGTAAACTCGATGGAGGCTTAGCATTTCCAGACTTTAAATATTATTTTCAAGCTTTCTCTCTGACACCTTTGATCACTTGGTTTGACGCTCAAGCAGCTGTATCTTGGCGACCATTGGAGGAGAAGTTGGTGTCCCCATATAGACTTCAGGATATTATGTATACCAACATATCAATTAAACAATGTAAATTACGATTTGGCCCTCTAATCACACATGTGATCCAAACTTGGCGTGACACTCAGAAAGTGGGTACAAACTGCCATCAATGGCACACGCATTCCCCTCTATTTAATAACAATCTTCTCCTTATTGGACAACAACCTATTAGGTACCCTAGATGGGAAAAGAAAGGCATCCACACTAGGGCTGGGCGATATGACGATATTATATAAATATCGGGTACAGTTCATTAACGATACACTTTTTAAACGTATCGTGGATATCGTGATGTTTTGCCCAATAGGATTGTGTCGCGTCAATCTGGTCCACACGTTGAAACTTTTGAACAGCGCCGCCCCACACACACACTACTGCATCAAAGTTACTACTTATGATAACAAAGGCATTCGTTTTGTGGCATTAACGTTATATAGTTACACGTTCAATAACATCAGCGTATTTACATAGCAACGTCGGAGGTCGACCTAGATATAGCAAGCATTAGTCGTTCATATCTCAGCCCGTGCTGACTCAGTTGTGCCCATTCTGCGATCTGTTAATAAAGTTTTCAATCAGACAGATGTATGGAAAGGCTTTTATTATAACATCCGTTGCAGTAAAATCATTATGCCTCCAGTCGTTTAGTCATCCTGCGGAGCTAAAAGCTAAACGTCGGCCGCGGGGAGCTACCGCTACCATTGTTGTTGTCATTGAGCTCTCCAATGGCGGAAGTAAAAAATTAATACGCGCTTGCCGATTGGTGCTAAGAACAGCAGGGCGGGTGCAAGCGGTGTGACGTAATTGGCAGACTCGACTGTCAATCAAAATGATTCTGTTTGCCGTCTGAATGAATGAAAACGTTATTAACAGATTGCAGCATGGGTACAATACAGTACAGCTCAATACAACAACAGTGGACTGGAGGATGCAGACCAGAGAAAGACTTTCGTCTTGTTTACATCAGGGTCCCCCATTTTCAATTCATCATATTTCATATCTAAATCATATAATATCTCATTGCTAAATATATGCAATATATAATCTAATAATCCAATAATCTAAATCTAATATATAATATAAAAATGCTAAATGCATGGGTTTTTTATTTTGTCTTTAATGTTAGCTTGCAAACTCAAATACTGTCTTGTTTGGGGAAAAAAAGAAAAACATCGTGATGCGTATCGTGTATCGCCGAAAGGTCAGAAAATATCGTGATATCATATTTAGGCCATATCGCCCAGCCCTAATCCACACATTGGGGGATATCTTCGGTAACTCTGGTCTCCGCTCTTTCCAGGATATATCCAACGGATATGATCTCCCCGGAACCTCCTTTTTCTTTTATTTACAAAAAATGGGATGCTCCACTAGTGCATCACCGCTTTCACAAATTATTTTATGACAAAAAGACATCGAGAGGCTTCGTTTCTGACTTTTATCGCCATTTACTCATGACCTCGTATAAAGAGCTCCCCCTGGATACGATTTGGACAAAGGATGTTCCGGAGTTGGATGTAGATTTTGATTGGGATGCAGTCTGGGAAAATGTTCGGTTATCCTCACACAACCCAGATCACCAACAGATTCATCTCAATTGTATTCACAGGACTTATTTAACCCCTAGACGATTGAATTCAATGGGTCTCAGACCTGACTATGTACCTTGTGTCCAAATGGCGCCACAGGTACATTTATGCATATGTACTGGGAATGCCCTCCTGTTGTGATTTTTTGGGAAAATGTTACATATCAGCTCTCAGACATTTTCTCTCTAACCATACCTGTATCTCCTCCTGTATTATTATTGAATGATCTCTCTAAATTAACGACCTCTATACAGGTGAAAAAACTCATTTTGGCCGGCCTCACAGCCGGCCTCACGCTGGTTTCACCCAGACAGACTCTGTCCAAAGGTATGGTTTCTCACCTACCTTGACGTGATCTATTTGGAGATATCCACGGCACGTGTTATAGGGGTTAGGGAATCTGATATCGCAATTTGGTTGGCTGCAGTGGCAAAGTTGAGGGAACGCATATAAGTTTGGAAATGTTTGTTTTGATTCTTGTTTTTTGCTGAGTGAGTAGGGATGGGTACCAAATTCGGTACTTTTGAGGCACCGAACCGAAACACGTCGATACTACAGAGTATCGAATCAAGTGAGAAACCAAAAAAAAAGAAAAAAAAAAAAAGAAAAAAAAATATTTATTATTATTATTATTATTTTTTTTTAACTTTTTTCTTTTCATGTCAACGTTCACACGCACAATATATGCTTACCTAGGATTTGACTTGATTCAACAACAAAGCAGTCGGAGTGATGACAAGCCGAAAACAATTGTAGTTATTTGAAGTTTGGATTTTTTTTTTACGACTGAGGTAGGTAAATTAAATTTCTTGAGACTAAAGTACCGAAAAAAGGTACCGTTGGGTACCGGTATCGATTCACAGGTACCGGTATCGGTTCAAATGTGAAAGGTACCCATCCCTAATTGTGAGTGTGACTCATGTTGAGGTCCTGGGGTGAGCGGGGGGAGGGGGAGAGAACAAGCGAGTATCCATGTAGGATGATCACTAGGGGTGGGACAATACATCGATCCAGATCGATATATCGATCTATTATCAATAATCAAATAGGATCGATGCCACGTAAAAAGATCGATTCATATTGCGATACTCTTATTTTGAAAAGCCGGCGACGGCGACGTCATCGCCCCGCGCCCAGTGTTGTGAAACTCCGTTTTAACATCTCACTAGAGCAACACGTCACTAGAGCAAGACTATTGTGCCTATTCTGTGACCCAAAACATGTCCCTGCTGTTTTATTCCGCAACGGGTCCAATGCATCTAACCTGCTTTGCAATACTTGCCACTCCATTATGCCCACGTCGCGTTAAAGATCGAAGATAACGTTACGTTAGCGACAAGCTAACAAGCTAACCCAGAGCCGAGCAAGACTATTGTGCCTATTCTGTGACCCAAAACATGTCCCTGCTGTTTTATTACGCAACGGGTCCAATGCATCTAACCTGCTTTGCAATCCTTGCCACTCCATTATGCCCACGTCGCGTTAAAGATCGAAGATAACGTTACGTTAGCGACAAGCTAACCCAGAGCCGAGCAAGACTATTGTGCCTATTCTGTGACCCAAAACATGTCCCTGCTGTTTTATTCCGCAACGGGTCCAATGCATCTAACCTGCTTTGCAATCCTTGCCACTCCATTATGCCCACGTCGCGTTAAAGATCGAAGATAACGTTACATTAGCGTAAGCTAATAAGCTAACCCAGAGCCATAGGCAGAGAGAAGTGGGGACTGGGAAGGAGGGTGCATTCTCGGGATAGCCCCACTAACAGGATCTGGCCGGTACTGCACCTTAATACAGCTATGTGACAGTGAATAGGATATTAATATAGAAAAAAAAGAAAAACGAACCAAAAACAGTGAACAGGAGGTCTATTTGTATTAAAAACAATAGATTGCTTTTCATTTAAATGTCTGGAAGAGCTCAAAAATAAAAATGTCAAATGATATTTCCATTGCCTTTTTTTTGTTGATTTAAATGTTACTGATTGTGTTAAATGGGCATATAATATCGTCTCATATCGATCGCAGGCACCTGAATCGAATCGTATCGTGGCAGACTGTGTGATATCGGATAATATCGTATCGTTGTCCAAAGAATCGATATCGTATCGTGATGAAACTGGTGATTCCCACCCCTAATGATCACTGTACAGTTGTATCAGTTGTTGTCTTGTCATGCGATGTTGAGTTATTGTCTTGGGAAGTCTTTTTATGTATTATTGTTGTATTGTGATATGTTTTGTTTCATGTTGAAAAAAAGAAGAAAATAAAAATATTTGATCCAAAAAAAAAAAAAAAAGGGAAACGGAAATATCATTTGACATTTTTATTTTTGAGCTCTTCCAGACATTTAAATGAAAAACAATTTATTGTTTTTAATACAAATAGACCTCCTGTTCACTGTAAAGTGCCACGTTTTGATAAATTGAGCTTTTAAACGTTAAGTTAAATTTTTTGGAACTCACAAGTCACAACACACAACCTAAAACCCCTCTTTCCAAACGCAGTCCCCAGTCCCTAATGGACCTCTGCTGTTCTCTCTATATGGCTCTGATCAGCTTAGCTTAGTTAGCTTACGCTAACACAACGTTAATTTCGGTATTTAACGCGACGTGGGCATAAAGGAATGGCGAGGATGCAAAGCATGTTAGATGCATTTGACCCGTTGTGGGGGAAAAAACAGGCACTTATTTCGGGTCGCAAAATAGGCGGACTCTGAAGCAATGCTGTCTAACGTTAACACAGGCTGAGCTGCGCTGAGCTAGTGTTTTTGTTGCGGTCGGGCGGATATGCTCACCAGGGGATTTTCTAAATAAGAGTATCGCAATATGAATCGATCTTTATTACGTTGCATCGATCCTATTTGATAATAGATCGATATATCGATCTGGATCGATGTATCGTCCCACCCCTAATGATTTATACCATTAATATCTGCATGGCTGCACATCAACAAACAACGAGGCAGACTTACAGTAAGGAATTCCTGACAGATAATTAGACAAATGACGTGCTCACGCTTTCTGCCATCTTGAAGCCATGCATTCAGAAGCTTGGTAGAAGACGGGGCAAGTCAAGCTTCCATAGATCTGACTCAAATACATCATTTGTGAATAATGCTATAGAGGCCACCTACAATCTAAAAAAATATTATTTGTTTGACAAACTGCAAAGTAGAGTCAAAAACTAATTTCCCCACGGGACATATCCTGTATATCAGGGGTGGCCAACCAGTCAGAGACTAAGAGCCACAAAAATTACTGTGGTACCACAAAGAGCCACACCATATAGCGTTTCTCAACCTTTTTTTTCAGTCACGGCACCCTTCATGTGTTTATAGGTCTCACCCTCTGGCCTCTGAAGTTGCTAATGTCTTTTTTATTTGGGCCTCACAGGGTTAAAAGTACCCTGTGAGACCCACGGTTGCAAAATTACAAAATCACTTTTAGCCATTTAAAAAAATAATGTTTATTTAAAAAAATGTTAAAGGGGAACTATTTTACTATTTCTTTCACTATTTGGGCACTTTTACACAATTCCTGTGAGTCTATGGAACACCTAGGTTTTTTTCAAAAAAATAAAATGCATTGTTTTGTATTTCTAATCAAGTACTCAAAAACCGCATTTTTCTACCTCAAGATCTTAAGCCGATTTGAGGCTGGGCTCCAACCACTGTGTGGCCTGGTGCCAACTGCCACATCAACTGCCACATTATTATGCAGCTGAGAAATTTCTGACATCACAGATATGCACATTTTCAGATGACTCAGTTCAGTGAGGGTGAATATTGTGAGAGGAGAATTGGAAGAATGCGCCAATATGAGAATAAGAGACATAGATCCTATTAACACTTTCAACACTTTAATAATAATGCCTGGTTTTCCGTTTTACCGCTTGAATGCCACCATCGGCGCCAATGTTAACGTTAATATCGCCTAATCTATGTTTTAAATTATGGCTATGTGTCTAATCTGCCCATCGCATTATCAAAGACTATTTTCCAGTCAGTGCTGTGAAGGCAGATTGTTTTTTTATCGCGTCGTTGCCGTTTCAGAGCAGTTAGAAAAGCCCCCGTTTTGATATAAAAAACAGCTCATTCTGGAGCATTCTATGAAAATCGTCTTTTAGTGGAATATTCCACAACGTTGATATTCGTCGGCCTTTTTATGAATCGTTTTCAAATAAACGCTAGATGATCAATATTATACGTGCACGCACGCACATTACGGCCGCGCACTGATAATCGCTCCGTTGATTTCCTCACGGACTTTTACAGTGAAACCGAAAGAAGACATTTCACAAAACAGCTTATAACTTCATCAAACTTACTCTGATTATCCTACCACTGATAACATAAGAGTCCTTACCTGACATCAGATGGTATCCAACTGGTATATTCCAATTCCTGATCACCATTCGAAAAAATCGATACGTGTATGGATCCAACGCGATACAGTAGAACTCCATGATCCGCGGGGATCTGAGGCTCCAGAATGAACTCTGGTAACCCCGGCTGGATCAGTGAACTGGAAAATGTGGAGTACCGGATTTTTTTCCCCATTCATTTTCATTGAGTCCATTCCAAAATCACTTATGTCATCTGGGAGACGACAGGGGGCGCTTTTTTCCACAGTGATCGTCGGCGCCCCTCGGCTATACTCGGGTAGGCTCGGTGATGCAATAATTTTTCAGATCGCAAAAAAACAAAAGAAAATAAAAAAATCAGAGAAATCTCGTGAGTGGCTAGCAACCACCTATAAAAAAACATGAGTGGCACTGAAAGAGTTAATATAAGTCCACATAGCTAAGAAACAATGGTAAACACTGAAAAAGGCCATTTATAAGATAGTTCCCCTTTAAGCACATGTATAGTCAATTGGTCCTGTTCAGCCTCACGATGCTATTTGATAGTAAATGTGTTTATATGTCCCACCCTCTGGCCTCTGAAGTTGCTAATGTCTTTTTAATTTGGGCCTCACAGGGTTAACCTCTTAAGCCCGAGATATACAGTAAAAGTGTATATTTTCAGCATTACGTTTGTTTACCAATTATTTTAACTGTTATTAGTGAAATATAAGATTATAGAAATCTCAGGGCATTGAGTCGGAAACCGGCGCATATTGACAGGAGGAAGTGGCACATCCAAAAGTGAGTATAGTCTTTTGAAGGAAGAGACTCGGGGCTTTCAAATTTCGAAAAACTACCCTACCCAGCTCACACCAGCCCCTGTCAATCATCTGACTTCTGGATTTACTTTTTTATTTCTCGTATTTTTTGGAATTATCTCCCACAAACCTGAACATTATTGCCATAAAACAGAACGCAGTTAGTTTCTCTACCTTTCTGTGAACGTCTTGCAAAAAACGGTGTTGCAATATGATGAAGAATTTTGGAGAAATTTACATTGTAAAAAAGATGGCAGAATTCAGTACTGTATCTACAAAACCTTCTGTTTAATCATCTTCCCTTTATTCATTTGCTTAGATTTTTCATGTCTGGTCAATTTTAGCATGGTGTTATTCACAGTCAAAGATAATTTTTTTTTAAATAGAATTGATATTCTCCTTTGGTTCATTACAATTTACTCAAGCCTAGTAACAGACACTATTTCTGACACTGATCCATATTTATGTCCCTAGATTCAGATACCAAGAACATGCAAATGGACCATTAAAAAAAAAAATTAAATGTTTATTCTACGTCCTTATGGAATGAGTGACATAAAAAAAAAAAAAGTAAAAAAAAAAAAAAAAAAAGCCGCACATTGACGGGCAAAGAGCCGCATGCGGCTCGCGAGCCGCAGGTTGGCCACCCCTGCTGTATATCTTCAAGTATATCAATCCATCACTTCATTTGACATTTGATTTTAAGGTCAACACAACAGGTGGTGTGCTGATAATGGAATACTGATAACAATTGATGGCCATGAAAGACCACCGTGGCAGAAGATTGATGGCCATAAAGAACTACCAAGCAGATCGATGGCCATAAATAACTACCAAGCAGATCAATGGCCATAAAGAACTACCAAGCAGATCAATGGCCATAAAGAACTACCAAGCAGATCGATGGCCATAAAGAACTACCAAGCAGATCGATGGCCATAAAGAACTACCAAGCAGATCGATGGCCATAAAGAACTACCAAGCAGATCGATGGCCATAAAGAACCACCAAGCAGATCGATGGCCATAAAAAACTACCAAGCAGATCGATAGCCATAAAGAACTACCAAGCAGATCGATGGCCATAAAGAACTACCAAGCAGATCGATGGCCATAAAGAACTACCAAGCAGATCGATGGCCATAAAGAACCACCAAGCAGATCGATGGCCATAAAGAACTACCAAGCAGATCGATAGCCATAAAGAACTACCAAGCAGATCGATGGCCATAAAGAACTACCAAGCAGATCGATGGCCATAAAGAACCACCAAGCAGATCGATGGCCATAAAGAACTACCAAGCAGATCGATGGCCATAAAGAACTACCAAGCAGATCGATGGCCATAAAGAACTACCAAGCAGATCGATGGCCATAAAGAACTACCAAGCAGATCGATGGCCATAAAGAACTACCAAGCAGATCGATGGCCATAAAGAACTACCAAGCAGATCGATGGCCATAAAGAACTACCAAGCAGATCGATGGCCATAAAGAACTACCAAGCAGATCGATGGCCATAAAGAACTACCAAGCAGATCGATGGCCATAAAGAACCACTGTGGCAACAGATCGATGGCCATAAAGAACCACCGTGGTAACAGATCGATGGCCATAAAGAACTACCAAGCAGATCGATGGCCATAAAGAACTACCAAGCAGATCGATGGCCATAAAGAACCACCGTGGCACCAGATCGATGGCCATAAAGAACTAGAGATGTTCCGATACCATTTTTTCCTTTCCGATCCGATTCCGATACCTAAGCTTTGGGTATCGGCCGATACAGATACTTATCCGATACCAGTGCATACATAAAAAAAAATAAAAACGATATTATATAAATTTTTTATAAATATATATATATATATATTTTTTTTAACAAATACTGTTTTATATATACTGTTTTTTAGTCATAACTAGAACGTAATGGTATTTAAGATAAGATAAGATATTCCTTTATTGATCCCCTTGGGGAAATTCAATTTATTCAACAACAGGTGATTGTATAGATTTGTATTAGTATCATTAATCAATGAGTATGGGGCTTCAGCACTGCAGATATACCCTACTCCAATGATCCACACGGACATTATACGTTGCTGCACTCGCTACCCACTGGCTCTGCAGATATACCCTACTCAGTCTGTCTACAAGGCTCCGTTCAGTAGCAGTCGGATCTGTTGTGATTTTTGCACAATAAATATTCAACATTTTTAAGCCACAGATTCCGTTGTTTTGTTTTGTTTTGTTGTTTGTTTGTTTGTTTGTTAATTTTAACCACTTCATCCAATTGGACAGAACTTGCCTCCTTTTTTTATTTATTTTTATCTCTTATCTTATTTGTTTTTCTTGTTGTTACTATACACAGATCTTTTATGTATTTTATTATATATATTTTTTCAATTTTATTACTTACTTTTATTTTTTTTCCATCCTTTCCTTGTACAGTGTCCTTGAGTCTGAGAAAGGCGCTTCTCTCTTAAAATTCAATCTATTATTATTATTATTATTAACATTCTCTTTTGAGACTCCGCCTCAGACTCTTATCATTTGGCACTAAAAGCTAAACATTGTCGCCGATATGGCTGTCCGCAACATGTCATTAATTGTGTACGCGACGTGCAATTGTGCAATGACGACGTTACCGTTAGCTAGCATGAGCTACCGGTATATGGGAAGACCATAGAAGACTAACGTTACTGGTGACATTGTGATTTAACTTGGAATACTCCTTTGCCAACTTGCTGTACTTTGCTTGCAGGTCTGCAGCCATTATTGCTGGATTATATGAATAGCCCCAACTTTAGCCAAGGTAATGTTAAAGCTAGCTTTCGGTTAGCTGTTCAATGCTAATAACACCAGCCACCAAGCGAACCCATGAGCTCCCCGTCAACACCGCTCTGTCGGGACGATGACATTTAAGAAAGTATCTGCTGTTAAAATGACAAATGGCATTGACACTTTAATCGATTAAGCACACGTTTGTTTTATAATGCTTACTCAACAGACCACAGTGTTGTTGATAAATTACGTCATATGGTATCGGAGCGCAGCATTAGAGGGTACTCGCCGATACCGATACCAGCATTTTAGCCAGTATCGGCGGCTTTTCCGATACTGGTATCGGTATCGGAACAACTCTATAAAGAACCACCGTGGCAACAGATCGATGGCCATAAAGAACTACCAAGCAGATCGATGGCCATAAAGAACTACCAAGGAGATCGATGGCCATAAAGAACTACCAAGCAGATCGATGGCCATAAAGAACCACCGTGGCACCAGATCGATGGCCATAAAGAACCACCGTGGCAACAGATGGACCACTTTGGGTGTGACTGGGCTGAAGAGGTACAGCTATGTGGCCTACATTATAAAGACTCCACTCAGAAGAAACAAAAAACTACATTGCTAGCTCAGTCTTATTGTAACCAAGATATTCTAGTCGAGAGGCCGCCTGATTGCTTTTACCAACGCGTTCGTGTTTCCGCGTCTCTGATTGGCCAGGTCATGTGACATGTACGCCCAATCGTGGGACCGCAAGTTTCTACACTGGTTAAGCTTAGGCGCTCTTTCGAAGTTGGTTAAGGTTAGAGTTTGTCTTAGAGCATGGCGATAGAACGCCTGCCCTGATTCCAAACTCTAACCTTAACCAACTGCGAAAGAGTCGCCTAAGCTTAACCAGTGATAAACTAGGCGTTAGGTAGTTTGCAGGCTGTTCGACCCGGAAATAGGCGCAGAACTTGCCGTCCCACGATTGGCGCACATGTCACATGACCTGGCCAGAGCGCAAAACGGGAACCCGGAAACACGAACGCGTTGGTAAAAGCATAGACGCCGAGAGGCCAGCACTGCCAGGCCCTGAGGACTCCCCTGACCTTTAGGGTTAGGGTCATCAAAAACATTTTGCACACATTTATTTAGTTATTGAGAGTAAATTAGTTTGAATATGGCCACCAGTGATGTCATCGAATCCTTACGTTGTGTTAATTACAGCTAATTACAGAAAAAATTGCAATACCTCATCTTATAAGGACTGCTACCTTATCATTCCATTGAGCTGTAATTAACACAACACCCCGATGACATCACCATGGCCATATTCAAACTAATTTACTCTCGATAACGGTCAAACTAAATGAATATGTGGAAAAGTGTTTAGAGTTTTTGGATGTGTGTGAGATTATTATGCAAAATAAATCAGTCTTGTTTTTGTTTTTAAATGAATAGCAGAGGCCCAACTCTCTGCTCTGAGGAGCACTCTGAATGTATCCCCACACAGCACAGAGGCAGGAACTAGGCTTGGGCGGTATGACGGTATACCAGGGTATTTCGAAATCTCGTCGGTATGATTTTCAATACCGTGACGTCACAGACTATGCGCCAAATCACAGATGCGACAGAGTTATATAACCGGGACAGCGTTGCTTGTAGTGCACAGCACATGCCAGCAGAGGGCAGGGCAGTCTGTCTTTCCCTCTCTCAGTCAGAGCTCAGCAGAGCCACACGCGTGTTCCTGTGGGTCTTCCATCTCGCATGTGTGTTAATCTGCACGACAAATAAAGACTTATTCTTCTATAGAATGCGGTTATGGACCGATGGCAGTCCGTTTATTAAGGTCGAATGGATGGACCACCACTAACTTCCAGACATTTTTCTAACGTTTTGAAATGGATTCGTGCATGAGTGGACTCGGGACACGTTGTTTGGGTTCCGGTAAGTTATGTTATGGTTAAGCGATTGGAAGATGAACGTACGAGATATGAATGCTGGGGAGTGTATGTTTGGTAAACCACTCCAGTTCGACTGTGTGTGTGCGCGTATTGGCTTCGGGATTCACTACATGGGTTTAACGGCTTAAGCTGGGTTTTGATTATCACTTAATCAATGCAGAATAAATTGTATGCGTCTGTATGTGTAGTTGTGTACTACTGTCGTGAGTTGTGACTCACATTGCTCTAATTTCAGCCTCCGTTATACGTTATTTGTTCCGTATGACTCGTTTCATATCTGTGTCTCGAATTTGCGCGCCGTTTTGTTTACTTTGGCAACACGGGTCGCTAAGGAATTTAGGTTCGAGGTTTTAGGTTTTAGGTTGAAAGAACAGCCCTAATGTCAACGTGTTTCAATATAAGCGTTATGTATGGTGATAACGAGTATATTGTTAACTTATCCCCACGCAGCACCGAGGCAGGAGGACTCTTACTTCATCAGATGCAGAACGCAGACATTGCACAGCAGCTTGCTTCTTGATCTCCTCCAGACTCAGGTCTGTTCCTCCTTTCTTCTTGCTCTTGCCCCACTTCTTCCCAGCTCCATTCTCCCAGCCCAAGAAGATGTCGTTTTCCTGCCAAACAGACAAAGACATCATCTATTGATTCTGCAGTGAAACAGTGAACCTTGGTTAATAATAGGGGTGGGAATCGCCAGAGACCTCACGATACGATCGCGATACGATACTATCGCGATACTAAATATATCGCGATACGCTGAAAATATTGCGATTTTTTATTTTTTTTTGCTCAAATTACATTTATTACCTTTTTTCAACTGCAAAGTAAAACTTTGTCAACATGTTTTATCTAATAAAATAAAGTTCAGTCTGTTCATCTCACTTCAATAATTCTTATTGCAGAACATGGTATTTTCTCAAGCAGACAGATGTAAACACTGTAATCTGTGTTGCATGTACCTGACAAACTGTTTGTATTACAGTCATATTCCATGAGTGTGTGTGGCAGCGTTTCCGTTAGCCGGTAATTACCGGTATTTGACCGGCAAAATCTGTTGAAGTCCGACATATTTAATCTCTCCGGTCTTAATGTCCGGTGAAAATAATTCCCTGAGTCTAAGCACAATTTGATTATTTGAATTGTATTAAAATAGGCTAAAATTAAATAGCCTATGCGATGAACGAAACAATCATTACATTTGTTTCATCGTTGCTTCTAATAATGACAAACGACGTTGTCAGCGAGAGCTTAGTGCTGGATGTGCGAACTTGTGAAGCTGCAGAGCCGGAGCAGCAGCAGCACAGTGCAGTACTCCAGCAGTACTCCAATTCAGCCATTGGCAATTCAATGTTGGGTGGGGGGCGCTGATGTGCGGTCCCCAGAAAAGAGCCAATAACAGCTGAATCTGCTGCTCTGCATCGACATACTCTCGCAAATAAGTCATTGGGAGGTGGAGAGAGAGAGTCGTCACGCAAACCCACGATAATGTTGCTGTCTCTCTCTGCCAAATTTCTCAGTTCTTCGCTTGATATAATTAATACAAATGTCCAATATAACGGAATTCGTTAGCTCATAAAAATTTGATTATAACAGACTGTTGTTTATTAATGTCGGGCGACTGCCCACAGACACCTATTTGATTTAAAGTCGGCAGCAGCATGGAGTCTCGGGACTTATTTTATTTGGAATATAATGACTTTATACGCAAAAGTAGCCTAGTTTTAAGTAAAAATATTATAAATCTACATGCCTTGATGATGTCATTCTTTTGTTTTGTTGTCATTCTTTTGCCTATCAATTGTTTTTAAGCTCAATAAACTCTGACCGGAATTTCTCTCATTTGACCGGCAACAATTTTTTCTAACGGAAACCCTGGTGTGTGGACTACTGTACTATTACAGGTATTGAAATGAACAATGCAACTTCCTTATACACATTTTTTTATGAATAATTAAGACGAGACACCCCAGGTGAATAGGCAAATATACTTTTGTTGATTTTGAGATTGTTATATTTTGCTTCCTAAACATGTCTTCTATGAAACTAGTGACAATAAAACATCAATAACACACATTTAGTTGTTTATTTTACTTCATTTTGCCTTATTGCATCCATAAATGTGCACATATTTAATGGAAAAGTGCCTCATTTGCGTTTATAAACATAAAATTCTGAAAACTTGCATTATATTTTTTCTTAGTTTATATGTACATAACAAACTGGGAAAGTTTCATAGTGATATCCATTCAAAATGTTTTTGCCTATTGTAGCCTGTGTGTAGTTCTGTTCAGTTCAATACAGACCACGTGAGCGGATCGGCGCGGCCGAGAAATCCGCTCTTCGCTCTTTAAAGCTTGGTCCGCTCCGCTAATCACTCATGTTGACCCCGCCCCCAAGTCGCTCTCCGCTCGCTCCCCGCTCACCTTGAATCGAGCGCTCCCCGCTCCCCGCGCCAGATCGCTCTGCAGTTTTTTTTCTTCTTTTTTTGGAGCATGGTGTAAATGAGCTCAAACTACAACAGTCTACACCCCCTGGGCCCCTTAACAATTGTTTGTATTGAGCCGCATTGTAATTGTAGCCATTCTGCAATGCTAAATAACGTTGTTTATCCATTCACTATCTCTATTAAGCGATGATAGGCTAGCCGAGCCACAATGCTATGGTCGCTGCCATTAACGTTAGCATGTAAGCTAACGTCAACAACAATGGCGTCGATATACTTTTTCTAACTGGAGTGAGTGTGGGCGTCTCTACAGTGACAAAGCCTGAACGAACAGCCTATCACAGGTTCACCCTTCTCATTGGTTGAAAATGGCCTTCATGTTTGTACATCGCCATCTGTTGCTTTGGCATTGTACTGCATGTATATATTACATCAGTGTTAAACCACTGTGAGCGGCCCGGAGTGGATTGGAGCGGAGGAGAACTCTCGCTCCGGACGTCGCGCCGACTCATTTTAAAACCCACTCCTCGCTCACGTCAAAACCGGCCGCTCCGCGCCCCGCGCCGCTCACGCTCCGATCCGCTCACATGCACTGGTTCAATATCATTATTATTATTATAATTATAATTATAATTATAATTATAATTATAATAATAATAATAATAATAATAATTATTATTATTATTATTATTATTATTATTATTATTATTATTATTATTATTATTATTATTATTATTATTATTATTATTCAGTTATCAGGCATGTGTTTAGGTTGTCTATTACTAATGGTTTGATTAGGTATTGTGTTTGTAAATATCTGTTTAAAAAAAAAAGTATGGCATTTTACGATACAGAACTTTGAAGGCGTTAAAGAAGTTAAGAGTTTTTCCTCATACTCTGAGCCAGAAATCTCCACTTCAGTAGCACTCGCATACACCAAAACTTCCAGTTCTATTCATATCTATGTTCTGAAGGTATTTACAGAAGGGTTTGTTGATATCACATTCATACCCTGATTTATATCACATTTTATTCCTAAAAACATGGCGAAATATAGAATTTTACCATACAAATTTACTGAATGGAGTATTTTCTGATTTATGGAGTGATAAAAAGAGATATCCAAAATCCCCTCTGTAATAACCTTTGGCTCTAATATGTCAACAAAATGAAACTATAATTTTGAAAATGGCTTTATCCAATGTTCATATTTCTGTCCTGGAATTATATGCAAATTAGTGCATATTTAAGTAGACCATGCCTCATTTGCATATTTAAACATACAATTTCAGAAAACTTGTAATACAAAAAAGTCTCGTCTTAATATAAGTAATCAAATGGGGAAGTTTCATTGTGATATCTATTAGTTAAATGTTTTACCCTATTCACCTGTAGTGTCTCGCCTTAAATATCAATACCCTGTATCGATACAATATAGCCACGCAAAGTATCGCAATACTACTACGTATCGATTTCCCCCCCCCCCCCCCCACCCCTAGTTAATAAATTAGGTGACAGTAGCATGGAGAAAAAAATTGTGCTGAATAGGGGTGTAAGGATTCGACCTCACAATGATTCGATTACGATTCTTCAGGCAACGATTCAATGCATCATGAAATCTCTTCATTTGACCACGATTTGATTAGATAAATCAGTTAATTCCCCAAAAAAAATTGAATACACAAATGTGGCTGAGGGAACTGATTCACTCAGCATGAATGGACTATAGGTCAATAAAAACAATACATACAAAAAAAACAAATTTTTTTTTTATTTCTATTAATTTCGATTACCGGTATAATCGATTCTAACATATTCAAATCGATGCATCGAATCGAACACATTAGAATCGATGCATTTCGATTAATCGATGCATCATTACACCCCTAGTGCTGAAGCTTAACACTAGCACAGCCATGGAGAAAATGTCACCGATTCCCGCCGGAACGGGTCAGATGACCCGACAGCTTATATGAGAAATATGAGAAAAATAAACAGTGTAAACTATATACCTCTTAATATAAAAATATGAGGTTTACCACAGGTTTGAGTGACACATTTTGTTTATAAATAAAATAATAACAAAAAAAAATATTGGATGTAAGAGCCACACATTGACGGGCAAAGAGCCACATGCGGCTCGCGAGCCACGGGTTGGCCACCCCTGCGCTAGACGCTCGCAAAGTGCTGTGACTGGAATAACGTTCTAATTACATTTTCTCGAAGTCATTTTGAAATTTCAGAACCGTGCCAGATAAAACGGGTACTTTTAGCAAGTCATTGAGTGACAGAGCTGGAGCTCGACCGAGTGACGAGGATACATTTATTGGAAATGTCTAGAGGTTTTGTTTCAGAATTTTATCATCAATTACTAACGTCCTCGTATGAAACCCTCCAACTAGACTCTGTCTGGAGGAGGGATATACCAGACCTGGAAAATGACTTTGATTGGCAAGGAGCCTGGGCAAATGTCCGACTTACATCAAGGAACCCGGATCATCAACAAATCAATCTTAACTATATTCACAGGACATACTTGACTCCTATAAGACTGTGCCGAATGGGGCTTAAACAAGACTCCAAATGCTCCCAATGTACAAATGGGGACGAAGGGACATTTATGCACATGTATTGGGACTGCTCACCAGTTAAGGCATTCTGGAAAGATGTGACCCAACAAATATCAAAACTAGTATCTTGGAATATACCTGTACACCCCTCGGTATTACTATTGAATGATGTTTTTGAGTTGGCAGTGAATCCACAGCTAAAGAGATTGGTTTTATCGGGTATCACAGTAGCTAAAAAGCTGATCGCATCACGCTGGTTTCAACCGGAAAAAATGTGCCGTAAAGTTTGGTTTCTTACATATCTCGATGTAATTTACCAAGAAATATCTACAGCAAGAATTCTGGGTCTCAATGAATCCAAAATGTCAATGTGGTTAGAAGTGGTGGAGAGAATAAAAGCTAGCTTATAATGGTAGTGTCTGGTTAGGTGCGAGGGATAGTGGAGGTACTTCTCAAGGTGGGGTCCGGGAGGGGGGGGTTCGAGCTGGAGCATATGTGTGTAGGTTTTTTAGATAACAGGTATTAGGGGTATATCTTATATAAGACAACTAACTAAAATGTGATCTCATTGGATGTGCCCTGACAATTAATGCTTGTATATCTTATCGTGTGTTGTCATGTTTGTTTATATGTTTGTTTAAAAAATAATAAAAAAATAAAATACAAAAAAAGAACGCTACGGTCGGTCATCCACTACAGGTTTATTACACACCCAGAAACCAAAAGAGGATCGGAAGTATGGCATTTGCCAACTATGCCCCGAAACTATGGAACACACTACCAACACACATCAGGAACGCCAGCTCCATACACATTTTTAAAGGAAAATTAAAAACATACCTTTACAGTCTAGCTTACAAATAGTGTACCATGCCTTAGGGAAAGCGAGTATCTTATTGAAATGTTTTTATTGCTATGCGTTTTTAATTTTATGTATTGATCTTTTACTGAAATGTTATTTTACTGTGCTTTGCCTATTGCCGGACTTTTATTACTGTTGTCTTATTAATGTGATGCTTTACATATGCGTATGTTTGTGTACAGCACTTTGAGCTGCATGACATGTATGCAGGGCTGTACAGTGCGACATATATATCGCACATGCTACAGAAACAGCAGTCTGTGCGATGAATGGATTTACTTCAGTAGCACTGGTGCGATAGGGATTCGGTTCATATAGATACTCTTATTTTGAAAATCCTGTAGCGGGTCTCATTTCTGCCCACGCGCAGCTCCAGCTATAATAACTAGGCTCCGACAGCTAGCAACGTTCAGGTGCATATGATACTCTTATTTTGAAAAAACTCTGTGTCAACTCGACGAGTCATATCCGCCCTATCCGTGCTTCCGCAAGCAGAGCAGCGCGTTGGTCGGTTGGTGCGCACTGCTGCGTTAACACAGCAGTGCGCCTACACGTCCCGAAATAAGTCCGGTGTTTTTTTTCTTCTCGCAACGGGTCAAATGCATCTACATGCTTTGCACCGTCGCCATTCCTTTATGCGCACACCGCCCGAAATGAACGTTTATGTACCATTACAATCACTACAACGTCAGCAAGCTAACAAGCTAATCCTGATCAGAGGCAGAGGCGCAGAGCCAGCAGACACAGTGTGGACTGGGGAAAGGGAAATGGGGGGGCACTCTCTCCCCTTCCCTGTGTGTGCGTGCGTTTGGAAAGACGATGAAGTCACTAGTCAGGACTCAGGACAGGAGTATATAGTAAACTGAGGATTACTGAGGATGGACAGATAATGTTGATATTCAAATATAAAAAAGTTTCGAGAGGAGTGGAAGTTTGAAGACAGACTAGACTACAATATGATGCGGGGTGGTGAGTTGAAACAGTGCGAATTAATGAAAACTTTATTTAACAGATTGCAGAATGGGTACAGTACAGTACGGCTCAATACACACAATTGTTAAGGGGATGCAGACCAGAGAAAGACGTTTGTCTTGTTTACATCAGGGTCCCCCATTGTGTGTGTGTCCCAACCGACCCCACTTCTATGTTTCAATAAATTATTTGCATTTAAAACTATTAACGCTGACTCATTCCTTCAGTCCACTCAAAATTATGCTAATATTCCTTATGTTGTTTATGATATTAATTGAAAATAGCATATGAGAGTATTATAGTAATAATAACACATGGCGATATACTAAATGACAGCCAAACATGGCACTGCAACTAAATAACACAAATACAATAGGCACATTTGTGACGGTTACAAATATAACACGTTTTATACTTGTGCTACAAGATTTTGGCATGTGCTACAAAACTATCAACCTCTGTAGCACCAGTGCTATGTGCAAAAAAAGTTAACGTACAGCCCTGATGTATGAAAGGTGCTTTATAAATAAATGTTTACTTACTTACTTAATAGGCTTGAGTAAATTGTAATGAACCAAATGAGAATATCAATTAAATTTTTTTTCTTTGACTGTGAATAACACTATGCTCAAATTGACCAGACCTGAAAAATCTAAGCAAATTAATAGATGGAAGATGATTAAACGGAAGGTTTTGTAGATACAGTACTGAATTCTGCCATCCGGACACATGCAATTTGAAATATGATTATAGAATATAGAATATCAGGCATAAAATGGTTATGCGATTAAAATGCGATTAACCCTTTAATCGCCAAAAACGCCGTAGGACGTCTTTCCCCGCCATGCTCATTCTGCCAAAGACGCCGTACCACGTCTTTGATATGAATATTTCAAAAATCTGTGATCGAAATCATATTTCTCCCCCGGAGACTTAAGATCTCCTGTTGATCCCCTCTCAACTCTCCCAACGGTTCAAGAGCGCCATCTGGTGGCCGATCGGCGGATCGCCCAGAGGGGAAACAGGAAATGGAAGCTGGTGCTCATTTCAATTCGGTCCGATCACTCGGTAATAGTCCCATGACTCGAGCTGGACACAACGGATAGCAATCCGTTACCAATAACTCGATAAACAACATGATTGACGTATATACTATTATACAACCTGGAAATGGATCGCATATTTCTACAGCCCATAATAGGAACATTTCTGTTCCACGCTCATCGCCCAACGCTATGAGGAAGCTACGGTAAGATTCAGCGTTATTTTGTAACGTGTTCGATACTAACTGCTCTAATGATCATATCACCCACACTAGATGAATCATATAACGTTGGCCACGGAATTATAAAGACCCCCCCCCATCCGGTCAACATCAGATCATAAGTAGTAACTTCTAGAAGCACGTCCATTTGATTTTTTTTTTATCTCACGCAGATTGCTATCAAACTGTATTTGATCATCAATATTGTTGCAACTATTATTATAAATAATATACATTTTCTTTCAGACTCATAAAGTAAAATATAATACACACATAGTTAATTGGTGATAACGTTTTGTCTTATTTGTTTTATTTTCTTTAATGACAATGAAAGTGCAATGCTTGTTCGCCAACAAAACTAACACAGTTTGTCTTTCAGCACCACACAAGAGTGGACAGCTCCTGCCAACGTGTTCCTAAACACTGCAACTGTGCTGAATTGTTTCCTGATTGTCATTGGAACCAGCTGTAATATATGTAGCGTGCTCTTCGAGCACACGAAATGAAATGTAATAGGACTTTGAACTGAACTGAACGGAACTGAAGGAATGTAAAGAGACTTTGAATTGAACTGAACAGGAAGAAAACGAACTGAACTGAATTAGAATTAGTAACTAATAGAAAATAAAGGACCTTAAGATTTGATTCAAAAGAAAAGCAACGATTGGACATTCCTGATTTCATTCTTTGTAACAAATATAATGCATTTGGGGCTATAAATCACGTTCTGGAGAAAGCTGCAGAAAACGATAAAAACATACTTATACTTTAGACCGTATTTTAGTATGAATATGTGAATGAAAAAGTATAACGTTGCTACACCCTGAACAATAGATATAGGACGTTGAATGGGCCATAGTAATGTCAATTTAGCAATACAATTTAAAAAGTTATAGCCCTGAAAAGAAGGGGAACTTCTCCATATTAAATAGGGCTGGCGGAGGATGGTAAATTATGAATTTAAGCCTGGCGATCAAAGGGTTAATTAGATTAATTAATTACAAATCCTGTAATTAATTAGATAATCTTTTTAATCGCCTGACAGCACTACTAATAATATATTCCATTGCCTTTCCCATCTGTATCAAAGTCAAAATGTTGGTATTGTGACAACACTACAACATACAAAAGCAGCTTGACAACCGATATCCTTTGCGTCTAGTAGGCATGGGCCAATTTGTGATTTTGGTGGTATGTGCTATTTGCACAGATGTTTATCCCTTAGTATGCACGCCACACGCAGAGTATAAAATGCATGTAATAAATAGTTTGTTAATGAACTCTGTTACTTGAACAATTTTCACTGTGCTCCTAAATTTCTTTGTGTGTTCCTAAATTTCTATTTACATTTTATTCATTTACATTTTATTTAGGAGCACATGTGCTCCTTGGGAAAAAGGTTAGCGTACAGCCCCATATATGGAGACATTAACATTACGTTATCAAACATAGGGACGAAGACTGTAAAAAAAGTGTCAACAATGTTTTATAATATTTATGTTAATTTATCATAAAAATTCTGTGCCCCCGAAATACAAAAAAAGCCCCCGAAAATCAAATAAGGGGGGCAAAAAAGCCGTGGATTTTTTTTTCTAACCCTGTGAGAGGTATTGTATTTGGAGCGTATTTCGTGACTGTTTAACTAGGCTTAATGTAGGACCTACTTCCAGTGATGAAGCTAAGCTAGGCTAACGGTCCAGGCGTTCCCTAAGCCTAATGCATGCAGACTCAGAGAGACGAAAAATGTATGTATCTTCTTGTCTAACTCCAGGGAAGATGTTAAAGGGGACATGCGTCCTATTCCTAGCACTATTTGGGCAACTTTACACAATTCCTGTTAGTCTATTGAAGACATCTGTAAGGTTTTTTCAAAAAAATGCATTGTTTTATATTTCTAATCAAGTACTCAAAACCATAATTTTTCAGCTTCAAGATTTCAGGCTGTTAGAGAGAGAGAGCGAGAGCGAGAGAGAGAGAGAGAGAGAGAGAGAGAGAGAGAGCGAGAGAGAATGCAGTCCATCACAAAATGGCATCACCGTCTACACCATGACTTGATTGATACAGATATGAGCTGTAGTCCTTCCTATACAGAAACATATTGACCAAAACAAAATTAGGTGATAAGGTTTTCTCAAAACAATATTGGAAAAAGGTATTGTTGTGCCAACGGTATCTAATGCAAGGTATTAGAGATGGGCACGAATGATGTTTTACCAGATCGAGAACTTGCATGAATTACTCAAGTAGTGCTCGAGGAATTGTTTCAGGGAAATAAATGTTTAACCTCGAGACAAAGTTGTATGCAAGATATGTAAACTACAGCTGGCAGCCCATGTGCTGCACACAGCAGCATCACACCTGGACAAGAGGCAGGGGAACTATGTGAGAATGCTGTTCATCGACTACAGCTCAGCATTCAATACCATAGTCCCCTCCAAACTCATAGCCAAGCTCAGGGACCTGGGCTTGAACTATGACCTCTGCCAGTGGGTCTTGGACTTCCTGACGGGCAGACCCCAGGTGGTAAGAGCAGGCAACTGCACCTCCTCATCCATCACCCTCAACATAGGGCCCCCCCAGAGCTGTGTTCTGAGCCCCCTCCTCTACTCCCTGTACACACATGACTGCGTGGCACAGCGGAACAACAACACAATCATCAAATTGGCTGACGACACAGTAGTGGTGGGCCTGATCTCTGCAAACGACGAGAGGGCCTACCTGGAAGAGGTCAAGGTCCTGGCAGGATGGTGCCAGGAGAACAGCCTCTCCCTGAATGTCAGCAAAACAAAGGAGATGATTGTGGACTTTAGGAGGTCGGGGGTCAGGGACTACAGCCCCCTCAGCATCGACGGGGCACCGGTTGAGAGAGTGAACAGTTTTAAGTACCTCGGAGCCTACATATCCGAGGACTTGACATGGACCACACACATTGACAGTGTTGTGAAGAAGGCACGACAACGCCTCTACTAGAGCCATATGAAATCCGCGTTCACGGAATCGCGGAATTAACCAATAAAAATGGAATCAACTGCAAAACGTGGAATATTGCAGAATTTGGCCTAATATGGACTGAAATTTCGTTTTTGGGTGGAACGTTTGGTGCACACGCGACCGGGGAGGCGGGGACTCTACAGCGTGTTACACACAACACAGCCGCGGTGCTCAAGCGTCTGGCTGCTTCAGTGTTAACATCGTCAAGAAGCTAAACAATTCCACAATAAGCCCTCAATTCAGAGCAGAACAGTATCCTAATGACTTTTATGCCTCCGGTGATAAGGTGTTTTGCTAATTCTGTCAACGTTCCGTGGACTGGACCCGCAAAAACACTTGCGACACTATTGTGATTAAATAGCTATAACGTTAGGACATGAATACATGATAGCTTCTAGCTAAATCTAGTGCACCCATCCATTTGTTTAATGCAAACGATTGTCATTATACACTGCCCTTTATAAACTAAATACACTTAAATAGCTATGTAACATTATAGGACTATAGATGGAAATGATAGCTTCTAGAAGTTCTAGCTAAATCTGGTCCACCCATCCATTTGTTTAATGCAAACGATTGTCATTATACACTGCCCTTTATAATCTAAATAAACTTAAATAGCTATGAAACGTTACAGTACATAGGACTATAGATGGAAATGATAGCTTCTTGCTAAATCTAGTGCACCCATCCATTTGTTTAATGCAAACGATTGTCATTATACACTGCCCTTTATAATCTAAATAAACTTAAATAGCTATGAAACGTTACAGTACATAGGACTATAGATGGAAATGATAGCTTCTAGAAGTTCTAGCTAAATCTAGTGCACTCATCCATTTGTTTAATGCAAACGATTGTCATTATACACTGCCCTTTATAATCTAAATAAACTTAAATAGCTATGAAACGTTACAGTACATAGGACTATAGATGGAAATGATAGCTTCTTGCTAAATCTAGTGCACCCATCCATTTGTTTAATGCAAACGATTGTCATTATACACTGCCCTTTATAATCTAAATAAACTTAAATAGCTATGAAACGTTACAGTACATAGGACTATAGATGGAAATGATAGCTTCTTGCTAAATCTAGTGCACCCATCCATTTGTTTAATGCAAACGATTGTCATTATACACTGCACTTTATAATCTAAATAAACTTAAATAGCTATGAAACGTTACAGTACATAGGACTATAGATGGAAATGATAGCTTCTTGCTAAATCTAGTGCACTCATCCATTTGTTTAATGCAAACGATTGTCATTATACACTGCCCTTTATAATCTAAATAAACTTAAATAGCTATGAAACGTTACAGTACATAGGACTATAGATGGAAATGATAGCTTCTTGCTAAATCTAGTGCACCCATCCATTTGTTTAATGCAAACGATTGCCATTATACACTGTCCTTTATAAATGAAATAAACTAAACTAAAGGTGCCTAAATTATGCATTACTATATTTCATCACAATATAATAGATATAGCTAGGTTACTGACATTGTCATTGTGATAATGTCAGTAGTAGCTAGCTGTATCTATTGTTTACACTTGAAATATGTATTTTTATTTTGTCACAATATTAATTGTGTAATATTGTGTAAAATTGAACTGTATTTCTGAGTTGCAGCACTTAAAAACATTAAATGGACTGTTATATCTTATTCAATTGTGGACATTTATTCATTCCCACTTATTAGACACTATTTCTGATGGTAAAATGAGCATAAAAAGCAAAATACAGAATTCTGAAATATTAAAACGGAAAAAATGGAATTTGGGAAAAAATCTAATGGAATTTGGAAAATAATAAAACGGATTTCATATGGCTCTAGCCTCTACTACTTATGATTAACAAAGGCATTCGTTTTGTGGCATTAACGTTATATAGTTCTCTATATAATTAACGTTATATAGTTACACGTTCAATAACATCATGGCTGCTGATGCTGGCAACATCAACATCCTCATCCTCCTGGACCTCTCAGCTGCTTTCGACACCATCTCACACTCAATCCTCCTTGACCGCCTGGAAAGTGTCCTTGGCATCACTGGTACCCCCTTGTCCTGGTTCACATCCTACCTTACCAACAGGTGGCAGTATGTTTCCATCGGGGGGTCCAGGTCAGCTCCAGCACTTGTTAAACAGGGTGTTCCCCAGGGTTCGGTGCTAGGTCCGCTCCTTTTTATGATTTACCTCCTCCCACTCGGTGATATCATAAGGAAACACGGCCTCCACTTCCACTCTTATGCAGACGACACGCAGCTTTACCTCCACACCAAACCCTCGGCTCCCCTCCCTCCCCCCTCCCTCATCGCCTGCCTCCAGGACATAAAAACACTTCCTTCAACTCAACAGCAAGAAGACAGAACTAATAGTTGTAGCCTCCCCAGCCCTCCTCCAAAAGATCAACCACCTTGTTCTCTCCGTGGATGGCTACTCCATCTGCCCCTCCACGGAGGTAAGGAACCTGGGCGTAAAACTGGACTCAATCCTCTCATTTCACCCTCACATCAAGTCTGTCACCAGATCCGCCTTCTTCCACCTCAGAACCATCTCCCGCCTCCGCCCCTCACTCTCCGACACCTCAGCGGAAACACTCATTCACGCCTTCATCACTTACCGCCTCGACTACTGTAACGGAATCCTTCTTGGTGCTTCCAAGAAGGTTCTGGATCGCTTACAGTACGTCCAAAACTCTGCTGCGAGGGTCCTCACGCGCACCAAACCCTGGCAGCACATCACCCCCACCCTGCAAAAACTCCACTGGCTCCCCATCAACTACCGAATCCCCTACAAGATCCTCCTCCTCACCTACAAATCCCTGCACGGGTTGGCCCCTTCCTACCTGACCAACCTACTCCACCCCTACACTCCAGCACGAGGCCTCCGCTCCTCCAACTCCGACCTCCTCACCATCCCCCGCACCAGGCATTCCACACTGGGAGATCGAGCTTTCGCTGTAGCTGCCCCCAGACTGTGGAACTCCCTCTCCCCCCTCATCCGAGGCTCTGACACCATCAACCTATTCAAAACCAAGCTAAAAACCCACCTGTTCACACTTGCCTTCACGCAACACGGCCCCGCTCCGAAGTAGACCACCCCTGACTCTTTTAAGCCACAGATTCCGTTGTTTTGTTTTGTCGTTTGTTTTGTTTGTTAATTTCAACCACTTCATCCAATTGGACAGCACCTTGCTTCCTTTTTTTTATATCTTTTATCTTATTCGTTTCTTCCTGTTGTTACTATACACAGATATTCATAGTTTTTTTATTTTATTAAATTTTTTTATCAAAATTTATATTTTTCCATCCTTTCCTTGTACAGTGTCCTTGAGTCTGAGAAAGGCGCTTCTCTCTTAAAATCCAATCTATTATTATTTATTATTATAGCGTATTTACCCGACCATAGCAAGCATTACTCATTCATATTTCTCACTTCCTTCCTTTGCTCAGAGAGCCCGTACTGATTGTACCCATTCTGCAATCTGTTAACCCTTTAATCGCCAAGGGACGCCGTAACACGTCATTGCTCGCCATGCTTAATCTGCCAATGACGCCGTAACACGTCATTGAGATCAATAATTAAAAAATCTGTGATGGCAATCATATTTCTCCCGCGGAGACTTGAGATCTACTGTTGATCCCCTCTCAACTCTCCAACGGTTCAAGAGCGCCATCTGGTGGCCGATCGGCGGATCGCCCAAACAGCAAACCGGACACTGGTGCTCATCCAAATTCGGTCCGACCACTCGCTATAGCTCCCGGGACTCCATCTTGACACACTGGATAATCGATCGCTCGCCCTAACTCAATAAACAACATGATTTGGACGTATATACTATTATACAACCTGGAGATGGATCGCATATTTCAACATCCCATAATAGCAATCTTTTTGCTCCACGCTCATCGCCCAATGGCACGAGGAGACTGGGGTAAGTTTCAGCGTTTATTTTTACCGTGTTCGATACAAACTGCTCTGATGATCATATCACCCACACTACATGAATCATCTAACGTTGGCCACGGAATTATAAACGTAAAGAGGCCTATGTTCATATCGGTGAGCACAATTTGTAACACAAAAAGAGACGTGTAGCCTATTTATTTATTTAATATTTTATTTATTCATTTTATTATTATTTTATTTGTTGCCATGCCTAAAACAATAGTCAAGCATAGGGCTAAAACATTTTCATAAAAAATATATTTTTTTGTTATATGGTTATAATAAAAGCTTTTCTATACATTTGTCTGATTGATTGAAAACTTTATTAACAGATTGCAGAATGGGTACAATACAGTACAGCTCAGTGGACTGGAGGATGAAGACCAGAAAAAGACTTTCGGCTTTTTTACATAAGGGTCCTCCATTTTCAATTCAGCAAAACATTTAGAGACATACAAATATACAGTAGTTTCATTTTTTTTAATGTAAAAAGAATTATATATAAAAAAACTAAAACAAATTTGTTTTGCCACAAATATCGGTATCTGCCGATTGTGTTAGTTGAACAATCGGTATCGGTGGCAAATGTTCATATTGGTGCATCCCTACTTGTATTATTGCACAATCGCTGCGGGCATGACCTGCCGCATTTCACTGTATGCCGTGACAAATAAAACTCTTGACTTGACTGGACATTGAATCCTTGCATTATGTCAATTACAGATCAACTAAGCCCCTTGTTACACAGTTTTTGTGCTCGTTTTTATACGTTTTTGAATACGTTTGCTGTCCCTATTACATAGAAATGCCGTTTTTGGGCTGGATTTTGCCGGATACGTTGTGGCCCTACTGAAAACGCTAAATTGTGTTTTCCGTTTTGGAGTAGCGCCAAAACTCGCCGACAACATGTTGTGTAATCTGCGCGGAGCCGTTGTTGCTCAACGCTCATGCGCAGTAGATACCATCTGCGTGCCCTTCCGGTGACAACAGAGCTGTCCCAAATAGCTGCAGCTACCATGTGTTGTCAAGTTATTGTTATAAGGACCACAGTCCAAGCTACAACAGTCTGCATTCCCTTAACAATTGTTTGTATTGAGCCGTATTGTATTGTACCCATTATGCAATATGTTAAATAAAGTTTACATCCATTAATTCTGCTAGCATTACCGATACCGATTGCATGAGCACTGCCGCTGGCTAACGTGAGCTAGTGTTAGCTATCAGTAGGGATGCCCCCCGGACCCCGGTTTTAAACGGGAACCGGTACTATATTAGAAAATACCGGAGTATTTATAAGCTCCGACGTCCTCGGTACTGCTATCAATACTCTAGAGAAATTATTATTATTATTATTATTTAAAAGTTGCGAACGATCTCTCCTCTCTCTGTCTCTGCACGAGAAGCGAGCCGCAGCGAGTCATTATTACACACACTCCTCGCGAGTCGCGCTACACATACGGGTACTTCGTTCTTACACATACGGGTACTCCTTAATGAAAGCGCTGTCTCCGTGCTGAAGCGCGCTGCACACAGACAGCTCTGAGTCTGCATGCACTGAGTCGTGATGGCGGATAGAGCGAAGCGTTCTAAAGTATGGATATACTTTACAAGGGTCAATGCCGACAACGCACGTTGCCACAAGTGCAACAAAACATTTGCCAGTAAGGGTGGCAATATGAGCAATCTAGCAAAACATTTGTTGGCAAAACACGATATTAGTGTGCAGAAATGCGCCGTATTAGACTGCCTTGCGCGCAGTGGTCCATCTGCATCCACGTCCACTGCAGCCGGTAAGCCAAGATACAGAGTTTCCTAGGCTAATAACGAATTATTACAAATAGGCTAATAAACAAAATAATTGTTTAGCTACAAATTAGGGGTGGGAATCACCAGTTTCATCATGATACGATATCGATTCTTTGGACAACGATACGATATTTGCCGATATCACAAAGTCTCTCACGATACAATACGATTAGATTAGATTCAGGTGCCTGCAATCGATATGAGATGATATCATATGCCCATTTAACACAATCAGTAACATTTAGATCCACTAAAAAAAACGAAAATATCATTTGACATTTGTATTTTTGAGCTCTTCCAGACATTTAAAGGAAAATCAATCTATTGTTTTTAATACAAATAGACCTCCTGTTCACTGTAAAGTGCCACGTTTTGATATATTGAGCTTTAAACTTTAAGCTCCATTTTTTGGAACTCAAAACTCACAACCTAAAACCCCTCCCTACCTCCCTCTCCCAAACCGTTCCTAAAACAATTTGTTGATGTTGCATGATTATGTATAGGCCTACATTTATTATGTATTATATTGCTTATGTTTAAATAACATTTAAACATCAAACTCCTCTGACCTCATCTGGTCTTTCCAAAGACGCGCACACACACAGAAAGGGAGAATGCTATGCTGTAACATCTACACACACGGAGCTACTGCTGTTGTTCTTGGGCGGATATGAGACTCGCCACAGGATTTTCAAAATAAGAGTATCGATATGAATCGATCTTATTACATTGCATCGATCCGATTCGATCGTTGATAATTACATCGATGTATCAATCTGGATCTATGTATCGTCCCACCCCTACTACAAATACTACAATCTAAAAACTTTTTATAGATCGTCAAGCTGAGGCGTCAGCCACCAATGTGTCCCAGGCCAGTGAGCCCAGGGCCACCACACATCCTCCCTCTACCTCCACCACCCAAAGTCCTTTCTCCCTAGCAGCTAGAGGAAGGATGACAGAGGATAGGGTGAATGAGTGTCACAGGGCTGTGACAAAGTTTGTTGTCAAAGGCCTGCACCCCTTCTCTACAGTGGAGTCCAAGGGCATTTAGGTAACAACTAATCATTCAGTGTATATCGTTTTTTTTGTATACATAGTTGTCTAACTTGTTTGTTGTTGTTGTTATAATATAAGTTATTATTGAAGCAGCTATTCCCACCACTCCACACAAATTTACAATAATTCAATCATTTCTAATCTTTACTGTAGGGAGATGACCAATGCTCTCAACTGCAAATATACCCCTCCCTGCATAAATTATATTTATTTATAATACTTATTTATAAAGTTGTATAAATAATAAAGCAATGTCGATTCTGTTCTTAATTAATTGTCTTTTTTTCTTGCAAAAAAAGTATCAAAAATAACCGATAAGAGTATCGATAAAGTACCGAACCGTTAAGCAGTATCGATAAGAGTAGTAGTATCGATAAAATCCTAACGATACCCATCCCTAGCTATCAGACATCCCGTTAGCTCAAGCTCCTCTTTCAATCTTAACAAGCATTAAACAAAATGGCCCAGTCATTTATTCACCTTTGTTTAATACACACAGCGTTGTCTCTAATGTTATCTAGCTACTGATAGCTCCCGATATCATCAGTTTGGTGCTGGCTGGTTAACGTGAGCTAGCGTTAGCTTCTAGCCACAATGCTATACTGTTATACTGGCATATTCCAGTCACGTTAGCATGTAACTAACAATGTAGCTAACAACATTGCCGATCCTTTTTGAGACTAAACTATCCGCTCTTGGTGGTCATGTGTTGATGTTAGTTTTGTTTCATCAACAAATGAGAGGCAGAACACAGTGAATGTATCCGTTTTGTTTATTGCCCTTTTATTACACTTTGCTGAAAAATAAGTGCTGCATTGGGTAAATAGGCAAAGATGGCGGCGCCCGCCTTGTTGACATTTTCTTTGCAGGAAGTGTATTGGCACATTCAAGTTCTGATTGGTTGAAAATTGCCTTCATGTTCGCCACCTACTGCTTTGGCAGTGTACTACATCACTGTACTCAGGTTGCAAAACGTATGTCTCGAAAACGAAACTAAGGTGTAACCGCAGCCTCAATGATAAGGTAACAGTCCCTATAAGACAAGGTATTGGTATTTCTTTCGTCTACATCATTTCATAGAGCTGTAATTAACAACACAAGGATTCGACGATGTCACTGGTGTTGGTCCATATTCAAACGAATTTACTCTCAATAACTGTCAAACTAAATGAATGTATGCAAAACTGTTTCGATTTTGGATGTGTGAGATTATGTGCAAAATAAATCTGCATTGTTTTTGGTGAAGTGCCCCTCTAAGGGTATTAATTAATCTAAATAAAAGACAGCATTAGCCGATTGCAAAAATCATCATCATAGAATCATCCTGGTAAATTGTAATATTATTCCAAAACGTTTTCTTAACATTCTAATGACTGAACCTGCTTGACTTTCAAAATGAATGTTTACAATTACACTATTTTTGTGAGCGATAACCCTGCATTGGTATTTAGATTTTGGCATCGATTACCGTGGCAACAGAATCTCCCATGGATTCAGGTCAGCCCTAATCAAAGCTTTGAATTATTTAGTACAACAGCACTACACAGGACTAAAAAGAACATTGATACACAACAGTGTGGTAAATATACAAGGGCAAGTGGCAAGAATTACCCCAAGAAATCTCAGACGGGAGAATACAACGGTCCTTTTGCATTTTCCAATGCTTGGATTCTTCCGTTGCGTGACTCACGCCAGACCGCCATATCAGACCGCGGAACTATTCTGTTTTATCGTTTATTGAGCTAGCTAGTTCCAGAGTATTACTACACACTAGGGCTATAGTAGGGCTGCACGATTTTGGGAAATAATCTAATTGTGATTTTTCTGACAGATATTGCGATTGCGATAAAATTTTAGATTATAAAAAAATAAAAATAAGCAGCCCCACAGAGGTTTATTGTAAAATGCGGCTTGCATCTGGCCTACGCGTGGGTATTTTCGGGACACCGAGCCTGAAAATGTTTCTTTTTACCTGGGAATCGATACCAGTACCCAACGGTACCTTTTTTTCTGTACTTTACTCTCCCTCTCTGAAGTCTAAACTTCACAACACACAATCTAAAACCCCTTACCTCCCTCTCCCAAACCGATCTTGTATCTCAATGGGACTTCCTGGTTAAATAAGTGTAAAAAAAATATATATATATTCGATTTTTTTTTGCGATTTGCTAATTGCATCATTCCAAATCGCGATTTCGATTTAAAATCGATTAATCGTTCAGCCCTAGGCTATAGAGCTAGCTAGTTCCAGAGTATTACTACTAGAGCTGGGCCCTTAACGGCGTTAACGCGATACTATTATCGCGCGATAATATAATTAACGCATTAATCTATATAAAAAATAAAATAAAAATTAATTTACCCGCTGAGCACAGATGCTCTTTTTCAGGAACGCCCTGCTTCACATTCACACAGTTCCATTCACACCTGGGAGCTGCCCAGTACAACCACAGTTGACACCATTGGCCACTGAGCAACTCCACTGGAGCAGTTGATTTGCATTGGCACCCAACGGGAAAAATATTATAGGCACTATAAGTAGACATCGCTACATAAAACAAGCTGGTCAGCCTGAGTGACTGGTGGAAGAAGGAGAAATAGAGATTGGACTGATTGAGTCAAGCCATGTCACATAGTTCAAGATTGAAATGCTTCTTTCTGTTTTGCTCCTGAGAGTGTGCTAGATACTGTACTGGTAATATTATTTATTTGTGTTAACTTCTGAATAAAACAACTTATTAAACACAAGTACATCTTATTGAACATTATTTTGATATTTCATTACCAATTATCATAGCAAAACAGCTTTTTCAAACAGTCTGTAATGCATTTTGGAAACGGGAGATGGGCTCATGGTGTAATGGGCCACCTGGCCTGAGAAACATAAGGAGGAAAGAAAAAGTAAGGACTTACTTCTGGTCATTATTTGGGTAGAACACACATATTTTGAATGCTTGCAGATAGATTAATCTAGATTAAAAAAAATGAATCTATGCCCACCTCTAATTACTACACACTAGGGTTATAGAGCTAGCTAGTTCCAGAGTATTACTACACACTAGGGTTATAGAGCTAGCTAGTTCCAGAGTATTACTACACACTAGGGTTATAGAGCTAGCTAGTTCCAGAGTATTACTACACACTAGGGCTATAGAGCTAGCTAGTTCCAGAGTATTACTACACACTAGGGTTATAGAGCTAGCTAGTTCCAGAGTATTACTACACACTAGGGATATAGAGCTAGCTAGTTCCAGAGTATTACTACACACTAGGGTTATAGAGCTAGCTAGTTCCAGAGTATTACTACACACTAGGGTTATAGAGCTAGCTAGTTCCAGAGTATTACTACACACTAGGGTTATAGAGCTAGCTAGTTCCAGAGTATTACTACACACTAGGGGTGTCAAACTCATTTTCACAGAGGGCCACATCAGCATTATGGTTGCCCTCAAAGGGCCAAAGACCGTATAAATGTTAATGTGATGTAAAATAAATGTAGCTACTCATTTACATATTGTTAAACATGTTGTTTCTGTATTTATTACTTATTCAAGTTATACATTTTGCATAGATGTAAAAAATATATGTTAGCTATATGTTATTTTAACAAATAATTTTAGTTTATCAGAACCCCATATTACTCCATCAATCAATGATCAAACCATTCAACTAAATAACAAAGAAGAATATCATCAAATACAAGCTATGACATTAAGTTTGTTCAAAACCTTTTTGTCACAGTCAAGAGGGGCAGAACTAACAACTGTGAGCTGCAAAGAACACGTGGGACAGATGTAGCAGATGTTACAAAAACAAATGGCTGCACACAACCTTGCAGAGGCCATACATCCAACTAATGGAAGATAGTTTAATTAACAGATTGCAGAATGGGTACAGTACAGTACAGCTCAATACACACAATTGTTAAGGGGATGCAGACCAGAGAAAGACTTTCGACTTGTTTACATCAGGGTCCCCCATTTTCAATTCGTAATTAAATTGCTATTATGTGTCTGCATGAACACACAACTGTAACTGTACTAAAAAATAACAAAATAAGGGTTGTCTCAGTTCACAACTATATTGGTCAAGTTTTGGGTGGGACTTGTTTGCGTCCCTACAGCTTCTTATTCAATTGAGCGAGATGCTCGGTTATGTCACACAGCCAGTTTGCATCTGACAGTTCAGACAATATTTCTTCAACCCTTTGTTACCTATTCCGCCTGGATATATATTTCATACCACTTCATATGACTATTTAAACAAATCTGAACAATCCTTTTAAATGTCCTACACTGGACACATAGGGATGTCCCATACGCGTGAATATTTTAGGCAACCAACTTGCGTCTAGCCACGCCCCAGCCGCAGCAGCATTATGCAGCCGTAATTCCCCCTCTTTTAACATCGACGGTTAGCTCAACTGGTTCGCCGCCTTGCAATGGATCCTGCGGTGCGTTGGTAACAAGTTCGAATCCCTTCAAATATATATATTTTTTTAACGTGCATTCTTTCGCCGGTTAAGTTTAGGCATTGTTTCGGAGTTGGTTAAGGTTAGAAGGGTTAAGTTTAGGCGCTGTTTCGGAGTTGGTTAGAGTTTGTCTTAGAGCATGGCAATATTCTTTCGGAGTTGGTTATGGTTAAGTTTAGGCATTGTTTCGGAGTTGGTTAAGGTTATGGTTAAGTTTAGGCATTGTTTCGGAGTTGGTTAAGGTTAGGGTTAAGGTTAGGCATTGTTTCGGAGTTGGTTAAGGTTAGAAGGGTTAAGTTTAGGCGCTGTTTCGGAGTTGGTTAAGGTTAGAGTTTGTCGCAGAGAATGGCAATAGAATGCAGCCTATTTCCGCACTGTCGCTCTCTCGCGCTGCCGCGGTCACATGGGCGTAGTGGCCAATCAGAGAAACGCTGAACACAAGTTGGTTGCCTAAAATATTCACGCGTCCCATACTGGGTCCGATACTGGGCTCATATAGACTCGTAAAACTACTCCAATACTACTAATCAGTAGGGATGCACGATAATTATCGGGCCGATATCAGCTTTATAGCTCCGATTAGGGATGCACCGATATGAAAATTGGCCGCCGATACCGATACCGATTGTTCAACTAACACTATCGGCCGATACCGATACCGATATTTGTATATTTGTATATAAGTATTTGTAATTTTTTTTTTTTTTTTTTTTAATATATATTTTTTTTAATGAAACTACTGTATATTTGTATGTGTATGTTTGTATTTGTAGGCATCTTTACTTACTTAAAAAAAGGAAACATCAAGAAATATGTTTATGGTATCACTATCTCTCTCCCAGTATCGTCTTGCGGCCTGCAGAGGGATACTATTTTCTCAACCAGAGCTTTCAACCAATGCAATGGAACCATTCTTGCGGCCTGCAGCGGGATACTATTCTCTCAACCAGAGCTTTCAACCAATGCAATGGAACCATTTTGATTGAGTCTATTCGGCCAATTACGCCACACCGCTAGCACCCACCTCCTGCTGTACCACCAATCGGCAAGCGTTTATAAATCTTTCTACTTCCGGGCATGCCGCCATTGTTCTGTTTGCGAATGCGAGAGCAGAACACACTTAACGTAGCTACGTTAGCTGCCCGGCCCGCCGACCGGCGCTCCACGCATGACCAAATGAGACATAATGATTTTACTGCAACAAATGTTACAATAAAACAAAGCCTTTCTATACATTTGTCTGGTTGAAAACTTTATTAACAGATTGCAGAATGTGTAGTTGGGTACGGAATGAGCAACGGAATGGAACCGAGCTATGAACGGACTAACGGAGTAATGCCTTGTTTACAGCTATCTTCGGGTAAATAATATGCTTGTTATTGAACGTGTAACACTTATTTTAACAGCAGATACTTTCTTAAATGCCATCTTCCCGAGAGAGGGTGTTGACGGGGAGTTGTGTTATTAATAGCATTGAACAGCTAACCGAAAGCTAGCATTAACTATTGTTAAAGGTTTAGCCATAACGTTACCTTGGCTAAAGTTGGGGCTATTCTTAATGCAGCAATAATGACTGCAGACCTGCAAGCAAAGTACAGCAAGTTGACAAAGGAGTATTCCAACGCAAATCACATTTTCACCAGTAACGTTAGTCTTGCATCTAATAGCTAATAACGTAGCTACATTAGCTGCCCGGCCCGCCGACCGGCGCTCCACGCATGACCAAATGAGACATAATGATTTTACTGCAACAAATGTTATAATAAAACAAAGCCTTTCTATACATTTGTCTGGTTGAAAACTTTATTAACAGATTGCAGAATGTGTAGTTGGGTACGGAATGAGCAACGGAATGGAACCGAGCTAATGAACGGACTCGGAGTAATGCCTTGCTGCTATGGGTAATAATAATATGCTGATGTTATTGTCCGTGTAACACTAACTATATAACGCTAATGCCACAAAACGAATGCCTTGTTAATCATAAGTAGTTACTTTGATGCAGTAGATTGTGTGTGTGTGTGTGTGTGTGTGGGGGACGGCAGGCGTTGTGCAGGTAGGTCGCGAGTGAACTTTTTTTTTTTGCCTTTTGACGCTACACAAATTGATGGGTATTTATCGGCGACTGCTATCGGCCGATAGCAGTCAACAAGGCACTTATCGGCCGATACCGATACCCGACCGATATATCGGTGCACCCCTAGCTCCGATATCTTTTTTCTTTTCATGTCAACGTTCACACGCACAATATATGCTTACTTAGGATTTTACTTGATTAAACAACAAAGCAGTCGGGGCAATGGCAAGCCGAAAACGGTCGAAAATGTGGTTATTTGAATTTTCTTTTTACAGCTGCAGTAGGTAGATTTTTTAGAGACTAAAGTACAGAAAAAAGGTACCGTTGGGTACCGGTATCGATTCACAGGTACCCATCCCTACTGACAAAGCACAATACCGGTTGGCTTTTAGTTCACTCATTGTTCAGGGAAACACATTGTTAATGACATTGACGGATTGTGAATTTTGTGATTGACTCAAATTATATTTATTTGGAAAAATAAATATAGTCACTTTATTTGAAGAGTCAAAACTGTTCTCTTGGCTTTGTTTTGTTCATAGTAGTAACGCTCATGTCATGATGAATCTGGTTAGGTCAACACTACAGGAATATACATTAAAAAAAAATTATAATACAATAAATATATATATATCGGTTATCGGTATCGACCTTGAGGAGCAGAAAGTTATCAGTATCGATATCAAAAAAAAATCAATATCGTGCTATGTTTGTTCAGGAAAACACTCAATTAAATGGTAAAAACTATTATGTTATTATTTCATGATATTTACATCATTTTAACATAAAATGTCAGCAACAGCGTCATGTTGTATATTTAATTTGTTAGTTTAAAAAGTTAAATCTGTTGAAAAAAGTTACGTAAATTTAAAGTAGTTATATCTGTACTCCGTATCGGCAAGTACCCAAATGTACTTGTACTTTGTCTGAAAAAAAGTGGCATCGGGACATCCCTACTGGCACACAATATCAACCTTTCTGCTATATACATTTTTTTTTAACCACTGCGGCTAAGTAAGTATCTGACAGCTGGGACCCACCTGGTCCTGCAGATCGTAGTCATAACTATCATGCAGGAGAAGGCTGAGGACGTAGCGGGTGTAGATCATGGCATCGATCCCGCACTTCTCCAGCTCCTGGCCCAGCCAGCTTTGCACTGGGCCCAGCGACTGGAGCAGGGACATCTCTGAGGCAGGCAGGGGGCCCGCCGGGGGGAAGGGGCGAGAGAGGCTTTCAGGAGGAGCAGGACCGTCCGACTCAGCGCTCACTGGACGCATGGGACCTCAGGTGTTGGCCATTCTCAGGTAGAGCGGCATTGTGACGGGTGGATGCTGTAGGGTTGGCGGGGGAGGAGGACAGGGCGGAGCCTATCTGGAAGAGGGGGGTGTCACTCCAGCAGGACACACTGAAGGGGTTCTACATGGGGAGGCATGTAGGACGCTCTTGTTTTTCCTTTCTGGATTATTTTATTGCTTTGAGCAAAAAAAGACAACTTCTACTGGTCAGGCATGGCTTGTAGTGATGGAGGTTATCAGGAGCAGAACACGGTGGTGTTTGCCTCTCAGGCGGAGGGGACCATGTTGGGGCTACGGCTTACTTCACCGGCACCACCTGAGAAACACAAGAAAAGACACATTTGTTGTGAAAACTTCTGCAACACGGCATATATCCGAATTACCTTCTTCAACTTCATTTAAAAAAAGATAATAGAATGTAGTCCGAGATCTTAGTTAAGATAGGACTCACCCAAAAACACACACAACATAAAGACATTAGCATAAGCATGTTGATTTTTTTAATCCACTTTTTCTCCTTATTTTTCTCCCATCCCCCAATTTCGCCTCGCCAATTCTCCCCTCCCGTCTCGAACGTTGCTAGACCATGCCTCCCACTGGTCGGCTGCAGTGAGGACCAAGCCTTGCATCACGTGTCCCCTCCGGTACACGAGGAGGCAGCCGTCGCATCTTTTCACCTGAACAGCGCAATCTCTCAGTGGCGAGGAGTAACGCGTGGGAGGCTCACGCTGCCCCAGAGGCTTCCTGATTCTGATGTACAGGCGCACCAACCGACTTGTAGGAGTCGCTGTCCACAACGTGCAATCCCCACCCACCAGCTTTCCCACCCCTAACTGCTCCCGATCCGATCGATACCGATCTTTCCCGATCCGATCTTTCACATTAGTAACAGATTGTAAAATTATTATTATAATTTTTTAATATGTATTAAACAAAACAAAAAGTTGCAGGTTGACGTTATCCAGGTGAAAAGTTAACTTCATTCAAGCGAGGCATTGCAACCGGAGTAATCTAAAAACTCCGCCTCCAACCTGCTGCTTCATGAGAGCAATGGCGCCATCGTCTGTAAAAATCAGGTGACTGCAAGTTCTGCAACTAGTGGATGTCCCTCATCCTTGACATAAATTATTTGATGTATAATTAAATCAAAGGAAATGCGTGTTTTGGCAAAATTCTTCTGCTCTGTGCGACAATAAATAAATGCTATGCAATTTAAAACCAAAACTAAGGCCTCAGTATGAGTTTAAGACGTGAACGTGGTCATGTTTGTTGAATTAAAAAAAAAAGTTAAAAAGAATTTAAAAAGATAATCCCGATTTCTTGCGCCTTTCCCACTGCGCCACTTAGCCGCCCATAAGCATGTAGATTTGAGTGAAATTATAGTTCTTCATTATCAGATCCATGGAAACTGCATTCAGGGCATCGCGAGCGTCTGCAATTTGACTTATTTCTGACGGAACGCAGTGCACGCTCCGTAATTCTCTCTCCCCAAAAGTTACACTATAAAAACTGACTGGATATTTGGACAGTGTGTGTGTGTGTGCGCGCGCGCCCTTCCCATCTCTGGTCTTTGAAAAGGTCAGAGGAGTTTGATAGTATTTACCAGGGTTAGAAATTAACATTCTTTTTCAAGGGCTTTTTTTGCCCCCCTTAAGTGATTTTTGGGGGCTTTTTTTTGTATTTCGGGGGCACTGAATTTTTATGATAAACGGTAGGGGTGGGACGATTCACAAAATGGACGGTTCGGTTCGTCTCACGGTTTTGGGGTCGCGGTTTTCGGTTCGATATACGTTAATTTTTATTAAAAAAAAATGTAACACTCAAATCTAAACATGCTTCTCATTTATAAAAAATTAAATAAAAAGGTTTGCAGTGTTGCAGTGTTTACAGCCTTAAATAATGTTTGGCACACAAAGACCGAACTGACTGAAAAATATAGGCTACATTTGTCAAAGTATTAACTTAGTGCAAACAAACAATATGCTCAGCCAGCACTAGACTTTCCTTTCTTTAACACTTTGGTTGCCTAAGGTTAAATTAATGATATACCATAGATTGCCAGCGCTATTTGTCTATGGAGAAAGTCCCCTTCTTTGCAGGGCTATAACTTTTTAAATTCTATTGCTACATTGCCATTATTAGGGCCCATTCAAAGTCCTATATGTATTGTTCATTGTGTAGCAACGTTAAACTTTTTCATTCACATATTCATAGTAAAGTATGGTCTAATGTATAAGTATGTTTTCATCTCTTTCTGCAGCTTTCTCCAGAACGTGATATATAGCCCCAAATGCATTATATTGATGATGAAATACAGTTTGATGGCAATCGGGGCGATATAAAAAATTCCAACTAGACGTACTTCTAGAAGTTACTACACGTCATCTGATGTTGACCGGATGGGCGAGGGGGCGTTTATAATTCCGTGGGCAGCGTTATACCAATCATCTAATGTGGGTCAAATGTTCATCATAGCAGTTAGTGTCGAACACGGTAATATTACACGCTAAAACTCACCCCAGTCTCCGCGGGCCGTTGGGCGATCAGCGTGGGGTAGACAGTTTTCCATTATGGGATGTTGAAATAGTCGGTCCATTTCCAGGTTGTATAATAATATATACGTCCAAATCATGTTGTTTTTTCGAGTTATTTGCAGCGATCGATGTTCACTGTGTGAAGACGGAGTCTCTCTAACATTAGCGAGTGCCCGGACCCCATATGGAGTGAGTCCTACCGGGTTAAAGGTTGACATCCGGTTTCGATCTGCCGATCGGCCACCAGATGGCGGTCTTGAACCGCTAGAGGATTGAGAGGAGATCACACTTGTGTCTCAGGCCAGCGGAGGGACATTATGGATCAGATCGCAGATTTTTGAAATATTGATATAAAGACGACGTAAAGCGTCCCCCGGCAACTTTAGCATCGCCAGCAAAGACGTCTAAAGACGCCCCCTGGCAGTCAAAGTGTTAATATAAACACAAAAAAACTGTCAACCATGTTTAAATTCCCTGATTGTCAGTTCTTAATGGAAAGATTCGTTTTCTGCTTGAAATTATTATGTATCCGTCTACATTTATTTAGACTAACATTATTTAAATATTGAGTGCAACTGTGGTGGATTACGTAATTCGGTGAGTTGGAACTATCTATGGGTTGGCGCCGGGTCCCCACGGACATTTTAGCGTCACGGACCGCCAGCTCAGGCAATGTTATCAGCTCCGGAGGAGTTCATAACATCAACATGCAGTGGGACAGCGGCAATAGTCCCGATTGGAGTTAGTAAAACACAGTTGTATGTTAGCCTTCTTGGATGTTGAATAAACGCCTATCATTGTCTTTAAACACCCCGCCTCTCAGACTCCCATTTCCTCCTCTGCTACAGTAGCTAGTAGCTACGGTAACATTTCATTGACTGTACAGTATTAGCTTGCGGGCTGCGTCGGGCTACCATAGTTAAAACGTGCGTTGTGTTGTACAAACTGCTAACGCTATGGCAAGATGTGTGTAGGCCTATGTAATGTTAATGGCTATGTTTTTAAAGTCGTAATGAAGATTGATTTATATTGTGCTTGCCATTTTTACACAAACTGACTAGCACCTGGCTGCAGCAGCAGCCAGTGCTCACCTCTCCCGGCTCCGCCAAATGAATTTGTTTATTTGCGCGTCATCTGAACCGTACGATTAGGGCTGGGCGATAAAACGATAACGATAACTATCGCGATAAATTATTTCCTCGAAATAAACATGAAACGTGGTCGCAAATTTTCGATATATCGATTTTCCAAGCTTGGCTCCGTTCAGCCTCGGCTCAGCACACTCACTAACAACAACCAACGTTACGTGATGACGTGTTTAAGCACAACAGCTAACAACCAATCAGTGAAGGAGATGGCCGAGAGCGAAGTAGACCCGGAAGGAGGTAGGACTCACTCAAGAACAAGGCTTGCTAGGCTAATTAGCTTGCACGGCGATGTTTTATATATTTACGTGCCGAGTATGTGTGTGGCGTGAATTCTGAGGCCACGTTTATAGTAGTGGGGGTATACAGTGGACGTCGTTTCAATATATTGTGGCGGAAGAGAGTATTTTAGTGTCATATTTAGCACATTGTCATGGAATACACCGCTTAGATACTACAGGCTTGCTAGGCTAATCAGCTTGCACGGCGATGTTTTATATATTTACGTGCCGAGTATGTGTGTGTTTTGAATTCTGAGGCCACGTTTATAGTAGTGTGGGGTATACAGTTCGTTTCAATATATTGTGGCGGAAGAGAGTATTTTAGTGTCATATTTATTGTCATGAGATACTCCGCTTGTCGGCTAACTGCTAACGTGCACGGACTGATGACGACATCAACTCGACTTGAGACATTCAGCAGCAGCATAAGAAGTTAATTAAACTTGACAGACATTATATCGACGATAATTATCGATATCGAATTATATGAAAATAATTTTATAATTGTATCGCGATAAAGTTTTTGGTCATATCGCCCAGCCCTACGTACGATACACAGACACTCCATTACCGGATAAATATATATATATAATTAGTAAACTGTCTGGGGCATTTTGTGCCCCCCTTAACTGATTTTCGAGGGCATTTTGTCCATTTTCAATGCCCCCGTTAATTTCGAACCCTGGTATTTACTGAGGATGGCCAGATAATGTTGATATTTAAACTTAAATAATTATACAGAGAGAAGCTTTAGAAAGTACAAAACGCTGGGTGGCGTAGCGGAGATTGCGCTCATCACCAATGCAAGAGACTCCGGTCTCGACTCCCTGAGTCAGCATTGGCTGTGGCTTGGGCCAGTCGTCATACTATCTCAATTGGCAGAGGTAGCGGGTGAAAAGTCGATGGGTGGGGATTGGACGTTGTGGACAGCGACTCCTACAGGTCGGTTGGGTGACGCCTGCACAGCAGAGACAGGAAGTATCGGGGGCAGCGTGAGCCTCCCACAGGTTACTCCGCGAGTCCTCGCCACTGAGAGTCCGCGCTGTCTGGTAAAAAGATGCGACAGGCTGCCTCCTCGTGTACCGGAGGGGACACGTGATGCAAGGCTTCTATCCTCACTACAGCCAACCAGTGGGAGGCATAGTCTAGCAACGTTCAAGGCAGGGGAGGGGAGAATTGGCGACACGAAATTGGGATGGGAGATTTTTTTTTTTATTATTATTATTTAGTTACTGCACTGACAGTTGAACTGCATTGAACTGAACTGAATAAAAAAATACAGTGAACTGCACTGGCACTGTTGTACGGCAGATGTACTGTTATTTAAGTTAGTTAAAAACAGTCGTTTTTTTGTTAAACTTAAATCCAAAAGAATAATAAAAAAGAAATCCGAAAACAGGAAACGGATTTCATAGGGCACTAATTTCTGAATGAAACAGACCTTTGGGTAGAGGGTGGGTCCATATTATTAACATCCTAAAGGGTCTGCACATTTAAAAATGTTATAACGATAGTGAGGTACTGAATTGGACCATGTTTATTATAGAGAGAATACATTATTTCATATATATGCTGGTGTAGGTATGTTGATCTTAAAAGGTAATTTGTCTTGTTTAGCCTACATAATGCGCAATAGATATGCAAAATGGTTAATAATAGGGATGTCCGATATTATCGGCCGATATCGGCATTAAAATGTGATATCGGAAAATATCGGTATCAGTTTTTATTTTTTATTAAAAAAATTCATTTCTATAACCTTTATTTACCCAGGCATGCAAGTAAGAACAAATTCTGATTTTATTTATTGTCAAAAGTATGCATAATGTTGTGTTAATTCCACAACAAGAGATATGTAATGTTAATTACCTGAAATTATTCCATTTTTTGGGGGGGGGAACCCTGCATATATCGGTATCGGTTGATATCGGTATCGGAAATTAAGAGTTGGACAATATCGGTATAAAAGCCAATATCGAGCATCCCTGGTTAATAATAATAATATAATAATTGGCCAATAGGAACGTCAATGGTTAACAGATTTTTCTAATCATTCATTCGAATTAATCGATAATATTGATTAATCGCCCAGCCCTACTTTCTTGCCAACAAAGCAGATCAATGCCCCTCATACATTTGCATGAGACTTCAAATGGGATTTTAAGTGTATAGTCAGTGGACTCTCCACCAGAATACTCAAACACAGTATGATTTTAGGTGTATAGTCAGTGGACTCTCCACCAGAATACTCAAACACAGTATGATTTTAGCCTAAAATCATACTGTGTTTGAGTATTCTGGTGGAGAGTCCACTGACTATACACCTAAAATTTTTAGGTGTATAGTCAGTGGACACTCCACCAGAATACTCAAACACAGTATGATTTTAGGTGTATAGTCAGTGGACTCTCCACCAGAATACTCAAACACAGTACTATGATATGTAGTCGACTCCTGGGTGTCATGTTGTTCCAATCCCTGAAGGTTCAAAGAAATATAAATCATCATTATCTCCTCTGTCACTAGAAGTGAAAGAACAGACAGATGCAATATCAGTGACTTTTTCGACTTCCATAGCAAAATTGGACATGAAAAGATAGCTGAAATTGTGCCTGTACTTTTCACAGGAGGGTGATGGTTTACATTTTCTTTGAACCACCGTCCACCCTACTGTATCATAGCAACTAGAGATGTTCCGATACCATTTTTCCCTTTCCGATCCGATTCCGATACCTAAGCTTTGGGTATCGGCCGATACCGATATTTATCCGATACCAGTGCATAAAAAAAAAATTATATAAATTATACTTTTTTTTTTTTTTTTTCAGATACTGTTATACTGTTTTTTAGTAATAACTAGAACGTATAGTATTTATTCAACAACAGGTGATTGTATAGATTTGTATTAGTATCATTAATCAATGAGTATGGGCTGCAGCACTGCAGATATACCCTACTCCAATGATCCACACGGACATTAAACGGTGTTGCACTCGCTACTCAGTGGCTCTGCAGATATACCCTATTCAGTCTGTAAGCTAGTGGCATAGAACGTTCATGTTGTGGTTTTTGATGCAAAATAAATATTCAACATTCTCTTTTGAAACTCCGCCTCAGACTCTTATCCTTTGGCACTTGCTGTACTTTGCTTGCAGGTCTGCAGCCATTATTGCTGGATTATGTGAATAGCACCAACTTTAGACACGGTAACGTTATCAAGCTAAGCTAACTGACCTAGCGCGTCTTCCCGCATTGATAACGTTAGTAATAGTCAGCTAACGCTAGTCCGTAGCTACTTAACTTAAATACAATTCACCGTGGGTGCATTATTGTTGATAGACGGTCACGGACAGTGTTAGGTCCTGGAGAAAGGACAGGCGATCATCTGATTTGATGTAACGTTAAAAGCGGATGTTGTTCCAACTAGCTATCTTTCCAGCTAATGCTATCATAACACCAGCCAAACACAGCCCGATTCCCGTCCGAGCTCCCCGTCACACCGCACTGTCGGGGACAATGGAATTTAAGAAAGTGTATCTGCTGTTAAAATGACACAGCATCACACTTTAAAACATGTTCATTTTATAATCCTCACTCTCCGCAGGACTCGGCAGGAGATAAATTACATCATGGGATCGGAGGCTAGAATTTACGTGTACTCGCCGATACCGATACCAGCGTTTTAGGCAGTATCGGCGGCATTTCCGATACCAGTATCGGTATCGGAACAACTCTAATAGCAACGTAATCAAATCATTGCCCAGGATTTCATTATCTGGTAAATTACTAGGGGTGGGAATCACCAGAAGCCCCACGATATGGCGGCCAAGTGGCGAACCACGTAACGCGCTGCATCGCGGCACGGCCGACGCGGGTTCGACTCCCGGACCCGGTGTCCTTTGCCGAATGTCTTCCCCCCGCTCTGTCTCCCATTCTTCCCCTCTCTCTCGCTCTCTCTACTGGACTGCCCGGTAGTAAAAACCAATACAAATCTACCAAAAACATAATTACAACTTTTTTCAACTGCAAAATACGTCCAAATCCGAAAACGTAGTTAACCTGTTAAGCCCTAGCCCTATTTTCTGAAAATCCGCCTAAAAATACATACAAAAATACATACCTAAGGGCTAAGGCCTAACAAAAATAATGGTTTGGTTCCGGTTGCCGACCGACCCTGCCGATTTAGGTGCAACCCAATTTATTTTATGAGTTAAAAAATATATATATATTAAAAATAAAAAAATTCTCTGGATATTAAACATGCTGGCAAAGTACATGCATCCATGTTGTCGTGAACATTTTAATTAAATAAAGAAATTCCCTATCCATAGTCGCCGTGGGAAGAGATCAAATAAAAATATTAAATAAATTCCCTACGCTAAATGTCAACGCTCATTGAGAGCTCTGGATGTCCTCTCCTCATATGACTACAATCAGCGATGCGGCACTAATTCAAAATGGCAGATATTCGCTCAATTATAAACACATTCCATTAACACTTTCAGCGCCACGCCTGGTTTTCCGTTTTACCGCTTGAATGCCACCATCGGCGCCAATGTTAACGTTAATATCGCCTAATCTATGTTTTAAATTATGGCTGTGTCTAATCTGCCCATCGCATTATCAAAGACTATTTTCCAGTCAGTGCTGTGAAGGCAGATTGTTTTTTTATCGCGTCGTTGCCGTTTCAGAGCAGTTTTTAAAGCCCCCATTTTGATATAAAAAACAGCTCATTCTGGAGCATTCTATGAAAATCGTCTTTTAGTGGAATATTCCACAACGTTGATATTCGTCAGCCTTTTTATGAATCGTTTTCAAATAAACGCTAGATGATCAATATTATACGTGCACGCACGCACATTACGGCCGCGCACTGATAATCGATCCGTTGATTTCCTCACGGACTTTTACAGTGAAACCGAAAGAAGACATTTCACAAAACAGCTTATAACTTCATCAAACTTACTCTGATTATCCTACCACTGATAACAGAGTCCTTACCTGACATCAGATGGTATCCAACTGGTATATTCCAATTCACATTTACATTTACATTTAGTCATTTAGCTGACGCTTTTATCCAAAGCGACTTACAAGTTCTGTACGACAAGCCATCAGGAAGGGCACAACTCTATCAGCTGAGCAACAATGTTCATCAAAGTGTTGAGTGCTACAGTGTAGGTTAGTTTATTAGGACAAGTGCATGACAGTACGGTTAGTTAGGGTTAGATTTTTTTATTGTTTTTTTTTTTTTTTTTAATTCAGATAATGGTTGAAGAAGTGCGTCTTTAGTCGACGGCGAAAGATTGGACGTGATTCGGCTGTCCTAACTGGGGTGGGTAGTTCATTTCACCATTCGAAAAAATCGATACGTGTATGGATCCAACGCGATACAGTAGAACTCCATGATCCGCGGGGATCTGAGGCTCCAGAATGAACTCTAGTAACCCCGGCTGGATCAGTGAACTGGAAAATGTGGAGTACCGGATTTTTTTCCCCATTCATTTTCATTGAGTCCATTCCAAAATCACTTATGTCATCTGGGAGACGACAGGGGGCGCTTTTTTCCACAGTGATCGCCGGCGCCCCTCGGCTATACTCGGGTAGGCTCGGGTGATGCAATAATTTTTCAGATCGCAAAAAAAAAATAAAAAATAAAAATCCGAGAAATCTCATGAGTCATGCAACCACCTATAAAAAAACTAGTGATGCACCGATGTGAAAATTGTGGCCGATACCGATATTAATATTGCTGTTCTGGCCGATACCGATATTTACCGATGTCGATATCTCTGTATAGAAAACACTTTATGATAATCAAATAAAGAGCTATTTTCCAAAACGCATAATTTCTTTACTTTTGTAACTTATTTTCAGAAATGACTGATATTTTGAAACTATTTAAGGCCAAAACATGTTAAAAAAAAAAAAAAAATTATATAGATATCGGCCCTATCTTGATATCGGACCGATACCGATGTGTAAAAAATCGGCCATCTCGTGAGTGGCACTGAAAGTGTTAACTAAAATCTCACTAATAACACTTTACCCTATTGGTAAACAAACATATTGTTGAACATATACACCGACTGCTGTTTTGACAGGATTATGGTCTTTACTCTTGGCTACATTCGAGAAAAAAAATACAGCACTACGGTGCAACACGGTCGACCCGGGTTCGACTCCCAGACCCGTGATCTTTGCCGAATGTCTTCCCCGGTCTATCTCCCATTCCTCCTCTCTCTCTCTCTACCGGACTGCCCGGTAGGGTTGGGCACCGAAAACCGGTTCTAATTAGGAACCGGTTCCTAACTTCCGGTTCTGGAATTCGATTCTTAAGAAAAACGTTTTTTTTTTTTACTTTGTTAATTAATACCCTAGTTACAGTACAGCAACCAAATTAAACTGTATCAAGTCAACTGAAAATGTAGTATGAAAAAAATGTAAAATTTTCACACAAAAAAAAATTCTCCTGCGAAATAAGCTGTGACCTGCACCTCAAATAATCGGAATCGTTCAGAACAGGAATCGATATGGAGAATCGGAACCGGAATCGTTCAAATCCAAACGATGCCCAACCCTACTGCCCGGTAGCAAAAATCTATAAAAACCTACAAAAACATAACTTGCCTGAAAGGATAAGTAACATTTATAATAGGGATGATTATGCCTAGCACTCTGTTTTATATTTACCTAACTATCTATCTTATTTATCTTTGTCATCCATATTTAGGGCTGTCTTAAATACTTCGAAGTTTCGTTCAATGGCACAAGCTTCGAACATTAAAAAAAATCGAAGTTTAAATTTTTTTTTTAAATAATAATTAACCTACACGCCTATTCTCAGTCTTTGCCCCACAATGGTGGAATGAACTACCCACCCCAGTTAGGACAGCCGAATCCCATCCAATCTTTCGCCGTCGACTAAAGACGCACTTCTTCAACCATTATCTGAAATAAAATTTAAAAAATAAAATAAAAAAAATCTAACCCTAACCGATCGGCCACCAGATGGCGCTCTTGAACCACTAGAGAGTTGAGTGGAGCTTTGCAGTGTGTCTCAGGGCTCCGGAGGGGAAATATGATTTCGATCACAGATCTTTGAAATATTGACATCAAAGACGAGTTACGGCGTCTTCGGCAGAATGAGCATGGCTAGGAATGACGTCTTAACTCGTCATCGGCGATCATAGTGTTAAGAGTAAGTTATATGCGACTGAATCGGCCAGAGTCACACCTCCTAACTTTGACCCCCCCATTCAATGTTTGTACCTTAGTTTTATACAGAATGGCGAGGCGGCATAATGGGGTAAGATTCACACCTTGAACGGGCAGTGGGGGCTTCTGTTAGTTGTTCTACTTGGACCATAATTGTTACTAGGGGTGGGAATCGCCAGAGACATCACGATACGATCGCAATACTTGCGTCACGATATGATAGTATTGCGATACTAAATACATTGCGATACGCTGAGTATTGCAGATTTTTTTTCTTCTTTTGATCAAATTTAATTTATTACCTTTTTTCAACTGCAAAGTAAAACTTTGTCAACATGTTTTATCTAATAAAATAAAGTTCAGTCTGTTCATCTCACTTCAATCATTTGTATTGCAGAACATGGTATTTTCTCAAGCAGACAGATGTAAACACTGTAATCTGTGTTGCATGTACCTGACAAACTGAACTGTTTGTATTACAGTCATATTCCAACTTAACTGAATGCACATGTGTGTGACTACTGTACTAGGTATTGAAATGAACAATGCAACTTCCAATACACTTTTTTTTTTTATTCTAATGAATAATTAAATATCGATACAGTATCGCCACGCAAAGTATCGCGATACTACTACTACGTATCGATTTTTCCCCCCACCCCTAATTGTTACAATTGGTAACTGTGACTGTTTTGATTGACAATAAGCATTATGGCAATAAGCTCAATAAGTAAGGGATAATGTATAGCTACGAGGTCATTGTCGCAAAATAATTGACCGACACGTAGTTTAAAATACCGAGCCGCTTCGGCGAGGTGTTTTAAACGTCAGTGAAGGTCAATTATTTTGCGACAATGACAGAGTAAAGCTATACATTATCCCGCTTATTACATGGCTAACTTACTAACAATATACCTAATTCATTTGACAAATCGCAGTTGTTCTGTGGCTCTGTCAGCCCAAATAAAGTGATTATTATTATCGCGGGCAGCCTCTGTTCTGGCTCCGCTGTAATCTACACACACTCCGCTGTCAGTGCAGCCGCGGCAGGTGTGTCTGATTTGCTGCACTGATGTGGGCTTGATTGCGAACAGCTGCGCACAGCGGTCATTATTGTCCCACAGCGGTCATTATTGAAAAATAATGACCGCTGTCGGGGGGCTATTGACCAATCACAAGCAAGCATTTCGGCGAATGTGAAAACGCCATGTAATAAGTAGGGATGCACGATAATTATCGGGCCGATAATTATCGGGCCGATATCAGCAATTATGACGTCATCCCGATAAACCCGATAACGTTATTAATAGCTCCGATAATATAATATATTTTTTGGTAAAAGAAAATGCTGTGTGGGTGAATTGGAATGAAGTGCGTTTGTTTTGACTGTAGGCTCATCCCGTTTTGCCAGTACTGTGGTACGACTGACAGCGTGTTTTAAGCGTGGTTTAAGAACAGGGCGTTTTACACAAATCGAGCGCTCCCTTTCTTGGCTGTGACGTAGGCACGTAAGTTTCGAATCAGCGCGGACGTTAAAAACAAAGATGGCCGCGTCTGTACTCGGAATTTCAGAGGAAAAAGATTGCTTGCTATTTGTAATAAATGCAATGGAGAAGTTCCACAAGGAGGGAAAAGGGCAACAACTTGTAATACATCCAGCCTGACGGGTCACCTGCGGCATCACCACCGCTACGATGGTGTGTTATTGTGTTAACTTAGAAGCCTACGACGACGCGAGGAGCTAAACAAAGCTAGCCCCTTCCATGGCTGTGATGCAACCCTCGGTTGAACGCAGTCACTTATTGCTCCATAGTAGCCAGGTTAATTTGCACCACCAAGGACTGCTTAAAAGCTAGCGGCTTGAGCCCTTGGGTAATTTCTGTCAAACTTCTTTAATTTAGCAAACGACTCGTCAATAGCTGGCTTTGGATTCACAGCAGCTTCTAGCTTCTAGGTTCTAGCTTCTAGCTTGTTGCAGGTGACTTGTTGTGGTGGTGATGTGTCCACTCAAAGCCTTTTTTTCAAGGCTCCGCTTTGAAAAAAGAAGAACAAAAAGCTTCGAGCGTCTTAGGTTGAATGTATTATAAGTTGTTGACGGATTGTGAATTTTCATTTGGAAAAATAAATATGGTCACTTTATCAGTCAATACTGTTGTCTTGGCTTTTGTTTCTGTTGTCTGGTTAGGTCACATTTAAGTTGGTGTTAAGTTATTGTCCTGGGAAGTCTTTTTATGTATTATTATTGTATTGTGATATGTTTTGTTTCATGTTGAAAAAAAAAATTATATATACATTAAGAAAAAAGATTATAATACAATAAATATCGGTTATCGATATCGGTTATCGGCCTGAGGAGCATAAAGTTATCGATATCGGTATCGGTGTCAAAAAATCAATATCGTGCATCCCTAGTAATAAGCATAGATAATATTTGACCAGAATTTCTCCCATTTGTCACTAATTGATTTTAACGGTTGCCTTAACAATTAGGGATGCACGATATTGATTTTTTGACACCGATACCGATAACTTTATGCTCCTCAAGCCGATAACCGATATTTATTGTATTATAATTTTTTTTAAATGTATATATTTTTTTTTTATCGTTTTTTTTAGTATTTATAAGCTCCGACGTCATCGGTACTGCTAACAGTACTCGAGAAATTATGGAGTTTTTTTTTGAGGAATTTAAACGTCGGAAACTAATCTTGTTGGCCGTTTTCTATATCTCTCCTGCCTCTGTCTCTGCCTGCGTGAGGAGCGGGCTGTGCTGACACACACTCACACACACACACACACACGGGTGCTGCCGAGTACAGACAGCTCTGCTCTCATCATGGCGGACAGAACGAAAAGTTCAAAAGTCTGGGTATATTTTACTAAAGTCGATGCTGACAACGCTTGTTGCCACAAGTGCAACAAGACATTTGCCAGTAATGTATAAGCGCTGGTACTTGTCAATGTGGCTGGCGGGGAGCTAACGTTATTAGCCTGAGCTCCGAGTAGAGTAATGGCTGACAAAATAAATAAATAAACGAACGAGAGCTTCTGATTGGTGGTAAGAAGAAGAGGTGGGTGCAAGCGGTGGGACGTATTTGGCAGGTCGACTGTCTGCCTCCGAATGTACCGCGACTACGTCACAGCCAAGAAAGGGAGCGCTGGATTTGTGAAAAACTCCCTGTTCCTAAACCACACGCTGTCAGTCGTACCACAGTACTGGCAAAACGGGAGGAGGCTATAATAAAAACAAGCGCCCTTCATCCAAATCCACCCACACTGGATTTCTTTGAACCAAAAAATTTGGACCATGTTGGGGCTACGGCTTACTTCACCGGCACCACCTGAGAAACACAAGAAAAGACACATTTGTTGTGAAAACTTCTGCAACACGGCATATATCCGAATTACCTTCTTCAACTTCATTTAAAAAAAGATAATAGAATGTAGTCCGAGATCTTAGTTAAGATAGGACTCACCCAAAAACACACACAACATAAAGACATTAGCATAAGCATGTTGATTTTTTTAATCCACTTTTTCTCCTTATTTTTCTCCCATCCCCCAATTTCGCCTCGCCAATTCTCCCCTCCCGTCTCGAACGTTGCTAGACCATGCCTCCCACTGGTCGGCTGCAGTGAGGACCAAGCCTTGCATCACGTGTCCCCTCCGGTACACGAGGAGGCAGCCGTCGCATCTTTTCACCTGAACAGCGCAATCTCTCAGTGGCGAGGAGTAACGCGTGGGAGGCTCACGCTGCCCCAGAGGCTTCCTGATTCTGATGTACAGGCGCACCAACCGACTTGTAGGAGTCGCTGTCCACAACGTGCAATCCCCACCCACCAGCTTTCCCACCCCTAACTGCTCCCGATCCGATCGATACCGATCTTTCCCGATCCGATCTTTCACATTAGTAACAGATTGTAAAATTATTATTATAATTTTTTAATATGTATTAAACAAAACAAAAAGTTGCAGGTTGACGTTATCCAGGTGAAAAGTTAACTTCATTCAAGCGAGGCATTGCAACCGGAGTAATCTAAAAACTCCGCCTCCAACCTGCTGCTTCATGAGAGCAATGGCGCCATCGTCTGTAAAAATCAGGTGACTGCAAGTTCTGCAACTAGTGGATGTCCCTCATCCTTGACATAAATTATTTGATGTATAATTAAATCAAAGGAAATGCGTGTTTTGGCAAAATTCTTCTGCTCTGTGCGACAATAAATAAATGCTATGCAATTTAAAACCAAAACTAAGGCCTCAGTATGAGTTTAAGACGTGAACGTGGTCATGTTTGTTGAATTAAAAAAAAAAGTTAAAAAGAATTTAAAAAGATAATCCCGATTTCTTGCGCCTTTCCCACTGCGCCACTTAGCCGCCCATAAGCATGTAGATTTGAGTGAAATTATAGTTCTTCATTATCAGATCCATGGAAACTGCATTCAGGGCATCGCGAGCGTCTGCAATTTGACTTATTTCTGACGGAACGCAGTGCACGCTCCGTAATTCTCTCTCCCCAAAAGTTACACTATAAAAACTGACTGGATATTTGGACAGTGTGTGTGTGTGTGCGCGCGCGCCCTTCCCATCTCTGGTCTTTGAAAAGGTCAGAGGAGTTTGATAGTATTTACCAGGGTTAGAAATTAACATTCTTTTTCAAGGGCTTTTTTTGCCCCCCTTAAGTGATTTTTGGGGGCTTTTTTTTGTATTTCGGGGGCACTGAATTTTTATGATAAACGGTAGGGGTGGGACGATTCACAAAATGGACGGTTCGGTTCGTCTCACGGTTTTGGGGTCGCGGTTTTCGGTTCGATATACGTTAATTTTTATTAAAAAAAAATGTAACACTCAAATCTAAACATGCTTCTCATTTATAAAAAATTAAATAAAAAGGTTTGCAGTGTTGCAGTGTTTACAGCCTTAAATAATGTTTGGCACACAAAGACCGAACTGACTGAAAAATATAGGCTACATTTGTCAAAGTATTAACTTAGTGCAAACAAACAATATGCTCAGCCAGCACTAGACTTTCCTTTCTTTAACACTTTGGTTGCCTAAGGTTAAATTAATGATATACCATAGATTGCCAGCGCTATTTGTCTATGGAGAAAGTCCCCTTCTTTGCAGGGCTATAACTTTTTAAATTCTATTGCTACATTGCCATTATTAGGGCCCATTCAAAGTCCTATATGTATTGTTCATTGTGTAGCAACGTTAAACTTTTTCATTCACATATTCATAGTAAAGTATGGTCTAATGTATAAGTATGTTTTCATCTCTTTCTGCAGCTTTCTCCAGAACGTGATATATAGCCCCAAATGCATTATATTGATGATGAAATACAGTTTGATGGCAATCGGGGCGATATAAAAAATTCCAACTAGACGTACTTCTAGAAGTTACTACACGTCATCTGATGTTGACCGGATGGGCGAGGGGGCGTTTATAATTCCGTGGGCAGCGTTATACCAATCATCTAATGTGGGTCAAATGTTCATCATAGCAGTTAGTGTCGAACACGGTAATATTACACGCTAAAACTCACCCCAGTCTCCGCGGGCCGTTGGGCGATCAGCGTGGGGTAGACAGTTTTCCATTATGGGATGTTGAAATAGTCGGTCCATTTCCAGGTTGTATAATAATATATACGTCCAAATCATGTTGTTTTTTCGAGTTATTTGCAGCGATCGATGTTCACTGTGTGAAGACGGAGTCTCTCTAACATTAGCGAGTGCCCGGACCCCATATGGAGTGAGTCCTACCGGGTTAAAGGTTGACATCCGGTTTCGATCTGCCGATCGGCCACCAGATGGCGGTCTTGAACCGCTAGAGGATTGAGAGGAGATCACACTTGTGTCTCAGGCCAGCGGAGGGACATTATGGATCAGATCGCAGATTTTTGAAATATTGATATAAAGACGACGTAAAGCGTCCCCCGGCAACTTTAGCATCGCCAGCAAAGACGTCTAAAGACGCCCCCTGGCAGTCAAAGTGTTAATATAAACACAAAAAAACTGTCAACCATGTTTAAATTCCCTGATTGTCAGTTCTTAATGGAAAGATTCGTTTTCTGCTTGAAATTATTATGTATCCGTCTACATTTATTTAGACTAACATTATTTAAATATTGAGTGCAACTGTGGTGGATTACGTAATTCGGTGAGTTGGAACTATCTATGGGTTGGCGCCGGGTCCCCACGGACATTTTAGCGTCACGGACCGCCAGCTCAGGCAATGTTATCAGCTCCGGAGGAGTTCATAACATCAACATGCAGTGGGACAGCGGCAATAGTCCCGATTGGAGTTAGTAAAACACAGTTGTATGTTAGCCTTCTTGGATGTTGAATAAACGCCTATCATTGTCTTTAAACACCCCGCCTCTCAGACTCCCATTTCCTCCTCTGCTACAGTAGCTAGTAGCTACGGTAACATTTCATTGACTGTACAGTATTAGCTTGCGGGCTGCGTCGGGCTACCATAGTTAAAACGTGCGTTGTGTTGTACAAACTGCTAACGCTATGGCAAGATGTGTGTAGGCCTATGTAATGTTAATGGCTATGTTTTTAAAGTCGTAATGAAGATTGATTTATATTGTGCTTGCCATTTTTACACAAACTGACTAGCACCTGGCTGCAGCAGCAGCCAGTGCTCACCTCTCCCGGCTCCGCCAAATGAATTTGTTTATTTGCGCGTCATCTGAACCGTACGATTAGGGCTGGGCGATAAAACGATAACGATAACTATCGCGATAAATTATTTCCTCGAAATAAACATGAAACGTGGTCGCAAATTTTCGATATATCGATTTTCCAAGCTTGGCTCCGTTCAGCCTCGGCTCAGCACACTCACTAACAACAACCAACGTTACGTGATGACGTGTTTAAGCACAACAGCTAACAACCAATCAGTGAAGGAGATGGCCGAGAGCGAAGTAGACCCGGAAGGAGGTAGGACTCACTCAAGAACAAGGCTTGCTAGGCTAATTAGCTTGCACGGCGATGTTTTATATATTTACGTGCCGAGTATGTGTGTGGCGTGAATTCTGAGGCCACGTTTATAGTAGTGGGGGTATACAGTGGACGTCGTTTCAATATATTGTGGCGGAAGAGAGTATTTTAGTGTCATATTTAGCACATTGTCATGGAATACACCGCTTAGATACTACAGGCTTGCTAGGCTAATCAGCTTGCACGGCGATGTTTTATATATTTACGTGCCGAGTATGTGTGTGTTTTGAATTCTGAGGCCACGTTTATAGTAGTGTGGGGTATACAGTTCGTTTCAATATATTGTGGCGGAAGAGAGTATTTTAGTGTCATATTTATTGTCATGAGATACTCCGCTTGTCGGCTAACTGCTAACGTGCACGGACTGATGACGACATCAACTCGACTTGAGACATTCAGCAGCAGCATAAGAAGTTAATTAAACTTGACAGACATTATATCGACGATAATTATCGATATCGAATTATATGAAAATAATTTTATAATTTTATCGCGATAAAGTTTTTGGTCATATCGCCCAGCCCTACGTACGATACACAGACACTCCATTACCGGATAAATATATATATATAATTAGTAAACTGTCTGGGGCATTTTGTGCCCCCCTTAACTGATTTTCGAGGGCATTTTGTCCATTTTCAATGCCCCCGTTAATTTCGAACCCTGGTATTTACTGAGGATGGCCAGATAATGTTGATATTTAAACTTAAATAATTATACAGAGAGAAGCTTTAGAAAGTACAAAACGCTGGGTGGCGTAGCGGAGATTGCGCTCATCACCAATGCAAGAGACTCCGGTCTCGACTCCCTGAGTCAGCATTGGCTGTGGCTTGGGCCAGTCGTCATACTATCTCAATTGGCAGAGGTAGCGGGTGAAAAGTCGATGGGTGGGGATTGGACGTTGTGGACAGCGACTCCTACAGGTCGGTTGGGTGACGCCTGCACAGCAGAGACAGGAAGTATCGGGGGCAGCGTGAGCCTCCCACAGGTTACTCCGCGAGTCCTCGCCACTGAGAGTCCGCGCTGTCTGGTAAAAAGATGCGACAGGCTGCCTCCTCGTGTACCGGAGGGGACACGTGATGCAAGGCTTCTATCCTCACTACAGCCAACCAGTGGGAGGCATAGTCTAGCAACGTTCAAGGCAGGGGAGGGGAGAATTGGCGACACGAAATTGGGATGGGAGATTTTTTTTTTTATTATTATTATTTAGTTACTGCACTGACAGTTGAACTGCATTGAACTGAACTGAATAAAAAAATACAGTGAACTGCACTGGCACTGTTGTACGGCAGATGTACTGTTATTTAAGTTAGTTAAAAACAGTCGTTTTTTTGTTAAACTTAAATCCAAAAGAATAATAAAAAAGAAATCCGAAAACAGGAAACGGATTTCATAGGGCACTAATTTCTGAATGAAACAGACCTTTGGGTAGAGGGTGGGTCCATATTATTAACATCCTAAAGGGTCTGCACATTTAAAAATGTTATAACGATAGTGAGGTACTGAATTGGACCATGTTTATTATAGAGAGAATACATTATTTCATATATATGCTGGTGTAGGTATGTTGATCTTAAAAGGTAATTTGTCTTGTTTAGCCTACATAATGCGCAATAGATATGCAAAATGGTTAATAATAGGGATGTCCGATATTATCGGCCGATATCGGCATTAAAATGTGATATCGGAAAATATCGGTATCAGTTTTTATTTTTTATTAAAAAAATTCATTTCTATAACCTTTATTTACCCAGGCATGCAAGTAAGAACAAATTCTGATTTTATTTATTGTCAAAAGTATGCATAATGTTGTGTTAATTCCACAACAAGAGATATGTAATGTTAATTACCTGAAATTATTCCATTTTTTGGGGGGGGGAACCCTGCATATATCGGTATCGGTTGATATCGGTATCGGAAATTAAGAGTTGGACAATATCGGTATAAAAGCCAATATCGAGCATCCCTGGTTAATAATAATAATATAATAATTGGCCAATAGGAACGTCAATGGTTAACAGATTTTTCTAATCATTCATTCGAATTAATCGATAATATTGATTAATCGCCCAGCCCTACTTTCTTGCCAACAAAGCAGATCAATGCCCCTCATACATTTGCATGAGACTTCAAATGGGATTTTAAGTGTATAGTCAGTGGACTCTCCACCAGAATACTCAAACACAGTATGATTTTAGGTGTATAGTCAGTGGACTCTCCACCAGAATACTCAAACACAGTATGATTTTAGCCTAAAATCATACTGTGTTTGAGTATTCTGGTGGAGAGTCCACTGACTATACACCTAAAATTTTTAGGTGTATAGTCAGTGGACACTCCACCAGAATACTCAAACACAGTATGATTTTAGGTGTATAGTCAGTGGACTCTCCACCAGAATACTCAAACACAGTACTATGATATGTAGTCGACTCCTGGGTGTCATGTTGTTCCAATCCCTGAAGGTTCAAAGAAATATAAATCATCATTATCTCCTCTGTCACTAGAAGTGAAAGAACAGACAGATGCAATATCAGTGACTTTTTCGACTTCCATAGCAAAATTGGACATGAAAAGATAGCTGAAATTGTGCCTGTACTTTTCACAGGAGGGTGATGGTTTACATTTTCTTTGAACCACCGTCCACCCTACTGTATCATAGCAACTAGAGATGTTCCGATACCATTTTTCCCTTTCCGATCCGATTCCGATACCTAAGCTTTGGGTATCGGCCGATACCGATATTTATCCGATACCAGTGCATAAAAAAAAAATTATATAAATTATACTTTTTTTTTTTTTTTTTCAGATACTGTTATACTGTTTTTTAGTAATAACTAGAACGTATAGTATTTATTCAACAACAGGTGATTGTATAGATTTGTATTAGTATCATTAATCAATGAGTATGGGCTGCAGCACTGCAGATATACCCTACTCCAATGATCCACACGGACATTAAACGGTGTTGCACTCGCTACTCAGTGGCTCTGCAGATATACCCTATTCAGTCTGTAAGCTAGTGGCATAGAACGTTCATGTTGTGGTTTTTGATGCAAAATAAATATTCAACATTCTCTTTTGAAACTCCGCCTCAGACTCTTATCCTTTGGCACTTGCTGTACTTTGCTTGCAGGTCTGCAGCCATTATTGCTGGATTATGTGAATAGCACCAACTTTAGACACGGTAACGTTATCAAGCTAAGCTAACTGACCTAGCGCGTCTTCCCGCATTGATAACGTTAGTAATAGTCAGCTAACGCTAGTCCGTAGCTACTTAACTTAAATACAATTCACCGTGGGTGCATTATTGTTGATAGACGGTCACGGACAGTGTTAGGTCCTGGAGAAAGGACAGGCGATCATCTGATTTGATGTAACGTTAAAAGCGGATGTTGTTCCAACTAGCTATCTTTCCAGCTAATGCTATCATAACACCAGCCAAACACAGCCCGATTCCCGTCCGAGCTCCCCGTCACACCGCACTGTCGGGGACAATGGAATTTAAGAAAGTGTATCTGCTGTTAAAATGACACAGCATCACACTTTAAAACATGTTCATTTTATAATCCTCACTCTCCGCAGGACTCGGCAGGAGATAAATTACATCATGGGATCGGAGGCTAGAATTTACGTGTACTCGCCGATACCGATACCAGCGTTTTAGGCAGTATCGGCGGCATTTCCGATACCAGTATCGGTATCGGAACAACTCTAATAGCAACGTAATCAAATCATTGCCCAGGATTTCATTATCTGGTAAATTACTAGGGGTGGGAATCACCAGAAGCCCCACGATATGGCGGCCAAGTGGCGAACCACGTAACGCGCTGCATCGCGGCACGGCCGACGCGGGTTCGACTCCCGGACCCGGTGTCCTTTGCCGAATGTCTTCCCCCCGCTCTGTCTCCCATTCTTCCCCTCTCTCTCGCTCTCTCTACTGGACTGCCCGGTAGTAAAAACCAATACAAATCTACCAAAAACATAATTACAACTTTTTTCAACTGCAAAATACGTCCAAATCCGAAAACGTAGTTAACCTGTTAAGCCCTAGCCCTATTTTCTGAAAATCCGCCTAAAAATACATACAAAAATACATACCTAAGGGCTAAGGCCTAACAAAAATAATGGTTTGGTTCCGGTTGCCGACCGACCCTGCCGATTTAGGTGCAACCCAATTTATTTTATGAGTTAAAAAATATATATATATTAAAAATAAAAAAATTCTCTGGATATTAAACATGCTGGCAAAGTACATGCATCCATGTTGTCGTGAACATTTTAATTAAATAAAGAAATTCCCTATCCATAGTCGCCGTGGGAAGAGATCAAATAAAAATATTAAATAAATTCCCTACGCTAAATGTCAACGCTCATTGAGAGCTCTGGATGTCCTCTCCTCATATGACTACAATCAGCGATGCGGCACTAATTCAAAATGGCAGATATTCGCTCAATTATAAACACATTCCATTAACACTTTCAGCGCCACGCCTGGTTTTCCGTTTTACCGCTTGAATGCCACCATCGGCGCCAATGTTAACGTTAATATCGCCTAATCTATGTTTTAAATTATGGCTGTGTCTAATCTGCCCATCGCATTATCAAAGACTATTTTCCAGTCAGTGCTGTGAAGGCAGATTGTTTTTTTATCGCGTCGTTGCCGTTTCAGAGCAGTTTTTAAAGCCCCCATTTTGATATAAAAAACAGCTCATTCTGGAGCATTCTATGAAAATCGTCTTTTAGTGGAATATTCCACAACGTTGATATTCGTCAGCCTTTTTATGAATCGTTTTCAAATAAACGCTAGATGATCAATATTATACGTGCACGCACGCACATTACGGCCGCGCACTGATAATCGATCCGTTGATTTCCTCACGGACTTTTACAGTGAAACCGAAAGAAGACATTTCACAAAACAGCTTATAACTTCATCAAACTTACTCTGATTATCCTACCACTGATAACAGAGTCCTTACCTGACATCAGATGGTATCCAACTGGTATATTCCAATTCACATTTACATTTACATTTAGTCATTTAGCTGACGCTTTTATCCAAAGCGACTTACAAGTTCTGTACGACAAGCCATCAGGAAGGGCACAACTCTATCAGCTGAGCAACAATGTTCATCAAAGTGTTGAGTGCTACAGTGTAGGTTAGTTTATTAGGACAAGTGCATGACAGTACGGTTAGTTAGGGTTAGATTTTTTTATTGTTTTTTTTTTTTTTTTTAATTCAGATAATGGTTGAAGAAGTGCGTCTTTAGTCGACGGCGAAAGATTGGACGTGATTCGGCTGTCCTAACTGGGGTGGGTAGTTCATTTCACCATTCGAAAAAATCGATACGTGTATGGATCCAACGCGATACAGTAGAACTCCATGATCCGCGGGGATCTGAGGCTCCAGAATGAACTCTAGTAACCCCGGCTGGATCAGTGAACTGGAAAATGTGGAGTACCGGATTTTTTTCCCCATTCATTTTCATTGAGTCCATTCCAAAATCACTTATGTCATCTGGGAGACGACAGGGGGCGCTTTTTTCCACAGTGATCGCCGGCGCCCCTCGGCTATACTCGGGTAGGCTCGGGTGATGCAATAATTTTTCAGATCGCAAAAAAAAAATAAAAAATAAAAATCCGAGAAATCTCATGAGTCATGCAACCACCTATAAAAAAACTAGTGATGCACCGATGTGAAAATTGTGGCCGATACCGATATTAATATTGCTGTTCTGGCCGATACCGATATTTACCGATGTCGATATCTCTGTATAGAAAACACTTTATGATAATCAAATAAAGAGCTATTTTCCAAAACGCATAATTTCTTTACTTTTGTAACTTATTTTCAGAAATGACTGATATTTTGAAACTATTTAAGGCCAAAACATGTTAAAAAAAAAAAAAAAATTATATAGATATCGGCCCTATCTTGATATCGGACCGATACCGATGTGTAAAAAATCGGCCATCTCGTGAGTGGCACTGAAAGTGTTAACTAAAATCTCACTAATAACACTTTACCCTATTGGTAAACAAACATATTGTTGAACATATACACCGACTGCTGTTTTGACAGGATTATGGTCTTTACTCTTGGCTACATTCGAGAAAAAAAATACAGCACTACGGTGCAACACGGTCGACCCGGGTTCGACTCCCAGACCCGTGATCTTTGCCGAATGTCTTCCCCGGTCTATCTCCCATTCCTCCTCTCTCTCTCTCTACCGGACTGCCCGGTAGGGTTGGGCACCGAAAACCGGTTCTAATTAGGAACCGGTTCCTAACTTCCGGTTCTGGAATTCGATTCTTAAGAAAAACGTTTTTTTTTTTTACTTTGTTAATTAATACCCTAGTTACAGTACAGCAACCAAATTAAACTGTATCAAGTCAACTGAAAATGTAGTATGAAAAAAATGTAAAATTTTCACACAAAAAAAAATTCTCCTGCGAAATAAGCTGTGACCTGCACCTCAAATAATCGGAATCGTTCAGAACAGGAATCGATATGGAGAATCGGAACCGGAATCGTTCAAATCCAAACGATGCCCAACCCTACTGCCCGGTAGCAAAAATCTATAAAAACCTACAAAAACATAACTTGCCTGAAAGGATAAGTAACATTTATAATAGGGATGATTATGCCTAGCACTCTGTTTTATATTTACCTAACTATCTATCTTATTTATCTTTGTCATCCATATTTAGGGCTGTCTTAAATACTTCGAAGTTTCGTTCAATGGCACAAGCTTCGAACATTAAAAAAAATCGAAGTTTAAATTTTTTTTTTAAATAATAATTAACCTACACGCCTATTCTCAGTCTTTGCCCCACAATGGTGGAATGAACTACCCACCCCAGTTAGGACAGCCGAATCCCATCCAATCTTTCGCCGTCGACTAAAGACGCACTTCTTCAACCATTATCTGAAATAAAATTTAAAAAATAAAATAAAAAAAATCTAACCCTAACCGATCGGCCACCAGATGGCGCTCTTGAACCACTAGAGAGTTGAGTGGAGCTTTGCAGTGTGTCTCAGGGCTCCGGAGGGGAAATATGATTTCGATCACAGATCTTTGAAATATTGACATCAAAGACGAGTTACGGCGTCTTCGGCAGAATGAGCATGGCTAGGAATGACGTCTTAACTCGTCATCGGCGATCATAGTGTTAAGAGTAAGTTATATGCGACTGAATCGGCCAGAGTCACACCTCCTAACTTTGACCCCCCCATTCAATGTTTGTACCTTAGTTTTATACAGAATGGCGAGGCGGCATAATGGGGTAAGATTCACACCTTGAACGGGCAGTGGGGGCTTCTGTTAGTTGTTCTACTTGGACCATAATTGTTACTAGGGGTGGGAATCGCCAGAGACATCACGATACGATCGCAATACTTGCGTCACGATATGATAGTATTGCGATACTAAATACATTGCGATACGCTGAGTATTGCAGATTTTTTTTCTTCTTTTGATCAAATTTAATTTATTACCTTTTTTCAACTGCAAAGTAAAACTTTGTCAACATGTTTTATCTAATAAAATAAAGTTCAGTCTGTTCATCTCACTTCAATCATTTGTATTGCAGAACATGGTATTTTCTCAAGCAGACAGATGTAAACACTGTAATCTGTGTTGCATGTACCTGACAAACTGAACTGTTTGTATTACAGTCATATTCCAACTTAACTGAATGCACATGTGTGTGACTACTGTACTAGGTATTGAAATGAACAATGCAACTTCCAATACACTTTTTTTTTTTATTCTAATGAATAATTAAATATCGATACAGTATCGCCACGCAAAGTATCGCGATACTACTACTACGTATCGATTTTTCCCCCCACCCCTAATTGTTACAATTGGTAACTGTGACTGTTTTGATTGACAATAAGCATTATGGCAATAAGCTCAATAAGTAAGGGATAATGTATAGCTACGAGGTCATTGTCGCAAAATAATTGACCGACACGTAGTTTAAAATACCGAGCCGCTTCGGCGAGGTGTTTTAAACGTCAGTGAAGGTCAATTATTTTGCGACAATGACAGAGTAAAGCTATACATTATCCCGCTTATTACATGGCTAACTTACTAACAATATACCTAATTCATTTGACAAATCGCAGTTGTTCTGTGGCTCTGTCAGCCCAAATAAAGTGATTATTATTATCGCGGGCAGCCTCTGTTCTGGCTCCGCTGTAATCTACACACACTCCGCTGTCAGTGCAGCCGCGGCAGGTGTGTCTGATTTGCTGCACTGATGTGGGCTTGATTGCGAACAGCTGCGCACAGCGGTCATTATTGTCCCACAGCGGTCATTATTGAAAAATAATGACCGCTGTCGGGGGGCTATTGACCAATCACAAGCAAGCATTTCGGCGAATGTGAAAACGCCATGTAATAAGTAGGGATGCACGATAATTATCGGGCCGATAATTATCGGGCCGATATCAGCAATTATGACGTCATCCCGATAAACCCGATAACGTTATTAATAGCTCCGATAATATAATATATTTTTTGGTAAAAGAAAATGCTGTGTGGGTGAATTGGAATGAAGTGCGTTTGTTTTGACTGTAGGCTCATCCCGTTTTGCCAGTACTGTGGTACGACTGACAGCGTGTTTTAAGCGTGGTTTAAGAACAGGGCGTTTTACACAAATCGAGCGCTCCCTTTCTTGGCTGTGACGTAGGCACGTAAGTTTCGAATCAGCGCGGACGTTAAAAACAAAGATGGCCGCGTCTGTACTCGGAATTTCAGAGGAAAAAGATTGCTTGCTATTTGTAATAAATGCAATGGAGAAGTTCCACAAGGAGGGAAAAGGGCAACAACTTGTAATACATCCAGCCTGACGGGTCACCTGCGGCATCACCACCGCTACGATGGTGTGTTATTGTGTTAACTTAGAAGCCTACGACGACGCGAGGAGCTAAACAAAGCTAGCCCCTTCCATGGCTGTGATGCAACCCTCGGTTGAACGCAGTCACTTATTGCTCCATAGTAGCCAGGTTAATTTGCACCACCAAGGACTGCTTAAAAGCTAGCGGCTTGAGCCCTTGGGTAATTTCTGTCAAACTTCTTTAATTTAGCAAACGACTCGTCAATAGCTGGCTTTGGATTCACAGCAGCTTCTAGCTTCTAGGTTCTAGCTTCTAGCTTGTTGCAGGTGACTTGTTGTGGTGGTGATGTGTCCACTCAAAGCCTTTTTTTCAAGGCTCCGCTTTGAAAAAAGAAGAACAAAAAGCTTCGAGCGTCTTAGGTTGAATGTATTATAAGTTGTTGACGGATTGTGAATTTTCATTTGGAAAAATAAATATGGTCACTTTATCAGTCAATACTGTTGTCTTGGCTTTTGTTTCTGTTGTCTGGTTAGGTCACATTTAAGTTGGTGTTAAGTTATTGTCCTGGGAAGTCTTTTTATGTATTATTATTGTATTGTGATATGTTTTGTTTCATGTTGAAAAAAAAAATTATATATACATTAAGAAAAAAGATTATAATACAATAAATATCGGTTATCGATATCGGTTATCGGCCTGAGGAGCATAAAGTTATCGATATCGGTATCGGTGTCAAAAAATCAATATCGTGCATCCCTAGTAATAAGCATAGATAATATTTGACCAGAATTTCTCCCATTTGTCACTAATTGATTTTAACGGTTGCCTTAACAATTAGGGATGCACGATATTGATTTTTTGACACCGATACCGATAACTTTATGCTCCTCAAGCCGATAACCGATATTTATTGTATTATAATTTTTTTTAAATGTATATATTTTTTTTTTATCGTTTTTTTTAGTATTTATAAGCTCCGACGTCATCGGTACTGCTAACAGTACTCGAGAAATTATGGAGTTTTTTTTTGAGGAATTTAAACGTCGGAAACTAATCTTGTTGGCCGTTTTCTATATCTCTCCTGCCTCTGTCTCTGCCTGCGTGAGGAGCGGGCTGTGCTGACACACACTCACACACACACACACACACGGGTGCTGCCGAGTACAGACAGCTCTGCTCTCATCATGGCGGACAGAACGAAAAGTTCAAAAGTCTGGGTATATTTTACTAAAGTCGATGCTGACAACGCTTGTTGCCACAAGTGCAACAAGACATTTGCCAGTAATGTATAAGCGCTGGTACTTGTCAATGTGGCTGGCGGGGAGCTAACGTTATTAGCCTGAGCTCCGAGTAGAGTAATGGCTGACAAAATAAATAAATAAACGAACGAGAGCTTCTGATTGGTGGTAAGAAGAAGAGGTGGGTGCAAGCGGTGGGACGTATTTGGCAGGTCGACTGTCTGCCTCCGAATGTACCGCGACTACGTCACAGCCAAGAAAGGGAGCGCTGGATTTGTGAAAAACTCCCTGTTCCTAAACCACACGCTGTCAGTCGTACCACAGTACTGGCAAAACGGGAGGAGGCTATAATAAAAACAAGCGCCCTTCATCCAAATCCACCCACACTGGATTTCTTTGAACCAAAAAATTTATTATATATTATCGGAGCTATCAATAACGTTATCGGGTTTATCGGGCCCGATAATTATCGTGCATCCCTATTAACAATATAAATTGTATTGGGGTGAAGACAGAAGTTTACACCCCTAATCATTACATTAAGACGACTATATAGCATGTTTGCTGTAGCAGAACAGGAGACCTGAGGTAACAGAACAGTTCTGCTGATATTGCCAGTAACAGACACTAGCAACTAGCAAGGTAATGGGCTCCTAGGAGAGCCTGAACTATTTTTATAATGCAGACCACAGGGATGACACGGCGGTAGTGGTAACCACAAACATGTACAGTAGTTACCACAATACCCAGATAACATTCCTCGACCGGTGACATGGACTGGTTGGAAAAGTGCTTTTCACTTAGAACTACCGTATGTACTTTTATGTCTAATAAAGAGATTACACAAGTTACACAAGTCAGTGTGTGTGCGATGGCCTTGCGGTTAGGTAGCCTAAATGTGATGTAAAGTGAGAGGTGAGGAGAAGAGAACGGGTTGATTTTAAATAGTGGCCAGGCTGCTGCCCTCCTGTAAAAACAACACTTAACACTTTCAGAGCCCAAGCTTAATCGTGAATTACTGGTTGAATGGCACCATCCACTTCAATGTTAGCGTTAAAAACGCCTAATCTATTGTCGAAGCGGAGTTTTTTTATCGGTTCATTTTCATTTTATATCATTTTGAAAAGCCCTCGTTTTCAAGGAAAATATAAATATTCCATGATCATCGCCCTTTACTGGAATATTCTAGAATACACAAAAACGTTGTCATCTTTCGGCCTATTTATGAATCGTTTTCAAATAAACCGATTATCTGATTTCCTCAAAGCGATTGCGCACAAACAGCCACATCACACAGGGCGAATGCTGAGATCTCAGCGAATACAACTCTGATTATCCCAAGACTTGTAAATTAGATTCCTTACCTCAGATCAGATGTTCTCCAAAAAGATCATTCCAATTCCTGATCGCCATTCCAAAAATGTATCGCTTTTATTGATCCAACGCTACATACTGTACACATGTATTCCACGCTGTTCTGAGGGTCCACAATGAATCCGATCGGCTCGGGTTACATGCCTGAGAAGTAAAATGTGGATTCCGGATTTTTCTTTTCTCATCCATTTTCATTGAGTCCATTCCAGAAGGGTGCATTACCATCTGGGAGACGATAGGGGGCGTTTTTTTCACATCCGAGCTCCTACAGGGGCTGCATACCAACGGCGACTCGGTTGATGAAATATGAATTCAGATCGCTAATAAAAAAATGTAACTCTAATTGTCGTGGTGGGCATTCAGGCATTGGGCTGATAACACATGTTATGTCGTTTTGGGCATTCAAAGTGTTAAGAGCGGTTCTAGTTAGTGCCCCCCCCCCCCCCCAAACAAAGCTGGTTTCGTGACCCCAGCCCTAACAACACTGTCAAGTGCAGGGGTGTACAGTGCGACATATATATTGCACGTGCTACAGCAACAGCTGTCTGTGCGATGGATGGATTTACTTCAGTAGCACTGGTGCGATAGGGATTCGGTTCATATAGATACTCTTATTTTGAAAATCCTGTAGCGGGTCTCATTTCTGCCCACGCGCAGCTCCAGCTAGGCTCCGAAAGCTAGCAACGTTCAGGTGCATATGATACTCTTATTTTGAAAAAACTCTTGTGACAACTCGACGAGTCGTATCCACCCTATCCGTGCTTCTGCAAGGAGCAGCGCGTTGGTCGGTTGGTGCGCACTGCTGCGTTAACACAGCAGTGCGCCTACACGTCCCGAAATAAGTCCGTGGTGTTTTTTCTTTCTCGCAACGGGTCAAATGCATCTACATGCTTTGCACCGTCGCCATTCCTTTATGCGCACATCGCCCGAAATTAACGTTTATGTACCATTACAATCACTACAACGTTAGCAAGCTAACAAGCTAATCCTGATCAGAGGCGCAGAGCCAGCAGACCAGGGTTAGAAATTAACATTTTTTTTCAAGGGCTTTTTTTGCCCCCCTTAATTGCTTTTCGGGGGCTTTTTTTTGTATTTCGGGGGCACTGAATTTTTATGATGAAAATTAACATAAGGATTATAAAACATTGTTGACACTTTTTTTTACAGTCTTCGTCCCTATGTTTGATAATGTAATGTTAATGTCTCCATATATAGGGCTCTACGCTAACCTTTTTCCCAAGGAGCACATGTGCTCCTAAATAAAATGTTAATAAATAAAATCTAAATAAAAATTTAGGAGCACACAAAGAAATTTAGGAGCACAGTGAAAATTGTTCAAGTAACACAGAGTTTATTAACTATTTATCTCATGCATTATTATACTGTGCGTGTGCACACTATGAATTGAAAATGGGGGACCCTGATGTAAACAAGACGAAAGTCTTTCTCTGGTCTGCATCCCCTTAACTTGTGTGTATTGAGCTGTACTGTATTGTACCCATTCTGCAATCTGTTAATAAAGTTTTCAATCAATCAAACGCAAAGGATATCGGTTGTCAAGCTGCTTTTGTATGTTGTAGTGTTGTTATGATACCAACATTTTGACTTTGATACAGATAAGAAAGGTAATGGAATATATTATTAGATGACAGAACATTGAAAATTCTTTATACAATTATTTAATTCATTATGAAATAGAAATTCCGTTTTTGGGTGGAAAGTTTGTTGCAAGGAGGGAGGAGGCGGGGACCGCTGCGTGTTACACACAACACGGAGAAATGGTCTAGCTGCTTCGGTGCGTCGTTAACGTTAACGTCGGAAGAAATTCCCCACTAAGCCCTAAATTCAGAGCAGAGCAGTATCCTAATGACTTTTATGCTTCAGTCGATAAGGTGTTTTGCGAATTCTGTCAACATACCGTGGGGACTGGACCCGCAAAAACACGTGCGAATATCACTTCAAAAGCCATGTCAGCCGGATTCCTCTCTTTCTCCTCGTCTATCTTTTGCTCAAAATAAAAATGAATGGGCTTCATGGCTGGCTGATTTTTTTGCGTTGTCTGATTCTGAATGTATAACTTGCCTAAGCCGGTACCGTGACTTTGTTTTCGGGCGCTACTGTGATTGGACGTTTATGCGCCTTGTGTAATGTGGGACTATTATAACAGCGGAGCTGTTTTGTAATCGTCACTCGTCTCGAGTAAATGATTTTTCCGGGTGGCGCACACACACATATTATTAGGGCCAAATACAAGGGAAATGCTCGCACTGTAGATCATATATATAATTATATATATAATTAGTAAACTGTCGGGGGCATTTTCTGCCCCCCTTAACTGATATTCGGGGGCATTTTGTCCATTTTCAAGGGCATTTTGCCCCGAGCCCCCGTTAATTTCGAACCCTGCAGCAGACACAGTGTGGAAAGGGAAATGGGGGGGCACTCTCTCCCCTTCCCTGTGTGTGTGTGTGCGTGCGTGCGTTTGGAAAGACGATGAAGTCACTAGTCAGGACTCAGGACAGGAGTATATTATAGTAAACTGAGGATGGACAGATAATGATGATATTCAAATATAAACAAGTTTCGAGAGGAGTGGAAGTTTGAAGACAGACTAGACTACAATATGATGCGGGGTGGTGAGTTGAAACAGTGTGTGTGAATGAATGAATGAAAACTTTATTTAACAGATTGCAGAATGGGTACAGTACGGCTCAATACACACAATTGTTAAGGGGATGCAGACCAGAGAAAGACGTTTGTCTTGTTTACATCAGGGTCCCCCATTGTGTGTGTGTGTGTGTGTCCCAACCGACCCCACTTCTATGTTTCAATAAATTATTTGCATTTAAAACTATTAACGCTGACTCATTCCTTCAGTCCACTCAAAATTATGCTAATATTCCTTATGTTGTTTATGATATGAATTGAAAATAGCATATGAGAGTATGATAGTAATAATAACACATGGCGATATACTAAATGACAGCCAAACATGGCACTGCAACTAAATAACACAAATACAATAGGCACATTTGTGACTGTTACAAATATAACACATTTTATACTTGTGCTACAAGATTTTGGCCTGTGCTACAAAACTATCAACCTCTGTAGCACCAGTGCTATGTGCAAAAAAAGTTAACGTACAGCCCTGGTTAGGGCTGGGCGATATGGCCTAAATATGATATCACGATATTTTCTGACCTTTCGGCGATACACGATACACATCACGATGTTTTTATTTTTTTCCCCAAACAATTCATTATGAGGCTTACCAAGACAGTATTTGAGTTTGCAAGCTAACATTAAAGACTAAATAAAATACCCATGCATTTAGCATTTTTATATTATATATTAGATTTAGATTATTGGATTATTAGATTATATATTGCATATATTTAGCAATGAGATATTATATGATTTAGATATGAAATATGATTAATTGAAAATGGGGGACCCTGATGTAAACAAGACGAAAGACTTTCTCTGGTCTGCATCCCCTTAACAATTGTATGTATTGAGCTGTACTGTACCCATTCTGCAATATGTTAATAAAGTTTTAAATCAATCAATCAATCAATCAATAAATAGCATTTTAGCATTTTTATGAAACTACTGTATATTTGTATGTCTCTAAATGTTTTAATGAATTGAAAATGGAGGACCCTTATGTAAAAAAGCCGAAAGTCTTTTTCTGGTCTTCATCCCCCAGTCCACTGTTGTTGTATTGAGCTGTACTGTATTGTACCCATTCTGCAATCGTTAATAACGTTCTCATTCATTCGATCATTCAGCCGGCAACAGCATAATTTTGATTGACAGTCGAGTCTGCCAATTACGTCACACCGATTGAACCCGCCCTGCTGTTCTTAGCACCAATCGGCAAGCTCTATGCGTTTTTTACTTCCGCAATTGATTTTGACGAGAGCTGAGCTCAGCTCAACGACAACAACAGCTCCCTGCGGCAGACGAGTGATTACCAGCGCACCGCAGCATGACTAAACAAGCCATAATGATTTTATTGCAACGAATGTTATAATAAAAGCCTTTCCATACATCTGTCTGATTGAAAACTTTATTAACAGACCGCAGAATGGGCATGCACAACTCCGCACGGGCTGAGATATGAACAGTAACGCTTGCTATCTATGTCGTCATCGGACGTTGCTATGTTTGGGTAAATACGCTAATGTTATTGAACGTGTAACTAACTATATAACGTTAATGCCACAAAACGAATGCCTTTGTTAATAATAATTAGTAACTTTGATGCAGTAGTGTGTGTGGGGGCGGCGTTGTTCAAAAGTTTGAACGGGTGTGGACCAGATTGACGCGACACAAACATAGCCACAACACTGGTAAACAAACTACCCTCCCACTCAGGGCATTATGGGGTAGAACACATAGTAGCTTACTACAAAAACCTAGGGGTCCACAAAGACGACTTCAAACTGGAAATGGTAACAACAGATGAGGTACTCAAAAAACTGAGCGCCCTCCAACCTAACAAGGCCACTGGCCATGACAACATCCCCTCCAAATTCCTCAGAGACTCAGCAGCCGCCATCACCCCAGTCATCACACACATAATAAACCTCTCTATAAAACAGGGACACGTCCCCAAGGACTTCAAAATTGCGAGAGTGACCCCTCTGCACAAAAAAGGCAGTAAATTAGACCCAGGCAACTACCGCCCTGTTTCTATCCTTACCTCCATCTCGAAAGTCATGGAAAAAATTGTATACGAACAGGTCGAAAAATACCTTGCGGAAAAAAATCTAATCTACGAATTCCAATCTGGCTTCAGAACATCCCACTCCACTGACACATGCCTTCTCTATTTAAACGACCACATCAAACAAGAGGTGGACGCGGGCAAATACTGCGGCATGGTCATGCTGGACCTACAAAAGGCCTTCGACACTGTCAATCACACCATTCTGATTGACAAGCTAAAAGCAATTGGTTTTGATAGTCTATCAGTGAGCTGGATGCAATCCTACCTGGAGGGGAGAGAGCAGATGGTGGAGGTAAACGGTACCCTATCCCCCCCCCTCACAGTAAACTGTGGTGTTCCACAAGGAAGCATACTAGGTCCGCTACTGTTCCTAATTTATGCAAATGACATGTCGTCAGCTTGTGACTGCAACTTGTTCCTGTTTGCGGACGACTCAGCCCTGCTGGTCTCTGACAAGAACAAATTACAGGTTGAAAAAACCCTCAGCTCAGAACTAAGCAAAATCTGCATATGGCTCGCTGATAACAAACTATCATTACACATGGGCAAAACAGAGTCCATTCTCTTCGGTTCAAATAACAAACTCAGCAAGACCGACGGCTTCTCAGTTACAGTGGGTGACAATATTGTCACAAGGAAAGAAGATATTACCTACCTGGGTTCCATCCTAGAGGCAAATCTTTCCTGTGACAAAATGGCATCCAATGTAATAAAAAAAGTCAACCAACGAACTCGTTTCTTGTACCGGATCTCCTCACTGGTAAACAAGAATACCCTGAAGACTCTAGCAGGAGCACTCATTCAAGGGTACTACGACTATGCTTGCACCTCATGGTACTAAAGCACCTCAAAGGCGCTAAAAACAAAATTACAAACATCTCAAAACAAACTGGTCAGACTACTGCTTGACCTTACTCCTAGAACCCACCTCACCCCTGCCCACTTTGACAACCTAGGATGGCTTAGAGTAGACGACAGAGTACAGCAACTTGCAATGGGCCTGGTCTACAAGATACACTACACGACCAAGGTACCCATGTACATGACTAAATACTTCCCAAAGGTCAGTGAATACCACGATCACAACACCAGAGGGAGCTCCACAAATCATGTTAAACCCAGATTCGGCTCAAACAAGGGACTAAACACGTTTCGCAATTATGCCACATCAATGTGGAACGCCCTACCCAAAGCTGTAAAGGAATGTGAATCACTACCCACTTTCAAAAACACTCTCAAAAAACACCTAAGGGAGACTGCAACTCGAAACTGGCCCCTGTAAATGTCCGAACACAACCCCCGCCAATGTACAGTAAATTACCAAGTATGGTCTTGTCAATAATCCAATGTACAGTGTTGTTTGTACAGTTGTACAGTGTCCCCCACCCACCCCTCCTACCCACCCCCCCCCCACCCAACCACCTCCAATGTACAGTCCAATGTACAGTCCCATAATCCAATGTACAGTGTTGTTTGTACAGTTATACAGTGTTCCCCACCCACCCCTCCTACCCAACCCCCCCCCCCCCCACTCCTACCCCCCCGCCCAACCACCTCCAATGTACAGTCCCACCCCCACCTACCCAATCCAATGTACAGTTTCTACGCCTAATGTATATACTCTTTTCTTTCTGGACTCTTTTTGTATCACAAATACAGTACTGTAATTGCAAATCTGGTATGTCATAAATGTATAGATGTAGCAGTACTGTCTATCTGTATGTCATGTATGTCATATATGTTACGATGAATTGGAAATGGGGGACCCTGGTGTAAACAAGTCGAAAGTCTTTCTCTGGTCTGCATCCCCTTAACAATTGTATGTATTGAGCTGTACTGCACTGTACCCATTCTGCAATCTGTTAATAAAGTTTTCATTCATTCATTCATTCACACAATCCTCTTGGGCAAAACATCACGATATCCACAATACGTTAAAAAAGTGTATCGTTAATGAACTGTACCCGATATTTATATAATATCGTCATATCGCCCAGCCCTAGCCCTGGTCAAGTGTGAACATAGTGGTTAACCATTCTGACCATTTCACTTCATTCATATTTAGAGGAGCTATAGCCTTCAAATATATATAAGGCATCTATACCAAATATTATTAACATGGTGGTGTATTATATATTATACATTTTTGCTACACCCCACAATCATCTTGTGACCAGGTTGAGCACCATTGCTTCACAGCACATATAATCCACTCTATTACACTTAAGATGTAACTGAACAGCAGCAGTTAGACATAAAACAAAACAATGTGTCATGGTCCTGGAATGTTGTTCGTCCAAGCAACTCAACTAAAAAAAATGTCATGGCAAGAACCCTCAAGTGTCATGACTATGCAGGTAAATAGGCGGACGCACGCTGTCAACTGCATCTGCCATCTATGCTGGCGCTGGATTAGGGAACTAAAGTGAGGAGCAAATGGAGGCTGCGCGGATTTGATTGGCCGGCTTCCTTGTCACTCAATAACAGTGGCCTTTCACGAGCTACCCCTTACAGGCATCGAAAGGGCAAGATAAGAAGCTTTGCTGAACGTGACTGGCCGTGACCATACCCGTTCACCTGTCAAACTGTGATTTGCTCAAAATAAAAATGTGTTATTTGTTTGATTATTACTTATGAAGGGGGCACATTCGCAAGGATGGGTTTTCCTAACTGCTTGGTACTTGCCAGTAAGCTTCAACCCATCTGTTGGGAGCCGTCTTGTGTGGGTGTGTGTACGTGTGTGTGTGTGTGTACATTAGCCCCGGCAGCTAGATACAGCTTATGAAACATCCACATTTTAGATTAACGTTGGCTCTTTCTTAACGTTTGTCATGACAAGGCAGTTTAACCAACATTACCAAGGGAAGCGACAACAACCACATTGATTTTTGCTACCAGTGTTTAACTTATTGCACAGCCCATTCGAGCTGATGGCAAAACACTGCTGACATTTTGATACTAGGTGGTGGGCTACGACGAGTCCGACACAAGCCTGGGCCAGGGAACCACCACTACTATATATGGGGTTTTAGTTTACAACAATAGCTAGAAACAACATATCTGAAGTAAGATAGCTATTCACTAACTTTACCAGACGTCTGTAATAAATGGTTGTTGACACAAGCAGCAGACAAGGTTATAGCTCGACTCCTGCCTCTCCCGACCTTTATTAGCTAACGGGTTAATAACCCAGTTTCACTGCGACGACAATCACACAGGAGGTTAACCCTTTCATTCACTGTCGCCCGCCGCAACGACAGAAGGTTAACCCTTTCACTGCGACAAGTCTGAAAGGGTTAACCTAACCGTTCTCACCGTCGGGAAGCTAACAACGTCCACGGCTAGCTAGTAGTAGCCTCCTCCTCCTGTCAGTGAAGTGAACCCACTCCCGTTCAGCGTCCTCCTCTCCCGCTGCTGCGGCTGCTGCCGCCGCCGACATCAACAACAGAGAGAGAGACATGTCGGACGGGAGGAGGCGGATTGTTGTGTTGATGATGATAATGAAAATACGACGCCAGTTTAATAACCCTTTCACTGCCACATGATGACAGCCGGTTAACCCTTTTTCACTGTGACAACACAGAAGGTTAGCCAGGCTTTACTATCACACAACCGACGACGGCGATGCTGGGTGTAATAATGTAACAGAACGCGACAGGGCTGAACACCGACCGTGCCCCCCGGTTGTTAACGTTATAGCAGCAGCCGGCTGCTAAACTATAAGAGAAGTCACACGCAAAAAAAACATCGATAACCTTAAATTCAAAGTAGGTTTTATTTCAAGACGACGGCGCGCTATCCGTTAATAATAATTCTCCGCCCGCCGACTCACTCTGGGAGATTAAAAAACAAGCGAACGGGCGGAAAACAAGCTAGCGCTAGCTAACAAGCTAGGCTAGGCTAACGTTAGCTTCGAGCTAACGTTGTTGTTGTGGCTTCTTTCCCAGGCTGTGCTCTATCATAGCTAGACGCTTTCGAAACAAAAAATTTCGCCATATCGTCCCGCCGCCACCGTCCAAAAACACTATATGCGCGCGTGAATAGCGACAACACGACAACTATATTAATGTTCACCTCACCTGCCGTTACTTGGAGTGGAGAGAGGAGAGGAGAGGGGGAGCGGTTACTTCTCTCCCGCTGCCTGCCGTCCGGGGCTCGAGCTCCGCTGCTGCTGCTGGAACCGTCCGCTGCAGCGGCGTCACGTAACATCACGTAACATCACGTAACACGATGACGCCGCGACGCGGACATTCTCGAAGACACTCTGACGTCACGAGACCGCCGCCATCTTGGTATTGGGGGGGGTCAGCTCCGTTTTTATTACATATTTTATCACATTCTTGTTCATTTCATAACCTTTTCATATAATTTGTTTTGAAAACATTGAGGCCAACGTGGCATTTCACTATTTCGAAAGCCTTTCTGGTGATTCTAAGTGCATGCCCCCCTGGAACACGGATATGCAACGAAAAGATGCACCCGTCTTCAAGGCCTTCAGTAGGTTTTGTGATCTGCATGGCCTCAGCCAGCTAATCACCCAACCCACACGTGTATGTGAATCAACTCAGACTACCATTGACCTCATTCTGACCTCCGACAAGTCCAAGATCTCAAATAAAGGGGTTATAGCATGTGGGTTAAGTGATCATTATATGATATTCTGTACCCGAAAAAAACTAAAACAAAAGGCTGGCTGCCACAAAACAGTCACATCTAGAGACCTCAAAACCTACTCTAGCGAGGCCTTCAACCTTGAACTGGAGAGTCTGGACTGGTCAGATGAACTCAATGGTACACTGGTTGACGAAACATGGCTTGGTTTCAAAACCAAATTCTCAGCAATACTAAACGACATGGCCCCCCTAAGAACCACCAGGGTAAAAAATCGCGCTGAGCCGTGGATGCACTCCGAAATACTGGCCGCTATGAAAACCAGAGACAAAAAATGCTCTGAGTTTCGTAAAAGTCAGTCAAAGCTTACTAAAAGCACGAGCAGTGAACTCCAAGCCCACGTGACTGAACTCAAACTAGAAAGAAACAGACTAAGAAACGACGTAAACTCCATGATCAAAACTGCAAAAAAGAATTTCATCAATGACAAAACTGAGGAAAACAAAAACAAACCACGTGAACTTTGGAAATTACTCAATAATCAACTAGGATGCAGTAAAAAACTTAAAACCAGATTCTCAAACATAAACATAAAAACGGACAACACGCTCATCACAGACAAGCTGGATGTAGCCAATTACTTAAACATTTTCTTCACAAACATAGCCACAACACTGGTAAACAAACTACCCTCCCACTCAGGGCTTTATGGGGTAGAACACATAGTAGCTTACTACAAAAACCTAGGGGTCCGAAAGGACGACTTCAAGCTGGAAATGGTAACAACAGATGAGGTACTCAATAAACTGAGCGCCCTCCAACCTAACAAGGCCACTGGCCATGACAACATCCCCTCCAAATTCCTCAGAGACTCAGCAGCCGCCATCACACCAATCATCACACACATAATAAACCTCTCCATAAAACAGGGACACGTCCCCAAGGACTTCAAAATTGCGAGGGTGACCCCTCTGCACAAAAAGGGCAGCAAATTAGACCCAGGCAACTACCGCCCTGTTTCTATTCTCACCTCCATCTCGAAAGTCATGGAAAAAATAGTCTACGAACAGGTCGAAAAGTACCTAGCGGAAAAAAATCTAATCTACGAATTCCAATCTGGCTTCAGAACATCCCACTCCACTGACACATGCCTTCTCTATTTGAATGACGACATCAAACAAGAGGTGGACGCAGGCAAATACTGCGGCATGGTCATGCTGGACCTACAAAAGGCCTTTGACACGGTCAATCACTCCATTCTGATTGACAAGCTAAAAGCAATTGGTTTTGATAGTCTATCAGTGAGCTGGATGCAATCCTACCTTGAGGGGAGGGAACAGATGGTGGAGGTAAACGGTACCCTATCCCCCCCCCTCACAGTGAGCTGTGGTGTTCCACAAGGAAGCATACTAGGACCGCTACTGTTCCTAATTTATGCAAATGACATGTCGTCAGCTTGTGACTGCAACTTGTTCCTGTTTGCGGACGACTCAGCCCTGCTGGTCTCTGACAAGAACAAGTTACAGGTTGAAAAAACCCTCAGCTCGGAACTAGGCAGAATCTGCATATGGCTCGCTGATAACAAACTATCATTACACATGGGCAAAACAGAGTCCATTCTCTTCGGTTCAAATAACAAACTCAGCAAGACCGACGGCTTCTCAGTTACAGTGGGTGACAATATTGTCACAAGGAAAGATGAAATTACCTACCTGGGTTCCATCCTAGAGGCTAATCTCTCCTGTGACAAAATGGCATCCAATGTAATAAAAAAAGTCAACCAACGAACTCGATTCTTGTACCGGATCTCCTCTCTGGTAAACAAGAACACCCTGAAGACTCTGGCAGGAGCACTCATTCAGGGGTACTACGACTATGCTTGCACCTCATGGTACCAAAGCACCTCAAAGGCGCTAAAAACAAAATTACAAACATCTCAAAACAAACTGGTCAGACTACTGCTTGACCTTACTCCTAGAACCCACCTCACCCCTGCCCACTTTGACAACCTAGGATGGCTTAGAGTAGACGACAGAGTACAACAACTTGCAATGGGCCTGGTCTACAAGATACACTACACGACCAAGGTACCCATGTACATGTCAAAATACTTCCCAAAGGTCAGTGAATACCACGATCACAACACCAGAGGGAGCTCCACAAATCATGTTAAACCCAGATTCGGCTCAAATAAGGGACTAAACACGTTTCGCAATTATGCCACATCAATGTGGAACGCCCTACCCAAAGCTGTAAAGGAATGTGGATCACTACCCACTTTCAAAACCTCTCTCAAGGGACACCTACGGGAGACTGCAATTCAACACTGGCCCCTGTAAATATCCTAACCCAACCCCCTCCAATGTACAGTCATTTACCTAGTATGGTTTTGTCAATAGTTCAATGTACAATTGTGTTTGTTTGTACACAGTGTCTCCTCCCCCCCCCCCTCAATGTACAGTGTTACTTGTTTATACAGTGTGCCCCCCGCCCCCCCCCCCCCAACCACCTCCAATGTAAATTACCCAGTATGGTTGTCAATATCCCAATGTACCCAACCCCCCCCACCTCCTCCAATGTACAGTTTCTACGTCAAATGTATATACTCCCTTTTCTTGACTCCTTCTGTATCACAAACAGTACTGTATTTGCAAATCTGGTATGTCATAAATGTATAGATGTAGCAGTACTGACTATCTGTATGTCATGTATGTCATATATGTCTATATGAATTGAAAATGGGGGACCCTGATGGAAACAAGACAAACGTCTTTCTCAGGTCTGCATCCCCTTAACAATTGTATGTATTGAGCCGTACTGTATTGTACCCATTCTGCAATCTGTTAAATAAAGTTTTCATTCATTCATTCATTCAAGCCATAGACATGCACTTACTTAGACAGAAAGTTAAAAAGACAGGAAGTTGAATGAATGATGAATGAAAACTTTATTTAACAATTTGCAGAATGGGTACAATACAGTACGGCTCAAGCTACCCCCCCCCCCCCCCCAGCTACGCCCCTGCCTGTATGTCATGTATGTCCCTATGCCATAAATGTCATGGTGTCATGTAGTGTATGTCATAAATGTCACTATGAATTGAAAATGGGGGACCCTGATGTAAACAAGACAAACGTGTTAAGGGGATGCAGACCAGAGATAGACGTTTGTCTTGTTTACATCAGGGTCCCCCATTTTCAATTCATAGTGACATTTATGACATACACTACATGACACCATGACATTTATGGCATAGGGACATACATGACATACAGGCAGGGGCGTAGCTGGGGGGAGGGGGTAGCTTAGGATGATTCCAAGGGCCCAGCACTGGGGGGGGGGGGGGCAAAAAAAAGTTTTTTTTTTTTTTTTTTTTTTACTAGACATCACTCAGGTGTATTATTGATGCTCTCATTGATACTATGTTTGTTTCTGAAGTGTGTGTGTGTGTGTGTGTGTGTGTGTGTGTGTGTGTGTGTGTGTGTGTGTGTGTGTGTGTGTGTGTGTGTGTGTGTGTGTGTGTGTGTGTGTGTGTGTGTGTGTGTGTGTGTGTGTGTGAGATATATAGAGAGAGAGGGGGGGCTTTGGTAGACTATTGCATTGGTCCATTCATTGAAGATGAACGCAATGCGACATCCTTTACTAGGCTCACCCACCAACAGTGCAGGTGCTGAACTGCTGATCCGAATGTATAGGTAAAAACCATATTATGCGTTTTCAGCAATAAAAAAATTGCCAAAAAAAAATCCGCTTGCGCGCTTACTCACTGGGGGCCTACAAATACATTCTTTCATGGGGCCCAGAATCTGGAGCTACACCCCTGCATACAGGTATATAGTACTGTTACATTTGTGACATATACGATATTGTAGTGATTGTAATGGTACATAATTCAAGTTCAAGTTTCAAGTTTCAAGTTTCTTTAATAGTTGTCATACAGAAGTACAGAATACTTTTGTACAAAATGCTTCTTACTGTTGCGCTCCAGAGACTGTGCATGACAAGATAAGTATGAAATAAAAACATAGTAAAAATTAGAAGTAAAAAAAGAGGTCACAGTGTTCAGTTTAGACATATGTACAATGTTCGTAGACGTAGTTACCATACAATATACAATACTGTGCAGTGTACTAATATACAATACTATATAGTGCAAGGCATACCATTGTCTAGTATATATAGTGCAAGGCATAAATGGACGAGGTGCAGTTTAGGTACAATTCACAGTAGGTGTACGAGTTGTAGTGCAAATCCTTTATCAATAAATATAAAGTGTAAGTGTGTTTGTGTGATCTAAAGTGTGGAGAGTGGGTGCTGCAGTGTGTTGTTTGTTTGAGTGAGTGTGTGCGTGTGGGTGTGTGTGCTGTGTGCATTTGATGGTTGTTGCATAGTGATTATTGTTCGTTTAGCGATTATTGTTCGTTTAGCAGCCTGATGGCCTGGGGATAGAAGCTCCTTCTGAGTCTTTCTGTGCTCGCCATAAGACTCCGGTATCGCTTGCCTGACGGCAGCAGTTCAAAGAGGCAGTTGTTCGGGTGGCTCGAGTCCTTAATAATTCTCTTAGCCTTCCCCTTGCACCGCTTGTTGTAAATGTTCTGGAGGGTGGGAAGCCCCCCTCTAATTGTGCGTTCGGCTGAACGTGTCACTCTTTGTAGTCTGCTACGGTCTTGTGCAGTGCTATTCCCAAACCAGGAGGTGATGTTGCCGGTCAGGATGCTCTCTATTGTACATGAGTAGAAGTTCCTAAGGATCTTCTGACTGACTTGGAACTTCCTTAGGCGCCTGAGGAAGTAGAGGCGTTGTCGTGCCTTCTTCACAACACTGTCAATGTGTGTGGTCCATGTCAAGTCCTCGGATATGTGGGCTCCGAGGTACTTGAAACTGTTCACTCTCTCAACTGGTGCCCCGTCGATGCTGAGGGGGCTGTAGTCCTTGACCCCCGACCTCCTGAAGTCCACAATCATCTCTTTTGTTTTGCTGACGTTCAGGGAGAGGCAGTTCTCCTGACACCACTGTGACAGGTTCTCTACCTCTTCCAGGTAGGCCCTTTCGTCGTTGGCAGAGATCAGGCCCACCACTACTGTGTCATCAGCAAATTTGATGATGGTGTTGTTGTTCCGCTGTGCTACGCAGTCATGTGTGTACAGGGAGTAGAGGAGGGGGCTCAGAACACAGCCCTGGGGGGCCCCTATGTTGAGCGTGATGGATGAGGAGGTGCAGTTGCCGGCTCTTACCACCTGGGGTCTGCCCGTCAGGAAGTCCAGGACCCACTGGCACAGGTCATAGTTCAAGCCCAGGTCCCTGAGCTTGGCTATGAGTTTGGAGGGGACTATGGTATTGAATGCTGAGCTGTAGTCGATGAACAGCATTCTCACATAGTTCCCCTGCCTCTTGTCCAGATGTGATGCTGCTGTGTGCAGCACATGGGCTATGGCGTCCTCCGTGGACCTGTTGGGGCGATATGCAAATTGCAGAGGGTCCAGGTTGATGGGGAGGGAGGAACAGATGTAGCCCTTCACTAGCTTCTCAAAGCACTTCATGGCTATGGAGGTGAGGGCTACAGGGCGGTAGTCGTTGAGGCAAGCGGGCGTAGATTTTTTGGGTACAGGGATGATGGTGGACTTCTTCAGACAGGTGGGGATGACGGCCTGTTCCAAGGACAGGTTGAAGATGTCAGTGAATACCGGGGCCAGTTGGTCGGCACAGACTTTTAGGACGCGGCCGGGGATGCCGTCCGGTCCTGCTGCCTTCCTGATATCCACTTTTTTAAAGATCCGTCTCACCTCATGCTCTGTTACCCTGAACACTGAGTCTCCATCAGCAGACCCCCCCCCCCCCATTGCCGTGGTTTGTAGGCTGGTGTTGTTATTCACAGCCTCAAACCTCGCATAGAAGGAGTTGAGATCATTTGCTAAGGAGATGTCACTGTTCAGTTTGAGGGGGGTTCCTTTGTAGTCTGTCATTGTTCTGAGGCCCTGCCACATGCTTCTAGAGTCAGCCTGTTCAAACTGAAGTTCAACTTTATCCCTGTAACGCCGTTTTGCCTCTATTACTGCTCTCCTGACGTTGTATCTTGCCATCTTGTGTTCTTCCATGTTGCCTGTCACCAGCCCGGTGTTGTATGCTGATGTGCGCACTTTCAGAGCCTCACGGACGGATTTGTCTACCCAGGGCTTTTGATTTGGGTAGATATTAATTTTGGTGGAGGGGATTATTACTTCTACCTGAGTACAGACATAGTCAATCACCGTTTCGGTGTATTCGTTAATATTGGCTGTGTTATCACGGAATACACTCCATTCTGTGCTTCCCAGCACTGCTTGGAGTGACTCCACTGACGTCACGGCCCAACGCTTAACCTCTCGCGAGACCACCGGCGTTCGCTTGAGACTCTGTTTGTACTTTGGCAAAAGGAATATGGCGGCGTGATCGCTTTTACCGAATGGACTAAGAGCCTGTGACTTGTACCCATTCTTAAATTGCGAGTATACATGGTCTAATATGTTCTCGCCTCTGGTGGGACAGGTCACATGCTGATAGAAATTCGGCAGCACCTTTTTAAGACGCGCGCTGTTGAAATCCCCCAAGACCAAAATGGCAGCGTCAACATTAGCTGCCTGGAGTTTGTTTACCTCGTCGTGAAGTTTTGAAAGTGCGACCCCAGTGTTCGCGTGTGGTGGAATGTACACTCCGATTAGGATGATGGACGTTAACTCTCTTGGGAGGAAGAAGGGTCGACATTTTATCGTGATAAACTCCAGGTCTGGGGAGCAGTGGTTAGACAGTTCCTTTGTGTTGCCTAAATCGCACCACTCCTTGTTTATCATGAAGGCAATGCCGCCTCCTCTCGTCTTTAGTGACTCTTCTGCCGTCCGGTCTTTGCGGAGAACGAAGAAGTGGTCTGCCGGTTCTATTGCGTGATTCGGGACATCTGGACTCAGCCAAGTTTCTGTGAAACAGAGGACGTTACAATCCCGAATGTCCCTCTGGAATTGGATCCTTGCTCTGATGTCGTCCAATTTGTTTCCTATCGATTGCACATTGGCCAACAATATGCTGGGCAATGTGGTTCTGTGTCGTTCACCCACGGAACTATTGTTAGGAACATTCTAGAAAATGTTTCCGCCCGAACATTCTGGAACGTTTGTGATGATGTCATAGTAGAACATTCGAGAACATCGAACATTCTTAAGCGGTGGCAGTTCCTGTCATTCTAGCTTTCCAGTAAGGTACTGTATCGTGTAGGTGTACTCAATAAATACTATTGGCTCTGCCTCGAGCCACCGTCGCCCACTCCCATCTCTCAGCACTACAATATGCAAATATACAGTACTGTGTTACCCATAGATCCTAACAGAGATTATATACATGTGATGGGGAGGAGACTGTACATTAAGAGGGGGGGGGGGGTGGGTGGGTGGGTGGGAGACAAATATACATACGTGGGTAGGGATGCTCGATATTGGCTTTTTTACCGATACCGATATACAGATATTGTCCAACTCTTAATTTCCGATACCGATATCAACCGATACCGATATATGCAGGGTTTCCCCCCCCCCAAAAAACGGAATAATTTCAGGTAATTAACATTACATATCTCTTGTTGTGGAATTAACACAACATTATGCATACTTTTGACAATAAATAAAATCAAAATTTGTTCTTACTTGCTTGCCTGGGTAAATAAAGGTTCTAGAAATGTAAAATGTATTTTCCGATATCACATTTTAATGCCAATATCGGTAGGCCGATAATATCGGACATCCCTAACGGTGGGGAGAAAATATATACACATATGATGGGGAGGAGACTGTACATTAGGAGGGGGTGGGCGGGGCTGTCAAAAAGTTGATAGCGTCACGCTGGATTCAACCGGATAAAATGTGCCGGAAGGTATGGGTTCTTACCTATCTCGATGTGATTTATCTAGAGCTATCCACTGCACGAATTTTAGGTGTTAATGAAGCCAGCATAGCAGTCTGAGTAGCTGTGGTGGAGAAGATAAAGGGAAGCATATAAACTCGTAATTTTCTGATGTTAAATGAAATAGTGGATGTATAGTCCAAGTGGGGGTCCTGGGGGGAGGGAGGGAAGGGGAAGGAAAGAGCGAGGAAGAGCGAGCAAGAGCACATGTATTGTTTTTATTATTTGTATGTCTTTTAATCTACATTCATTTTGACTTAATTACTGGACTGTCATTATTGTTATTATTATTTCTGTCATTGTCCTGTGATTTATCATTGATTATTACTGTTACTGTATTGTTTGTCTAGTTTCATTAAAAAAACATTTGTTCAAAAAAAGGAGGGGGTGGGTGGGTGGGAGAAAAAATATACATACGGTGGGGAGAAAATATATACATACGGTGGGGAGGAGACTGTCTATTGGGGGGGGGGGTTGGACCTTTACGGTGGCCAGTTTAGAATTGCAGCCTCCTGTATGTGCTCTCAAACTGGAAATGGTAACAACAGATGGGGTACTCAAAAAACTGAGCGCCCTCCAACCGAACAAGGCCACTGGCCATAACAACATCCCCTCCAAACTCCTTCGAGAAGTTGACTTTGAGCATGGCGCTGTTTTAACACGTCCAGCGTTTCCACGACGTTAACCCGCCGTCGGTAGTGTGATAGTAAAGGGTTAACCTTCTGTAGTGCGGCAGTGAAAGGGTTAACCGGCTGTCGTGTGTGGCAGTGAACGGGTTAACCGTCTGTGTATTGTCCGCAGTGAAAGGGTTAACCGGTTTGGTAGCGGCGCGGCGGTGAAAGGGTTCAAAGGGAAACTGACGCCATTCCGGCTCAAACAGGAAGGTTCTTTTGAAATGACTGTAGTGGCCGACTGTCACTCCCCGAATGTGTCTCAATGCACCCATAATTAGTTCTCTACTCAGTAACACAGTTTGTGATGTAAATATAGAAGAATGTCCCAAGTTGCGGCTGGTACGGTTTACAGGGTTTTATTGTCCAAAGGTGAATGATAGTGAATGAAATGGTTCAATTAGAGCAGTTGTCAGTTGCACAGAGCAACTGACAACGGGTCCTACTAATCACCCCAAAGTACCAGAAAATACCAGAAAATACCCCAAAATACCCCAAAATACCCTAAAATACCCCAAAGTATACCCCAAAGTACCAGAAAATACCAGAAAATACCCCAAAATACCCCAAAGTATACCCCAAAGTACCAGAAAATACCCCAAAATACCCCAAAATACCCTAAAATACCCCAAAATACCCTAAAATACCCTAAAGTATACCCCAAAGTACCAGAAAATACCAGAAAATACCCCAAAATACCCCAAAATACCCTAAAATACCCCAAAGTATACCCCAAAATACCAGAAAATACCCCAAAGTATACCCCAAAATACCAGAAAATACCCCAAAGTATACCCCAAAGTACCAGAAAATACCCCCAAACTACCCCAAAATACCCTAAAATACCCCAAAGTATACCCCAAAGTACCAGAAAATACGCCAAAATACCCCCAAAGTATACCCCAAAATACCCCACTGTACCCCAAAATACCCCAAAGTACCCCAACATATCCCAAAATGAAAAAAAAACATGTGCACATTTTGTGTAATAGTGTAATAGTGTGTAATAGTGTAATAGTGTGTAATAGTGTAATACTGTAATACTGTAATAGTGTGTAATAGTGTAATAGTGTGTAATAGTGTAATAGTGTGTAATAGTGTAATAGTGTGTAATAGTGTAATAGTGTAATAGTGTGTAATAGTGTAATAGTGTAATAGTGTAATAGTGTGCTAGTGTGTAATAGTGTGCTAGTGTAATAGTGTAATAGTGTGCTAGTGTAATAGTGTAATAGTGTGTAATAGTGTAATAGTGTGTAATAGTGTAATAGTGTGTAATAGTGTAATAGTGTAATTTTGTGTAATAGTGTGTAATAGTGTAATAGTGTAATAGTGTGATAGTGTGTAATAGTGTAATAGTGTGTAATAGTGTGTAATAGTGTAATAGTGTGTAATAGTGTAATAGTGTGTAATAGTGTAATAGTGTGCTAGTGTAATAGTGTAATAGTGTAATAGTGTGCTAGTGTGTAATAGTGTAATAGTGTGTAATAGTGTAATAGTGTGCTAGTGTGTAATAGTGTAATAGTGTAATTTTGTGTAATAGTGTAATAGTGTAATAGTGTAATAGTGTAATAGTGTGTAATAGTGTAATAGTGTAATTTTGTGTAATAGTGTAATAGTGTGTAATAGTGTAATAGTGTAACAGTGTGCTAGTGTGTAATAGTGTAATAGTGTAATAGCGTGCTAGTGTAATAGTGTAATAGTGTAATAGTGTGTAATAGTGTAATAGTGCGTAATAGTGTAATAGTGTGTAATAGTGTAATAGTGTAATAGTGTGTAATAGTGTAATAGTGTGTAATAGTGTAATAGTGTAATAGTGTGCTAGTGTGTAATAGTGTAATAGTGTAATAGTGTGCTAGTGTAATAGTGTGTAATAGTGTGCTAGTGTAATAGTGTAATAGTGTGCTAGTGTGTAATAGTGTGTAATAGTGTAATAGTGTAATAGTGTGTAATAGTGTAATAGTGTGTAATAGTGTGTAATAGTGTAATAGTGTGCTAGTGTAATAGTGTGTAATAGTGTAATAGTGTGTAATAGTGTGCTAGTGTAATAGTGTAGAAGTGTGCTAGTGTGTAATAGTATAATAGTGTGTAATAGTGTAATAGTGTGTAATAGTGTGCTAGTGTAATAGTGTAATAGTGTGCTAGTGTGTAATAGTGTAATAGTGTGTAATAGTGTAATAGTGTGTAATAGTGTGTAATAGTGTGTAATAGTGTAATAGTGTAATAGTGTGTAATAGTGTAATAGTGTGTAATAGTGTAATAGTGTAATAGTGTAATAGTGTGTAATAATATAATAGTGTAATAGTGTGTAATAGTGTAATAGTGTGCTAGTGTAATAGTGTAATAGTGTGTAATTTTGTGTAATAGTGTGTAATAGTGTAAGAGTGTGTAATAGTGTAATAGTGTGTAATAGTGTAATACACTATTACACACTATTACACTATTACACACTATTACACTATTACACTATTACACTATTACACACTATTACACTATTACACACTATTACACTATTACACACTAGCACACTATTACACTAGCACACTATTACACTATTACACACTATTACACTATTACACTATTACACACTAGCACACTAGCACACTATTACACTATTACACACTATTACACTATTACACACGATTACACACTATTACACTATTACACACTATTACACTATTACACTAGCACACTATTACACTATTACACACTATTACACTATTACACTATTACACTATTACACACTAGCACACTATTACACTATTACACTATTACACTAGCACACTATTACACACTATTACACACTATTACACTAGCACACTATTACACTATTACACACTATTACACTATTACACACTATTACACTATTACACACTAGCACACTATTACACTATTACACACTATTACACTAGTACACACTAGTACACACTATTACACTAGCACACTATTACACTATGGTTTGATGCTGGTAATAACAACACCAGCCCACAAGCCACGGCAATGGGGGGGGGGGGGGGGGGGGGTCTGCTGCTGATGGAGACTCAGTGTTCAGGGTAACAGAGCATGAGGTGAGGCGGACCTTTAAAAAAGTGAATATCAGGAAGGCAGCAGGTCCGGACGGCATCCCCGGCCGCGTCCTAAAAGTCTGTGCCGACCAACTGGCCCCGGTATTCACTGACATATTTAACCTGTCCTTAGAACAGGCTGTCATCCCCACCTGCCTGAAGAAGTCCACTATTATCCCTGTACCCAAAAAATCCAAGCCTGCTTGCCTCAACGACTACCGCCCTGTAGCTCTCACCTCCATAGCCATGAAGTGCTTTGAGAAGCTAGTAAAGGGCTACATCTGCTCCTCCCTCCCCATCAACATGGACCCCCTGCTATTTGCATACCGCCCCAACAGGTCCACGGAGGACGCCACAGCCCATGTGCTGCACACAGCAGCATCACACCTGGACAAGAGGAAGGGGAACTATGTGAGAATGCTATTCATCGACTACAGCTCGGCATTCAATACCATAGTCCCCTCCATACTCATAGCCAAGCTCAGGGACCTGGGCTTGAACTATGACCTCTGCCAGTGGGTCTTGGACTTCCTGACTGGCAGACCCCAGGTGGTGAGAGCAGGCAACTGCACCTCCTCATCCATCACCCTCAACATAGGGGCCCCCCAGGGCTGTGTTCTGAGTCCCCTCCTCTACTCCCTGTACACACACGACTGTGTGGCTCAGCGGAGTAGCAATACAATCATCAAATTTGCTGACGACACAGTGGTGGTGGGCCTGATCTCTGCCAACGACGAGAGGGCCTACCTGGAAGAGGTCAAGGTCCTGGCGGGATGGTGCCAGGAAAACAGCCTCTCCCTGAACGTCAGCAAAACAAAGGAGATGATTGTGGACTTCAGGAGGTCGGGGGTCAAGGACTACAGCCCCCTCAGCATCGACGGGGCACCGGTTGAGAGAGTCAACAGTTTCAAGTACCTCGGAGCCTACATATCCGAGGACTTGACATGGACCACACACATTGACAGTGTTGTGAAGAAGGCACGACAACGCCTCTACTTCCTCAGGCGCCTAAGGAAGTTCCAAGTCAGTCAGAAGATCCTTAAGAACTTCTACTCATGTACAATAGAGAGCATCTTGACTGGCAACATCACCTCCTGGTTTGGGAATAGCACTGCACAAGACCGAAGCAGACTACAAAGAGTGACACGTTCAGCCGAACGCACAATTGGAGGTGGGCTCCCCAGCCTCCAGAACATTAAACACCTGCTAAACAGGAAAAAGAGGGCCTTCATGGCAGGGGACACTGAGCAGGCCAGGGCTGTCCAAAGGGAGCTCAAAAAAGAGCTAAGGGCAGCCAAGGTCAGCTACAAGGACAGGCTGGAGGACAGACTACAGGCCAACAACACCAGGGAGGTGTGGGCGGGGGTCAGGAAGATCACTGGTTTCAAACAGCAGGGCACAGCTGTGGAGGGCCCTCCAGAGCGTGCAAACGAGTTCAACTCGTTTTTCAACCGCTTTGACCAGAGTGGCCTCCCCACACCCCTCCCCCCACCCATCGACACCAGCACCAGATCACACCTACAAAGCAGCCCCCCCACCCCCCACCCCCCCACACCCATCAGCAACGGCACCCCACCCCCAACACCAGCAGACTGCCCACCACCCCCAACCCTGACGATCACAACCAGTCAGGTCAGTAGGCAGCTCTCCAAAATTAATGTAAACAAGGCCAGAGGACCGGACAACACCAATCCCAGGGTGCTCAAGGTATGTGCAGAGCAGCTGGCAGCACCGCTCCAGCATCTTTTCAACCTCTCCCTGAGGCTGGAGAGGGTGCCCCAGCTCTGGAAGACCTCCTGCATTGTCCCGGTGCCCAAGAAGGGACGTCCCAGCACCCCCAACGACTACAGGCCAGTCGCTCTGACGTCACACGTCATGAAGACGTTTGAGAGACTGGTCCTGCAACACCTCAAGCCCCTGGTGCGTGACTCCCTCGACCCCCTGCAGTTTGCATACCAGGCAAACATCGGGGTGGAGGATGCCATCATCTACATGCTCCACAGAGCGTACACGCACCTGGAGAAGCCGCGCAGCTCAGTGAGGATTATGTTCTTTGATTTCTCCAGCGCCTTCAACACCATCCAGCCGTCACTGCTAGCGGAGAAGCTCACTGCGATGCAGCTGGAGCACGGCTTGGTGGCCTGGATCAAGGACTACCTCACTGAGAGGCCACAGTACGTCAGACTAAAGGACAGTCAGTCTGACGTACTGGTGAGCAACACCGGCGCCCCCCAGGGAACTGTGCTGTCACCCTTCCTCTTCACCCTCTACACCTCAGACTTCTGCCGCAACTCCAGCGGGTGCCACCTGCAGAAGTTCTCAGACGACTCCTCCATCGTAAGCTACATCACCGACGATGATGAGGAGGAGTACAGAGCCCTGGTGGAGAGCTTCGTGGGGTGGAGCGACAGCAACCACCTCCAACTCAACACCAGTAAGACCAAGGAGCTGGTGGTGGACTTCCGGAGGGGCAAGAAGAGGCCCCCCCCGATTCCCATCTCCATCCGAGGGGTGGATGTGGAGATGGTGGACTCATACAAGTTCCTTGGGGTACACCTGAACAATAAACTGGACTGGTCGGACAACACAGAGGCCCTCTACAGGAAGGGACAGAGCAGGCTGTTCTTCCTGAGGAGACTCAGGTCCTTCAATGTGTGCAACAAACTGCTGCAGTCCTTTTACCAGTCTGTTGTGGCCAGCATCCTCTTCTATGCTGTGGCATGCTGGGGAGGCTACATCAACTCAAGGGACACCAACAAGCTCAACAAGCTGGTGAGGAAGGCTAGCTCCGTGGTGGGAGTCGAGCTACCTAGACTTGAGGTGATGGTAGAGAGGGGGATGATAAGGAAGCTGGATGCCATCATGGAGAACCCCTACCACCCCCTCTACGACGAGCTAGTCAAGATGAGAAGCTCGTTCAGCCACAGACTCATCCCCCCCCGACACTCAACTAACCGCCTCGGACAGTCCTTCATACCAGCGGCCATCAGGCTCCACAACAGTGGGCAGCGACTAGCAGCCTCCAGGCCCCACAACAGGGGGCAGCAACAGCGACTGCTACCAGACATTGACCTGGGACTTATAGGAACCCAAGGGGGACAAAGTAGACTACCCTGGTACTTTGATTAATGTATACTCAGTAGATAGTAAATTATAACACTACCTCTTGCATACTGCACCTCATGTGACACTGTGAATAATGTGAATATTCCTCAGCTAGTCAGATAGTAAATTATATTGACCATATTGATCAAATTGTTTACACTGCCTGTGTTGTCTTTTACTACCTGTATACTGTGTTGTTTTACTACCTGTACCCCTCCCCCCCTCCCCCCCATGCTGCTATGATGCCTGAATTTCCCCAAGGGGATCAATAAAGGAATATCTTATCTCTTATCTTATCTTATTTACAACAAGCGTTGCAAGGGCAAGGCTAAGAGAATCATTAAAGACTCCAGGCACCCGAACAACTGCCTCTTTGAACTGCTGCGGTCAGGCAAGCGATACCGGAGTCTCAAGGCGAGCACAGAAAGACTCAGAAGAAGCTTCTATCCCCAGGCCATCAGGCTGCTAAACGAACAATGAACACTACACAACAACAACCACCAAACGCACATAGCACACACATCCACACGCACACACTCACTTTAAACAAACACACTGTAGCACCCACTCCACACACTTTATAGCACACACCCACTTTAAACAAACACACTGTAGCACCCACTCCCCACACTTTATATTTATTGATGAAGGATTGCACTACAACTCGTACACCTTACTGTAAATTGTACCTAAATTGTACCTCATCCCATTTCTGCTTTGCACTATATAGTACTGTACATTAGTACACTGCATAGTATTGTATATTATATGGTAACTCAGTTACGTCTATTCTGCATCGAACATTGTACATATGTCTATACTGAACACTGTGACCTCATTTTCTACTTCTAAATTACATGCTATAATATGTTATTTGATACTATCTTGTCTAGCACAGTCTCTGGAGCGTAACAGTAAGAAGCATCTTGTATGAAAGTATTCTGTACTTCTGTATGACAACTATTAAAGAAACTTGAAACTTGAACTTGAAACTATTACACTATTACACACTAGCACACTATTACACTATTACACTATTACACACTATTACACTATTACATTAGCACACTATTACACACTATTACACGATATTACAGTATTACACTATTACACACTATTACACTATTACACTATTACACACTATTACACAAAATTACACTATTACACTATTACACACTATTACACTATTACACACTATTACACACTATTACACTAGTACACACTATTACACTAGCACACCATTACACTATTACACACTATTACACTATTACACTATTACACACTAGCACACTATTACACTATTACACTAGCACACTATTACACTATTACACACTATTACACTATTACACACTATTACACTATTACACTATTACACACTATTACACTATTACACTATTACACACTATTACACTATTACACACTATTACACTATTACAGTATTACACCATTACACACTATTACACTATTACACAAAATTACACTATTACACACTATTACACTATTACACACTATTACACTATTACACACTATTACAGTATTACAGTATTACAGTATTACACACTATTACACACTATTACACTATTACACACTATTACAGTATTACAGTATTACACTATTACACACTATTACACTATTACACACTATTACACTATTACACAAAATGTGCACATTTTTGTTTTTCATTTTGGGATATGTTGGGGTACTTTGGGGTATTTTGGGGTACTGTGAGGTATTTTGGGGTATACTTTGTGGTATTTTGGGGTACTTTGGGGTATTTTGGGGTATATCTTGGGGTATTTTGGGGTACTTTGGGGGTATTTTCTGGTATTTTGGGGTATACTTTGGGGTACTTTGGGGTATTTTGGGGTATTTTCTGATACTTTGGGGTATACGGACGGGTGTCCCCCAGGGCTCGGTCCTAGGACCCCTTCTCTTCTCCCTCTACACTAAATCACTGGGTAACATTATCACGTCTCATGGCTTCTCATATCATTGTTATGCCGATGATACTCAACTCTTCCTCTCCTTCCCTCCCTCAGATATCCACGTCTCTGAGCGGATCTCGGCCTGTCTGTCCGACATCTCCGCCTGGATGACGACCAACCACCTCAAACTGAACCTAAGCAAAACAGAATTGCTCCACCTGCCGGCCAAATCCTCCCCCCTGACCGACCTCTCCATCACAGTCGAGAATGCAGCTGTGACCGCGTCCCCGACCGCCAAGAACCTTGGTGTTGTCCTCGACGACCAGTTGAACTTCTCTGCTCACATCGCAGCGACAACCAGAACCTGCAGATTCCTCCTGAGCAACGTCAGAAGGATACGCCCCTTCCTGACAAAAGAAGCCACCCAACTCCTCGTCCAATCAACAGTCATCTCCCGCCTCGACTACTGCAACGCACTGCTAGCTGGCCTCCCGGCCACTGCCACCAAGCCTCTTCAACTCATTCAAAACGCAGCGGCCCGCCTGATCTCAAACCTACCGAAGTCGGCCCATGTCACCCCACTTCTTAGGGACCTGCACTGGCTCCCCATTGCTGCACGTATCCGCTTCAAGGCCCTCGACCTAGCATACCGTGCGGCAAAGGGAACCGCTCCCGCCTACCTCCGGTCAATGGTCTCTAACTACACACCCTCAAGACCCCTACGCTCTGCATCTTCTGGGTATACTTTGGGGTATTTTGGGGTATTTTTGGGTATTTCCTGGTATTTTCTGGTATTTTGGGGTATTTTGGGGTATACTTTGGGGTATTTTAGGGTATTTTGGGGTATTTTGGGGTATTTTCTGGTATTTTCTGGTACTTTGGGGTATACTTTGGGGTATTTTAGGGTATTTTGGGGTATTTTGGGGTATTTTCTGGTATTTTCTGGTACTTTGGGGTATACTTTGGCGTATTTTAGGGTATTTTGGGGTATTTTCTGGTATTTTCTGGTACTTTGGGGTGATTAGTAGGACCCGTTCCGAACAGTGAAACAGGTGGGAAAAACGAATCTCCATAACAGGTGCATGAAATTACAGTAATCAGCTAGGTTACTTATAGAGGAGGTGCTATAATGGAGGTGGTGTGCCCCCTAGTGTTCAAACATAAATAACCTCTAGTCTAAACTATATGAATTCTAATATTCTAGCAATACAAATCCACCAAGTCGGTTTCTGCTTCTACAATGACTTACAAGCGCTTTTTTAGAGCCAACATGGCGTGGATCTCGGGCCTGTTTCGTAAAAAAAAAAAAAAATACCAATGCGCCTCAAGAACAAGTTACAGGTTGAAAAAACCCTGAGCTCGGAACTAGGCAAAATCTGCATATGGCTTGCTCATAACAAACTATCATTACAGGGGCGGATCTAGCACATTTGGCGCCCTAGGCGAGATTCACCACTGCCCCCCCCCCCAAATCAAAACATCTTAACCCTTTCACTGCCACGCTACCAAACGGTTAACCCTTTTCACTGCGACAATACACAGAAGGTTAACCCTTTCACGACCGCCGGTTGTGTGATAGTAAAGGGTTAACCCTCTGTCGTGTGGCAGTGAAAGGGTTAACAGTTATACAGTAAAGTACTGCACCTTTATTTTTTACAAGCAAGAACGTAAGGTTATGTATATAACCAAGTTCTGTGAATCATCTGCACTGTACTTCACTTCGTGCACGAGCACTGAATAAAAAATTCCACCATGTACCTTTACATCCCAACATTCGTCTGGCCACACCCCCATCCGCTTACCTTCATAAGCAGGTGTGTGGTCACCTACTCGCCTCCTTCCCAAACTTTCACCACAAGGCGAGATCAAGGGCCGTAGCGGCGTCTGATGCTGAGCGTCGCCATAATTCACAGAACTTGGTTATATACATAACCTTACGTTCTGTTTCATTATGGCTTTCGCTCAGCATCATCTGCACAAGAGGAGCTGAGCGGGAGCCATAGCTCGACAAATGTACCCCGCTGAGGCCCCCCACAACCATCAGACCGGGGAGGACCGAGCCCCCCGACCCTCCCTAATGGAGGATACCCCCCCTATTGGAGGCTTACGGGAGGGAGACGGATCCGACCGTGCGAAGAGGAACTCAAGCAACACAACGCACAGGGTGAGCAGACCGTGGCTTGACCCCACAACTACACACACGCACAACCCGCATGCCACCAGGGAACGAACGGAAGGAACAACCCTCGTTACTGCCCCCAAAATCACAGGGTCAAGAGCAAACCCAACCCTGTGGCAAGGCTGTAGCAGCGGAGCGCGAAGGAAGACCCAGACCCACTGAAGGGACTGGATCCCCTGGAAAAAAGGGGGCCCGGAGAGGTCAATGACGCCAGGCATCAAGACCCCACCAGGCGGTCACGCAGTGACACCGCCCCCCACATCGCCAGCGTATTCGGAGAAGGCCCCTCCAAGAGCGGGCCCTTTCCCCCCAATAGCACACCGCCTGGCACACTGACCCTGCAGAACAGGCAGTCAGCATGGCCGTAAGCACTCAAAAAAGGTTAACCAACGGAAGCAGGCAGTGCACCGGGGAAACCAGGCAGCAGGCTGTAACCTGAGCCTGGAGCACTGCGGATGAGACAGGCGCCAAAGGAGTCAGCTGAAAACAGCCCCCCCGGCGGAAGGGGCGTATGCTGGCGTTGTTGATCACCATGACAAAGCCTCCATTAAAAAAAAACCACCCAGAGGGGTCGAGGCAGAGAAGGCTGACATGATTTGCAGACGTCATGAACGTACAGGGGCACACTCAACCGGGTAACCCGGGAGTTGACTCTGCTCCAACACACCAGGGAATCAACTACCCTCTCAGTACAGACGGTGGTTGTTCCTATAACCCCTCAAGAAAAAACTCCAAAACACACCTGCGGGTATACACCAGCTATAAGCTAGAGCTATAAGCTCTATCAACTTAGCTACTGGTCTGGTATAAGTCCGCCCTTGGACGATGACCTCTGCAGCTCTGACCTTCCCATCCGAGCCATTGATTACTCGGCTCACACGGCTGGCTGGCCACGTGGCTCTGGGTAGTGACTGGTCTATGATCATCACGACGGTCCCCACCGTCAGGTTGTCCCTGTCTTTCACCCATTTCTGGCGGGCTTGAAGGGAGGGTAAGTAGTGTAGGAGGAAGCGGGCCCAAAACTGGTCGGCCAGTACTTGGCTGTGTCTCCACATTCTCCGTCCGCTCATCTCGTCCTGTCTGTACACAGTCTGAGGAAGGGCAGGGTCCAGCCGCCCCATCAAGAGGTAGTTTGGGGTGATGGGGTCGACGTCAGCTACGTCGCTTGAAACGTAGCCGAGGGGCTTGGAGTTCAGAACTCCCTCAATCTCGGTGAGGACCGTAGCCAGGACTTCATCGCCCACTGTCTGGGCTCCAAGTATGGTGTACATAGCGGTCTTTATTGATCGGACCTCTCTCTCTCACGTTCCCCCGAAATGGGGAGCATTCGGTGGATTGAACTGGAAGGTGACCTGAGCCGGAGCAAGGCGAGTCTTGAGTTCTTCACCCATGTTCAGGAAGCTCGCTCTCAGTTCCGTGTCTCCTCCTCGGAAATTTGTCCCTTAGTCTGACAATAGCACTGAGGGGGTCCCTCTCCTCGCTTGGAACCTCCGGAATGACATGAGGAACGAGTCGGTACTCATCGACTGAAGAAGCTCAATGTGGACAGCTCTGGTGGTCATGCATTTATACACGATACCCCACCTCTTCTCTGTTCCTCTTCCTCTCTTGACATTGAATGGGCCGAAGCAGTCCACGCCCGTGGAATGGAAGGCCCGCTCGCCGACTCTGAGGCGGCAGGGAGGCAGGTCTGCCATCTTCTGGATAATAGGCTGTGCCCTCCACTTGCGACAGGTTGGGCAAGTTCGTTGGAATCGGCGTACAGCTTCTCTCCCTTGGAGTATCCAGAAGCGCCGCCGGATCTCCGCAAAGACTCGCTCAGTCCCCGCGTGGCACACCACCTCGTCGTATTTCTGAATGATCAGGTCTGTTACCCTGTGTCGGCTGCTTAAGACGATGGGATGCTTAACATCTTCGGCCAAGTCCGGGGCCCGTCTCAACCGACCCCCCACCCTGATGAGGCCCTGGGCGTCGATTTCTGGGGCTAAGGTGAGGAGTCGACTGTCTGAGGGAACTGGCTTTGCCCTTATCAGACACTCCATTTCCTCTGGGAAAGAGTCTCTCTGCGCCCTCTGCAGCACAAGAAGTTCCGCTTCCTTGTAGGCAGATGCACTGAGGTCTGTGGTGGGGGGAAGCTCCGGGTGGTGCCATAGGAATGTCCTTTTTTGGGCACTCTCCAGAGTTTGACAGTCGTCTAGGTCTGGGCCCGTTGGAGCCGGGGCTTGACTCAGCCCGCAGAACATGGACTTCTTTATTTCTGACTCGTCCTGGTTCGCATCCCGCGGTGTTGAGATAGGCCACTTCTCCTCCGGGAGTCTGAGGAACTCTGGGCCATCACTGTATGAGTTAGGACGGGTGAGGTCGGCTAGGGACATCCCCCGTGTGATGACATCCGCTGGGTTCTGCTTGGTGTCAACATATCTCCAACATTCCGCTCCTACCAGGTCTTGGATTTCCGATACTCGGACGCCTACGAACACTTTGTACCGGCAGGAGGCGGACTGGATCCAGGTGATCACGGTCATAGAGTCTGACCATAGGATGATCTCACGCACCGGTATGGTGAGTTCATTTTGCACCATTTTGGCAAGTTGTGCGCCTACCAGGGCTGCGCAGAGCTCCAGTCGCGGAATCGACTGCTGCTTGCGGGGAGCAATCCTCGAACGGGCCAGGACAAAGGCTATGTGGACTTCTCCTCCCTCTTCTTGAGCTCTCAGGTAGGCCACTGATCCGTACGCCACTTCCGAGGCGTCGCTGAAGACGTGCAGGTCTATCTGACACGTCTCCAGGCGCACGGTAGGAGGGAAGTAACTCCGCGGGATGGCAACCTCGCGGAGTAAGACAAGTTCATCCTCCCACTCTCCATGTGGTGGCTAGGTGCTCGGGTATGGGGTCATCCCAGCCCTGCTCCTTGGCCCACAATTCTCTCACCAGCATCTTCGCCCGGGTGGTGTAGGGGAGAATGCACCCCATAGGGTCGTACTGGCTGGCGAGTTCGGTACACACTCCGCCGAGTGGTCAGTCTAGTCGTGGACGTCTCCTGGTCCGTCCTCAGAGGTGTGTGCCGGTAGTGAAGCGAGTCCGTCTTAAAGCGCCAGATGAGACCCAGAGTCATCTCTTGCGCTTCGCCTGGGGTGTGCGCCATCCAGGTCTCGCTGCTAGCGGCCTTAGTCTCTGGAGGGAGGTGCCGGAGGACTTGAGGGTCGCTACTGGCCCACTGTCGGAGGTCGAATCCACCTTTGGCTAACGAAGCCCGTAGCTTCATCATGATGCTCTCTGCTTCTTCTGGTGTGGATACACTCTGTAGACAGTTGTCCACGTAGAAACTTCGTTCAACGCTGTGTCGGACATCATCGTCAGCTCCGGGGTCTTCGGCCACGTGCTTCTGTAACGCGAACGTGGCGCAGCATGGGCTGCAGGTGGTGCAGAAGGGGAGTACCTCCCATTGGTATATCGAGGGTTGTTCGTCGTCGAGCCTCTCCCTCCACAGAAACCTCAGTAAAGGCTTGTCTTCCTCCATCAGCCGAACTTGTAAGAACATCCCCTTGATGTCGCCACTGATGGCCACTTTGTCCTGACGAAAACGTATCAGGACGCCGAGGAGTGAGGGTCCAAGTGTGGGACCGGGCAGGAGTAGGCTATTCAGATTCTGCTGTCCAATCTGATGACTGCAATTGAACACAATGCGTTTTTTTCCGTTGTGGGTGACCTTGTGGTGGGGCACGTACCAGGACTCTGTCGTCCCTTCTGCCTCGTGGTCATCGATCTTCTTTATGTGGCCGGCCGTTACCAGCTTCTCGATCTCGGCGCGATAGATCGTTTCTTGTGGGGGGTTCTTGGCGAGGCGCCGCTCAGTGCTCTGTAGGTAGTGGTGCGTCGCTCCCTTAGGCACGTGCAGAGTGGGCATCCCTTCTCGCCTCAAGAGTGGGGTCGCGTATCTTAGCACTCCGTCGACCTCGACCCTAGTAGTCTTCTGCTCTAGTAGAGCGATGGCATACTTGTCCTCCTTGGACCGAACCATCTTGCGTTCGTTCTTGAATGGCAGCGCATCTAGCGTCCATAACCTCTCAACGTGCTGTAGGAGAGTGGGGTCTGTGTCGCTCGCCTTGGTGTAAAGGCAGCGTGTGGACGTTGGTCGGCTGGAAGGCCCGGAGAGGGGGCCCTGGAGCGTCCACCCCAGCCGGGTCTTAACCGCGGCTGGGCATCCTCTGGGTCCAATGTGGACCGCATCAGTAGGGACAATGAGGTCCGCGTGGTCGGACCCAATGAGTAGGGTGGGTGTGGCGCCGCTGATAGGCGGTATGGGCAATTGGCGTAGGTGGTCGTACTTTTCCCTCAGCTGTGGGATGGGGTAATCGTAGCGTGACAAGCCTATGTCGTAGCTCGTGAACGCCTTGCTGATGGCGTACCGCTTCTCAGGCTGGTCGATCGCTGCAATGGTGAACGAGACGCTTTCACCTTTGATTGTCTTTAAGTCTCGACGAATGGTACGGAGAGTCATGGTCTCCTCGGGACCCCGCAGGTCCAACTGGGTCGCGGCGGAGGCGAGGAGGAGTGTTTTCTCCGACCCGTCGTCGAGGACGGCGTAGGTGTCGAGTACCTTGTCCCCGTGACTGAGGAGTACTCGGACCACCTTGAAGAGCACTCTGGAGCTCCCACTCTTCGCAGGGTCGATGTAGAGTACGTCTGCTCCCGAGTTGATTGGTGGAGCTGGGTTCCGCTTGTTGCTCTCGTGCAGTGCTTCGAGGTGAGCGCCGTCACACTTGCCACACTTCTTCTTAAGGCGGCATTCTGCGGAAGCAGTGGCGGTTAGCCTTAATCCACTGACTTACTTCGGCGGTGGTCAGTTTCTTGAATGCGTCGCACTGTGACAGCCAGTGTTCGCTGTCGCAGTATTGACATGCGATCTTCCACTTCCCCTTGGAGGGGGGGTTGTGACTCTTCTGCCATGACACCGACTCGGCCTGGTGCATCACTGTGATAGGCCTGCTTTGGTCTTTAGCCCTCCTCTGTCCCTCTTTAAGGTTCGAGCCACCCCATGCGAAGGTGTCAATCCTTAGGCTTCTAACCTCCCTGGCGAGGAAGTCAGCAAGATCCAACAGTGACTGCTCTGGGGCATTCGGGTCACGGTAGTTTCGTTGCCGCCGAAAACGTTCTTGGCGGAATGGGGGGAGCTTCTCTAATATGCGCTCCACGTTGGAGTTGGCGTACAGCTTGTACATCCCCTTCTCTCGTTGGGACCCGAGCATCCCTACTAGGGACTGTACTTTGACGGATAGGTCATCCAGGGCTCGGTTGTCTTTAGCCGGGGGGAGGCGTTCGATCTCACGTATCTCCTGAATGACATAATCCCACGTACGTCCGTAACGTCCGTCGAGGGCAGTCAGAATAGGGAGTTTGTGAATTGGAGTATGCCAGCGCAATGTTGTGCGCTCTAGTTACCTTGAGATGCTTAAGGAGAATGGCGTACTTGTATGGCTCGTCCTGTACTCCTGACATGATTGTCTCTAGGCACATACGCAGCTCGGTATACTGCGCTCGGTCTTCTCTTGTGAAGTCTGGGAATGTGGGGGTCCCAATGTAGGGTGCCATAGACGGCTGTGACACTGACACACGTTGGGGGAGGGGCGTTCTCTTGGCACGTTTCTCTTCTTCTTCTTTTCTTCTCTTTTCATACTGCGACCCGGATGGCTTTTGCCTCTTCATAGTTCTCTAACATTTGTCTTTCTTTCCTCAACGCTCAATTCTTTTTTTTTGTCCACTTTTTCTCCTAATTTTTCTATTTTTCTCCAATCCCAATTTAGCCGTGCCAATTCTCCCCTCCCCTGTCTTGAACATTGCTCCCATGTGCCCCCCACTTGCCGATTGTAGGGAGGATAGAAGCCTGTCACATGTCCCCTCTGATACATGTGCAGGCAGCCAGTCGCATCTTTTCACCTGCCAGCGCGGACTCTCATTTTGGCGAGGAGTAACGTGTAGGAGGCTCATACTGCCCCCGCCATTTTCCTGTCTCTGCTGTGCAGGCACCCCAACCGACCTGTAGGATGTTTACAACGTCCAGATTACCTACCACCCATCGACTACCCACCCGCTAACTCTGCCAATTGAGTTAGTATGACGGCTGGCCCAAGCCGGAGGCAACGCCGACAGCCGGATTCGAACCCGGTGTATCTTGCATTGGTGACGAGCGCAATGTCCGCTGCGCCACCCAGCCGCCCTCGACGCTCAATTCTATAAACACTTGACCGATACCCATCAATGCACAGCGCTCTAGCATGTCTGACTGTGAACACCCCAACCATTTTAGATTTTTGGCTCATTTTCCCTTATGTTAGAATTGTTTTTTTATGTAAAAATAATGGTTGCAGATATAGAGGGGGGCGCCAAAACTGGGGCAAGCAAAAAAAAATATATATATATATAAATATTTTTCTTTTTCTTTTTTAATGTAGGCGGGGCAACCGCCTATATCGCCTGTAGGAAGCTCCGCCCCTTACACATGGGCCAAACAGAGTTCATTCTCTTCGGTTCAAATAACAAACTCAGCAAGACCGACGGCTTCTCAGTTACAGTGGGTGACAATATTGTTACAAGGAAAGTGAAACTACCTACCTGGGTTCCATCCTAGAGGCTAATCTTTCCTGTGACAAAATGGCATCCAATGTAATAAAAAAAGTCAACCAACGAACTTGATTCTTGTACCGGATCTCCTCTCTGGTAAACAAGAATACCCTGAAGACTCTGGCAGGAGCACTCATTCAAGGGTATACTACGACTATGCTTGCACCTCATGGTACCAAAGCACCTCAAAGGCGCTAAAAACAAAATTACAAACATCTCAAAACAAACTGGTCAGACTACTGCTTGACCTTACTCCTAGAACCCACCTCACCCCTGCCCACTTTGACAACCTAGGATGGCTTAGAGTAGACAACGAGAGCCTTTAAATCAAGAATCAGTGAACACAAATGTGCCGTGAGAAATTCAGATGTCAAGTGGTCGGTAGCTCGACATTTCTCCAAGTGTAAACATACCGTCAACAATCTCAAATATATGGGACTAGAGTTAGTACTCAGGCCCGCGAGAGGTGGAGACAGACACAAGTTGCTGTTGCAACGTGAATGTTATTATATCCACCTGTTCAATTGCATCGAACCTAGAGGAATGAATGAAGAGAACGTTTTAACCTGTTTCCTCTAACCTCCTTATACCTACATTATTATTTCTGGTTTAATAAAGTTGTTGTTTGTTTCTAAACAAGAGGTATATTTCTCAAGGATGCTCAATGTATAATTTGAAAC